>NC_139219.1:27966696-28320365 GCF_055691185.1 Crinia signifera | reverse complement strand
TTAGCTTCATTGAAAATGCATCTCAGCCCTTTCCATCTGGTTCCAACAGAAAATTACATTTATCCCAGACATATGTACTTTCCTTCAAGGAGTGATACATATCCAACCTCCATATGTGCCACCAACGACACCATTGGATCTGTCCTTAGTTTTGCAGGCTTTAGGAAAACCTCCATTCAAACACTGCATACAGTGGACTTCAAGTGGCTCACATCTAAGACTGTTTTCCTTTTGACAATTGCGTCTCCTAGATGTGTATCGGACTTGACTACCCTCTCATGCCATCCTCCTTTCCTTAACTTCCACTCGGAGAGAGTGGTTCTGAGAACCAGATCTACACACCTCCCTAAAGTAGTGTGCAGTTTTCATATGAACCTGGAAATTGTCCCTGCCTTCAACTCAGAGGATGTCTCCGGCTGAGCATTCTTTGGATGCAGTTAGGGCTCTAACTACATACGTTGACCGTACTGCTTCTATTCGGAAGTCAGAGGCATTATATGTGCTCTATGTTTTCCACCAAAGGGGCTGGCTAGTGAACAAGCAAACTGTGGCCCGCTGGATATGATTGTTCATTCAGCAGGCTTACCAGCAAGGGGATCTTCCATTACCACTGTCTATTCATGTACATTCTACCAGGTCAGTGGGTCGCTCATGGGCGGCACTCCGAGGGGCGTCCGCTGAGCAACGGTGCAAGGCCGAAACATGTTCCTCTGTTCATACATTCACTACATTCTATGCATTTGACATGTTCACTTCCCAGGATGCTTCCTTTGGTCGTCAAGTTCTTCTGACACCTCAGGCTGTACCCTCCATTGAGTACCGCTATTGGACATCTTTAATGTCACCCTGTGGGGACCATGAAACCTGAAGAAGAAAATAAGAGTTATGGTGGACTTACCTTAGGTTAACTCTCTTCTCTTTCTTCAAGGTTCATGGGACCCACAGGGCACCTACCCTTATAGTTCTGAGGTAATCCTTGTTATATACAAGATGTGATTTAAATGACCTTGGTCACTACTTCCCTCACTGTGTCTATGTATGAGTGTTCTGGTATGTTCATCACATGTCTTCTTCCTTCTCTGCTTCCTGCTATTGGCTGGTTAACAAAGCTGAGGAGCTGAGCATGGAGGAGGGGCTATAGGGGAGAGGAGCCGTGCATCCTGGGATTCCTCAAAGCTTTGCTGATTGGTGCCACGGTCCTCTGGATCCGCCTACAACCCGATGTCACACTGTGGGTCCCATGAACCTCGAAGAAAGAGAGTTAACTGAAGGTAAGTCTACCATATGTAACTCTCATTTTTTCCCCAACAGCGTAGGGTAGGGAAACTGGTGGGATGTTGAATATTCGTAATTCTAGGTACCCAGGAACTCCTTTATTGTAACCCATTGTTTGGAATATTCATCCGAGTCCATTCAAGGATCTTATTGATGCATAACAGGAACAAGAGAAGGGGTTAAGGGGCACTCTGTCTTGTGCCAATGGAGATATTAAACATCTTGAACGAGAGCCGATCACTCTAATTCTGGCTGAAGGGGAAACACATAATGTTTCAATCCTATGAAGAGTGGAAGACCCATCCTAAAACTCCCAATCGACCCTCATCTATACACACAATACTACTCCCAACTGATGGTAGTATTGTGTGTGTATGGCTGAGACAGAGGCATTGTGAATCAGATTGATGTCTTTTGTTGTATTGTCCCTAGCTTCTCGGCCCACACAGTCATTGTGTACCAGCCGAGGAAGCAGGAGCTTCTATCAATTTGCTAATAGCTTGGCATAAATTTTCAGGTCTATGTTAAGGAGTGAGATGAGTCTGTAGCTGCGGCGCAGGTTGGGATCTTTACCTTCCTTAGGGATTACAGTTCTGTTTGCTTCAAGTGACTGGGGAAACACTTGTTGTCCAGAATGGAATTAAAGGCGTGGGTCATAAAAGGTGACAGCTTAGCTTTAAAGTTTTTTAATAGGCTGTGGACAATCCACCTTGGCCCAGGCTCAGAACTGCAAATCCTGGTGAGTTTGGTTTTCACCAAACCCGCACTTCTCGAGTTCCGACCCTACTGTAGTGACTGTTGTTACAAAGATGTCACTATCTAATGACCATTGTTACGAATACGTTACTAACTACTACTCATCCTGTACTGTGTGAATGCATACGGCCCAATGCTATTTCCCTTTGTATGCTGAGGAACAGTTCGATTAGACAGCGAGCTGCTTACCCTTCTCTCTCGAACCGCTGGGCACAGTTATCTGTTTTCCAGTGGCGTAAGTTCGTCCCAGTTGACCAGCGGCAAGATAAATATTGATGCCCCCTACACACACACATACCACCTTGTATAAATATATGTATGTATGTATGTATGTATGTATGTTATGGAAATTCTGTTTTAAAATAAAGAGATTGTGACCTATTGTCCTGCTAGGAGGGGGAGTCAGCCACAGAAGCGATATTGATGGCTTTCAATTAACTGATTCAAACTGGCAGGGGAGGAGAGATGCCCCCTTGGGAGCAGGAGCCCGGCGGCAGATGACTCCATTGCCTCCCAGAGTTACGCCTCTGCTGTTTTCTATATTCTATGATGCTGAATGATGCAATACTATAATGACCATTGGTGGACAGGCTGGGAACTGTGTAGGACAAAAAACAACCAGATTCATTGTTCCTGCAAACCGGGTTTTCCATAGTGGCCACCAGCCTACCTGTGGTTACTTTGTCTGGCGTACTATATGTGCAGAAGACAGCAGAGGCAGAATCCTGTATCTCCCACCCTCCCTCCAAATTGTGCCCACAGTGAAGCAGCCATCACAGTCATCCTTAAGCGTTTAAGGATGTACTGTACAGGGTGAAGCCCCAGACATGGATGAAGAAGGGTAGATTGGGGGATAAAGAAAGTACTAGGCCATGCCAGCCACATGCCTGGGTGCTGAGAACCTTGCACCAGCCCCATATACGATACAGACGAAAGAAGGAAGTGCAGTGATCACTAATTGTGTGATATGTGTATATGTGCAGGCACCAACGTTCTCTGCTGTTTGCAGCAAAATGGACCAAAAATAGCTTAAAATCAAAGACATCCCAAAGCCGGAACCACTTCCCTCCCCAGGGGCAGGAAGACAGATATGCTATAATAAGTAAGGGGCTTATCTCATTGATGACATCCCTGTATACACATCAATGTCATTGTCTCTTTGATGTCAGAGTTTAGTTACAGTTTCAGTTTCCTCATCCTTTTTAAACCAGGCTCTTCAATAGACAAATGTTTGTCTCCAGCTTCCTGCGCTGTGTCTGACGCTTAATAGAGTATTTTTATATATATAATTTCCAGCAGAATATTGTTATATGCAGCGATGAGGGTTTTCCTGACGGGGCACTGTCATAAATAATAACATATATAAACATTTACGTTGTTTAAAAATAATATCTTGAATTTTGTGCAAGGCAACGGAACACGTTGGTGCTGCTATGTGGATAAGACGCTGTTTTATACACTTTGTAACCAGCAGAGGGAGCCATAGGATCCTAAATTGATACAGTGAGGAGCATTCAACTGTTTCATGAACCAAAGTCATTTGTATTGTTCTGAAACAAATCGTTGCATTTTTTCTAAAAGGGTGTATTTGTATTTCATGGGCTATCTGGAAATCTGGCCAAAATCGCAAACAATACTCAATGCACAATCAAATATAATTACATGCAACTTTTCTCAGTGTACTCTCCTGACAATGGAAACATAGGAAATTAAAAGAGTATGTAATATTATTAGATCTGATTTTTATGTATTATTGACTAGCGACCCGGCTCTGCTTCGCAAGGGTTCATGGCCAAGCGCCGTGTTCCTCCCCGCATTATATACTGTTGTGCAAGCTGATCCTCGCATGCTTCATACGTCAATGATCAAATTGATTCACTAAAATCGTTATTGCTCGGCTCCCATATGTAACAGGTCAATGGTTAATATATCTAAACCTTCCTCGAGAACTGTACTACATAATTGTGAAAACTGCACAAAAATGAGTCCAGTGGTTTTTGAGATTTCCGCGTACAGACAGACACACTTCACTTCGGAGTCTTTATTTTATACTCTTCACACTTATTCAGGTCCATTTACTCCCCTGCGTGTTCATGCTGGGGAGCGATGGTGAGCGATTGCGCATGCGTATATATACATTTATGTGCATGTGCAGCCGCTTGGTGCGAGCGGGTGCGGCGAACTGCAGTGCGGATGGGGGGCGTGGGGCAGCGGCGACGGGCTGCGCCCATGGAAATACCCAGCATTTCATGGGCGTTCCCTTGAAAACGCTGGATGTTCCCATGGTGATGTGTCCGTGACGTACATGCGGTGGTGGGCAGCTGACGCCAGCGGATGTCAGCTGCCTGCCCGCTTCCTGTACAGGGCGCTCGCAGATTTAAGACACCATAGAGGTGTCTTAGGGCTGCAAGCACTTGCAAAAGATTTTGTCCCTGCACGCAAGGCTGCGATTGGATGTATATGCAAAATATCCATTCACATGCGTGCAGGGGAAATCGGCATACGAGGGGTGGGGGGGGGGGGGCAGCGTTTCAATGAATTGCAAAGCTGTGAAATTTGCAATCAGAATAAGCCCTATGTTAGGATAAAGGCATGGTACCATTGGCATGGTAGGACTAATTCAGGAATCAATGCATTTTGCAAGTACTTTGTAACCTACATGACAATCCCTGTAATGACACATCAGCGCTGTAACAAGCACTGCCTGGCTCCTGTGATGGCCCCGCCTCCTTTGCGTGTGACATCACAGACAGGAGGCTGAGTTTCCGGAGTCCAGGCCGCTGTTGGGGCACTAGTGCCGCACTACTGGCTGACATTCCATGCACCCTGCAAGCCAGAAACGCAGGGAATGGGGCGTGCAACATTGCGCCCTGTGCTCAGTGCAGCGCACCGATAGACCGGGTGTGGATTATTAGGTTGACTGATGTCGTCCTTTTTCTTTCGACCATTGACATGTCGATCTTTTGCTTGTATCAACCTTTTGTGAATATCAACCTAGACCATGTTTGTTGCCGGGGTTTGGACATGCGCATAATTGTGCATGCATATGCGCAAACCCGGAGACAGGGCCGAATTTGGACCCAGAGCGTGTTGCACCTGATGTATTAATTCTGCACTTTCCTTCCAATAATAACCTTCTGTAATCACGGAACTTTAAGTTGCACTAAATCAAAGTATCAATTGATCGCCAAAAGCAATGAAAGTTGACATGTGCACAATGGGGTTCATCATCGGTAATCGATAAACTGCAAATAAATCTCCATCGCTGAATAAAGCGCCAAGGCAGGTGAAGAACTCTTAAAAAGACATTTGCCCATCTGGGATCTGGGTATTTGAGAGAGAGAGAGAATTGAATGCATTTCTACACTGTATTTTGCACCAAAAATATTTGGACACCTAAGTTTACGTCTGTATAAGGGGAACGCAGCCGTGCGTAGGAGCACTACAATAATCGGTGAGAGAGACACAATTTCTATTTGACTTTTCTGGGAACTGAGATTCATGGAAAGACATCACAGAACGCTGCACCTGAATCACAAGTGTAAATAATAAGCGCTTATATCCCATCTGCGACTCTGACTCTGTTTTCAGAATTTCCCCTGTGAATCAGTCCCAGGTGCGACCGAAATGCCTGAGAAAAATCTTACAGATGAGACCTTTTTCCTACACACAGGGCTGAGGTCAATTTGGATAAATCCTTTACCTGGGAATGGAAAAAAAATACCCAAGCGATGGAAAGAGATTTGCATGGGCCTGGAGCCTCTCGTGCTCTATGGAAATATGGATTCCTGGTTTTTGAATATGACATTTGAGGCCGGACTCGCTGTCCATCCTTCCTGTGTTTAAGCAAACATGTTATACTGTATGTACCTGTCCTGAGACCATGACTAATTATATTGACAATAGGGCAAAATGAGGTGAGGGTTTCTAATTGCACATACCCCAAGTCTAGACTATGTACAGTAGGGAATGAAAACAAATACAGGATCATCTTATTAATTATTTGGAGACCGCCGTGTGCTGTGCCGCGTAATTCAATACTTACTCGGTCGCTGCAATGACCAGCGGGAGATGGGGACCACTGATGACGTCAGCGTCCCTTCTTCCCAACGGCCGGGTCCACCTCCAATTTGGTACGGCACTCCCAGAAAGCACTGCGGTGCCGCCCACAAGCACCATCCTGCTGTCAATCAGCCAGCTTATGGCCTGCATTCACAGGCGGTCACACGGAGAACTTGCACACAAATTCCCGCCCATAAAGGCCTGGAGGCGGGCAGCCTGCAGACGAATGGCTTGCACGTGCATACCGCGGAACATATTCATGCGTGGCCATTCGATTGTCGCCCATGCTGCGAAAATGAAGCTGTGCGAGTCAACCTGAATCGGACCCTTTGCTACATCCTGCCATTACCATTACTACAGCCCAGTTACATATCTGGTTGCATGTAGCGATGAAACGGAATTACTGTATGCAGGATCCTGCGCCACCTGTACTTACAGATGGAGCCAGTCTTATCTTTGCAGGGGCTGGCGTTTCTATCACCAGCCCCCGCCAGCTGTCGGAAGGGGGCTGCAGATGCAAGCCGATTCCTGCACCCCCCCCCCCCCAACCCTGCCCATTTCCCTGAAGTCTGATGGAGTCCCTCTCGGACGCTCTCGCTGGCGGGGACGTTCCGGGCAAAGAAGAGAGGGCTGCATCTGTATATGTGATTGGTTGGAAAAAATGCACAAACAGATCCTACATATTTGGTGTAGTTCCCCTTGCAGATTCTGCAGAAGAGACTATGGGGGTTGACTTAGTAAGTTGCAAAGCTCGCAGTTTATTGAGTCCTTGTGATGCCGCCCCGCCGAATACACCCCCCCCCCCACACCGCCGTTTCCTCTAGCAACCATGCGAGGAGATGTGTTATGAAGAGACATCCCCTCACATGTGCCCAAAGCCGGAGAAATTATTCGATGGTCGCCGACCATCCAATGATTTCTCCTCCCTTCGCAAATTAAAGTCCGTGGAGACTGACTTATATTTTCTGGGAGCCGGGATGTAGGCAGGGCGGGCGGCTGACGTCATGCGACCTCAGCCGTCCAGCTCCGGCAGACTTCGACTGTGAACGGCCCGGCAACATTGTAAATTGCTGAGACCATTAGCAGTCGGGTTTGCACATGCATAGAATTCCTTCACTAAGCGTGGACCAGAATTGGCTCCTATAGTTGCTGTACAGTATGAACTCTCTGTCAGTTTTGAGTGTGAGATAACGCTTTAGGAAGTTTACATGAGAAGTCAATGATGTTATTTGCATACACAGACAAATCAAGTGTACAATATACACGGAACACCGGCAACTCTCCCAGACGTGAGACCTGATCTATAGGCCAGGATTGGAAAAGTCAACAACATTTTATAGTTTGAGCCAGTGCCGTAACTATAACAATAGCGCCCCCCCCCCCCAGTAAAAATTATAAAATTAAGCCCCTCCCCAACCCCCTTACCCCGCTTGCCGTTGCCGCTGCCGCCAGATGGGTGGCCGGGACCCGCAGATCTACTAGTCTCCGGTCCTGGCTGGCTCCTGCAGTGCTAATGAAAAAAATAACTCACGTAAAATGTCCGCCCCAAGTGTCTGTTGTTAAGGGGGCGGACATTTTGTGTGAGGTTTTTTTTCCCATTAGCACTGCAGGAGCCAGCTAAGAGGGACTGCAGATTAGTAGATATGCGGATCCCGGCCACACACCCGGCGGCGGCAACGGCAAGCAGCACTAGCACCAGCGGGGTGAGGCAGCAGGGCAGTGCAAAGCTTCGATAGCCCTGCAGACCGCTGGCGCCCACACCTAATCAGCGCCTCCCTGTGACCACGGGGTCTGTGGGGCTATTGTTACACCACTGTTTGAGCGCTTATTGCAGGGATGGGTAACCTTCGGCCCTCCAGCTGTTGTTGAGAACCCAGCATGCTCTGCGCCAGTTTTGCTATTTGGCCGTGCTAAATCTTTAGCAGGGCATGCTGGGATGTGTATTTCAACAACAGCTGGAGGGCCGAAGGTTCCCCATCCCTGGCTTATTGGAACACAAGCAGATTGCGTTTCATCTCTTCATCTAATTCGTCATAAGCGCAGCGGTAAGGAGAACATAGAGGAGGTGCGCTCTGCTAGGATTGTTCACCATACAAACCCCTACACGGGTACATTTACTAAAGTTTCTAAAAATTAAAATAGATGATGTTGCCCATGGCAACCAATTAGATTCTGTCTATCATTTCCGTATTGCATCCTAGAAATTGTTCAACAGAATCTGATTGGTTCCTTGTTCAATGTCACTTCTTTAAGTTCTGCAGAGAGCCGGTACAGATATGGAGCCGGCAATGCGGAAACATATTATACTCCAAAAACTAGAAGGACGTAAATGTTTATGGTTTCATTTTGGTGTTTTCAGACTCATATATATTGTGGTAGGGACAGCGTAACTCCACATGAAGTAAATGTGGAACATCAGGATCAGGGTTTAGAGCAGCAGCAGGACTGATGAGATCCAGTCCAGGTTTTCCTAATCTGAATCATGGTTTGGCTAATTAACAACACCTGTAGTTTCCTGTTAAATGTCTATTCAGAGCAGAGGGTTAGGGTTCCCAAAGCCATTTAGTGGCTGAGCAATAGGCTTGGGGTGTGGGAAGTACGCTAAAGACTTCTTGTATCCAGTATATGTGATATCTGTCTCATATAGAAATATATATATTTATATAAAACACTCCCCTTGCTCTCCTAAACCTTGGCTCTCTTCAGCCTAACCCTCTCCCCGCAGCCTGACCCTTGCAGTTTGGGTAAAGCTAGGCTGCGGTTAGGGCCTGATAAGCTGTGGTCAGGGTTAAGGTTAGCATTAGGATGTTATTAGGGTAGGGTTAGGGTCATGCTGGGTTTAATGTGTATTTTGGTCAAGAAAGTCTGCAGAAAGGGTCATGGTTAGGCTGTGGTTAGGGTCAGGCTGCGGTTAGAGTCATGGTTAGGGTTCGGCTGTGGTTAGGGCCAGGAAAGCTGCAGTTAGGGTCATGGTTAGGCTGCAGTTAGGGTTAGTATGAGGTTAGGGTCATTGTTAGGGTCAGGCTGTGGTTAGGTCCAGTAAGGCTGCAGTTAGGGTCATAGTTAGGCTTCGGTGAGGGTTAGGCTGCAGTTAGGGTTAGGCTATGGTTAGGGTCATGGTTAGGCTGTGGTTAGGGTCAGGCTCGGTTAGGTCCAGGAAGGCTGCAGTTAGGATCATGGTTAGGCTGTGGTTAGGGTCATGGTTAGGCTGTGGTTAGGGTTAGTTTGAGGATAGGGTCATTGTTGTGGTCAGAGTTAGGGTCAGATTAGGGTTAGAGCAGGCGTGTCCAAACCATGGCCCTCCAGCTGTGGAGAAAATACAAGTCCCACCATGCCTTGCCACAGTTTTCCTATTAGGGAATGCTTAAACTATGGCAAGGCATGCTGGGATGTGTAGTTTCACAACAGATGGAGGGCCACAGTTTGGCCATGCATGGGTTAGGCTTAGGTTGCCTTTAGAAGGGTTCTAACAGTACAGAAATGTTATGTTGACATGCCGACTGTCAACATTATGATCATGTCGGCATCCTGATGTTGACATCCTGAATGTCGACATAACATAACACACACCCTTCTCACAATTTCCAAAGAAGAACATATGTCATATCACGATGTAACTGACGTGTGTGTAGTAGCAGTGTGTAACTACTGACCCAAAAACATCCAAGCCGACACCGCAAACAGAGAGAGACAACAGGACATTCCAAGCAGAGACGCTGACAGCGGGCGTGTGCACGCGCCAGACTGAACACGTCAGTTACATCGTGGGACCGAGGCTGCCGTCACCTGAGGTGAATACGGGGAGAGGAAAGCCCACCAGTGTAGGAAGCCCATAGAGAGGTGAAACAGACACAGCTGCGGACCGATCTGGTATCCGTAGCGGTGCACTGCAAACCTCCTAGACAGGGAGAAATCAGGGTACTTGTTTCCTAGCACGGCCACAATCGCGGGCATCGTGTGTCATTTTTAGTGGTATACGACGCGACCGATGCGATGCCCCCGATTTTCCCATTGAAATGCATTGAAAATAGTCAAAATCGCGTCGGTCGCGTCGTATGCGGCTAAAAAAGCCTTAAATGGTCCAGACGCGATGCCCACGATTTCCCCATAGGAAACAATGTTAAATGGCTCAATGTACCCGCGATGCCCCCGATTTCTCATAGGGAACAATGTTAAATACCTCAATTTCACCAAATCATCATAGGGAACAATGGTAAATGGGACAGAAAGCCCCAAAAACACCCCAGAACAGTGAAATGTCCCCCCAAAAGTACTTTACGCCACCCCACGATCAACGCGAACCCGAAGCGTGGCGAGCGCAGCGAGCCCGCGAGGGGTGGCGGTACGCGTCCTCCGACCTTTTCATACCCCCACTATCCACGTTGGCGTGGAGTTGAGAATAGAATAGTGTGGCGAGCGTAGCGAGCCACTGAGCCCCGCGAGGGGACGCGGATACCTTCACAGGTAAACGCGTCCCTTCGCGGGCTTCACAGGTATCCGCGGGGCTCGCTGCGCTCGCCACGCTTCGGGCTCGGTGGCTCGCTGCGCTCGCCACACTATTCTATTCTCAACTCCACGCCGACGTGGATAGTGGGGGTATGAAAAGGTCGGAGGACGTGTACCGCCGCCGCTCGCCACACTTCGGTTTCGCGTTGATCGTGGGGTGGCGTAAAATACTTTTGGGGGGACATTTCACTGTTCAGGGGTGTTTTGGGGGGTTTATGGCCCATTTAACATTGTTCCCTATGATGATTTGGGTAAATTGACCCATTTAACATTGTTTCCTATGGGAAATCGGGGGCATCGCGGCTAAATTGAGGCATTTAACATTGTTCCCTATGGGGAAATCGCAGGCATTTTTCCTCACGATGCCCACGATCATGATCGTTGTGGCCGTGCTAGGAAACAAGTACCGAAATCAGCAGTAGGCGCACCGCAGCACAGGGAGCGGTGTTAACACACAGCCCCGAGTGCGAGCGGTCCCACTACGAGTCTCCAAAGTCCGGGTAACCCGCACCAGCAGGCGAGTACTTTCCCCCGAAAACCAACCGCCACTGGCCACCAATGCAAAGAGGTACCTGAAGATCTCCCTGTTGCAGGACTGAAACCCCATTTGTCATTTAACGGGACGCCGTTGTGTGACACACTTAGACACCTATTCATGGACATAGAGTCAAGCCAGGACTGGCTCGGCTCACTTTAAACACCATCATTAAATATGCATGCATGCTACAATTGAGTGTTCAACACTTCAATGACATTTTCGTTTTTGTTTGTGCAGAGAGCACGCAGGGTTATACAATCTGTACACCACGGGGAGTGGATTTTACAAGATTGCCTTTGATTTGGTTTTGATTTTGTTTTTCTTTGATTGATTCATTTTAATCTATTGATTACTAACAGTGTTCACAAACACTTATCATTTGTATTATTTGCAAACAGTAAAATTTATTCCATTTTAATTAATACCCACTATCTGTTCATTATTTCATTATTCCATTTCCTATCTACAACCATAAAAAGGGTAGAGCGCAGCACTGAACAAAAACGTATTCTACATTTAAACCTAGCGGATTGGTCATCCGTAAGTGCGGCAGCTAGCCCTGAGATTCAGTGCGCAGGTACAACCCCCCAATAAATAATATGTCATATCTAGACTGCATCCTGTTTGAATTGTTTTTACACTCCTGATCACTTTACTGAGATGCACACAATTGTTTTTGAAATGCTATATAGTGGTGTGATAAGTGGGAGTAAGGAAAGTTCTACGGGGCCTTTAAACTTTGGAAAATGATCACAGAGATCCATAACTGCGATCTAATGATCTCTGCGCATTTCTCTGGGATTCTCGCAGCAGCCTCTGTGCAACCGGCTGAGAGTAATTAAATGCAGTGAAAATATTACAGCTGCACCTAGCAACAATGATCTAATTTGAGACTATATTTAAGGCTTTGCGCCTTTATCTACATAAATCTATTCATCATAACAAATTCTATTAAACCATAGTAACCAGTTTATTAAAAGAAGCAACTGCTGCTATACGGGGAGTTGGGGACACAGATAAACCTCCCGATACTAATTACCCACATGGTGATTCTGCCTGATAGAAAGGGTCTGGACCAGTAATGGCTAACCTTGACACTCCAGCTGTTTTTGAACTACACATCCCAGCATGCCCTGCATCAATTTTTAGCATGGCCAAATTGTAAAACTGATGCAGGTCATGCTGGGACGTGTAGTTCAACAACAGCTGGAATGTCAAGGTTAGCCATCACTGGTCTGGACTCGTCTTCTGAGCCTTCTGTTCCCTTTGTACGCTACCTGTTGGTGCACTTCAAAATTCTGTTCTTGGACCCCTATTCTGGTTCACTCACAAAGGCAATTCCTTCTCAACTGTACAAAACCATGTGCACTGCGGGGGGGGGGGGGGGGGGGGTTCAGATGCAACTTGTGCAGAGAGAGTTAGATTTGGGTGGGGCTACTTTAAAGTGAGAATGAAGCAAAAAGTATTTTCCCTATAAAGCAGGGTTGCCTGCTCTCCCGGAATGGCCCTTCCCTGAATGGGTCCCCCTCCCGGCCCCCAGAAAGAAGGGCAACCCTCCCGCAAAGCCGCCCGGTTCCCGACCACCCCCCCTCTGCAGGGGGTTCCGGGGGTTAAATTATGCTAATCGCGCCGTTTTAGCCAGCCCTTTAAATGCCATTGCATGGCGGTGGGTGTGGCTAAAATGACACGCGCTCTGGCCACGCCCCACAATCAAAGTAGCCACAAGTGCGGCTCCGCCCCACCCCTTTTCACTCCCCACAGCCCCACCCCCCCTGAGCTGGCTGCCCTCTCCCGGAAAGGGCAGCCAGAAAGTAGGTAAGTATGCTATAAAGCCATCAGTATTTTCCCTGCACAGAAACAAAGTAACTCACCCAAATCTAAATCTCTCTGCACATGTTACATCTGCCCCAGGGGTGGATCCAGGAGAAAATGACCGGGGGTACCATGGATAGGAGAGGGTTTGGGATGGGGATAGGGCATAGGTACCGATTTATGTTTTTGCTGGTGGGTGCTCATGAAATATAGGGAAGGGGCATGGCCTATTCAGAAAAGTGGGCGTGGCCTCCGTAATACAGACATGTGTATATATAAATATATATATATACACACACACACACACACACACACACACACACACACACACACACACATATAGGTGCCTTCCTTAATTCAAATAGAAATCCATGGTGACATTTGTACCAAAAGAAACCCAAGCGCCAGTCACTGGACTTGATATTGCAAAAACTGTTTTAATGTAAAATCCATCAACGTTTTAAACGTTTTAAGATCTTTTCATCAGGATGACAATAAAGAAAATATCAAACCGTGCTTACCTATATAGTGTGCAGTACTTCAAAAGGAACAGCAAGTCAACGGGGTGCAAAAGCCGGGCTGCCGGGGGAGGGGGCGCCTCCAGGTGATGTCATGAGCCCACTACGAGTGCTCACCGAGCAGTCTGGGAAGTGTAGTGTTTGACTGAAGCCAGCATAGCACTAAGAACATGTGCAGAGCCTTCCACGAGCCGCGGCTGCCTGTCAGACCCGGCGCTCCCCACAGACTCTGTCAGCGCTGGTGGGTGCTTAACATTTTCCGTGGGTGCTCAGGCCCCGGAGCACCCCCGGAATCGTCGCCTATGGATGGGGGGTGTTAGCAGGGGCGAATTTAGGGGTCAGGCACAACATTTTTGTTCCCCCCACCTCCCCCTATTTTAATGTAATCATATATGTATATACATTGTTATTTATATATTTCATAAAAATGTAACTGTAGCCCACCTTAATATTTTTTAAACACTCTGGACTGCTCACTGTACGGAGGACCCGGAGGGAGGGAGGCACTTATTAGCACAGTGTCTCCGTCAGTGTCTCTCTGGCTCACACACTGTGAGTGACTGAGCGCAGGGAGGATCTGCGCGCCGCTCAGCTCAGCTGCTGGATACACAGCAGCCAATAGACTGTGTATGTGTAGAGTAGCCAATGGGCGGGAGCCGGCAGCAATGAGCCTGAGCCATTTCCGACCGCGCAGGGGGACCGTCGGACCCAGCCACTAAGCGGTGATGTAATGTGCAGAGTGGGTGGGCAGTGGCGGGTGACGAGCGGCGCTGCCGCCGACATATGATAATTCATGTCTGCGGCGGCGGCGCTCGTCACTCGACGCTGCCAACCGCTGTGCCATTTAACAGAATGTCAGCCTGCCTGCCGCCCTTAATTGGTGCCGCCCTGAGACTGGTGCCTCACAGGCCTAGGCACAAATCCGTCCCTGGGTGTTAGTGGTGCCAGTGTACATGCTAAGAGAGCAGCGAGAGAGAGGAGAGCAGAGAGAGGGTGGCTGCGTTTAAAGTACACAGGCCCACCTTGGTGACAAAAGTAAAGGATGTATTTATGCGCATGCCGAAGGCGTGCTCCAGAAAAGGGGGTGTGGTCACTCAAAAGGGGACGTGTCTACGTCTACACATTATGCAACAAAATACTAGACCCCATTATAATTGCCCCTTACACATGATGCCAAATGGATTGAGACAAAATTCACATAATGCCACATGGATTGAGCCAAAATTCACATAATGCCACATGAATTGTGCCAAAATTCACATAATGACACATGGATTGTGCCAAAATTCACATACTGCCTGTCACGACCACCATGTCTGCCACCCATGCCTCCCACACTGAGGCGCCATGATGCTGTGAACTCTGCCTGGGCCTTGCTAGACACGCTGCCTGGAGTGTACTGCACACACTTCCTGGTTCTGAAACCTGTCGCCTTCCCTGGCGGCGGCCATCTTGTTGGTTTCTCCAACCAGGCTGCACTACCAATTACCTTCAGCCAATTACAGTGCAGCTCTCCTTTTAAATACTGACCAGCTGGGCCAAACAGGCAGTCAGTACAATGATGTCCTTTCCCTAGGCATCTGACTCCCACTCCTGCTGAAAGCGCTGCTGCCTGTCAGCTATCTCCAGACTGAATCCACTCCTGCTCGCCTGCTGTGAAGACCATCCTCCTGCAGAACCCCGCTGCCGCCTCTACGGTCCGGACAAGGTTAGCCCCCCAAAGGGGATCACCCTTTCCTTAACCTGACGGTTACTTCCACTGCAACTCTCCCTGGTCACAGCTACTCAGGCCGGCTACAATACTTCCCGGATTCACCCTATCAACCATCCAATCGTCCATTCATCCAATCATCCAATCGTTCAACCATTCAATCATCCAATCTTTCATTCAATCATTCAATCTTCAATTCAATCATCTCTTCAAGTAAATCCTTCAAATCAACTATTCAAGTTTATGTTTATTCTTCAAATCTACACTTCAAGTCATCTTCAGTTTTCAACCTCGTTATCCATCCACTACGAACTTTACAATAAGTTTTATATATCATTGACTCTGGTTATTTCATATCTTCAGTATTACCTTTGTGCCACAGTTCATCTTCTATATCGCAGTATCTTTATTAAAACTGGTTTTCTTTTATCCAATTGCATCCCTCCCTTCTGTCGTCTATGCAAAAATCTAACATCAAGGCACCTAGCCTCCGTTACACTCCAGCTGGGGCTACTGCTAGCGTGACAATGCCACATGGATTGTGCCAAACTTCACATAATGCCACATGGATTGTGCCAAACTTCACATAATGCCACATGGATTGTGCCAAAATTCACATAATGCCACATGGATTGTGCCAAAATTCACATAATGCCACATGGATTGTGCCAAAATTCACATAATGACATGGATTGAGCCAAAATTCACATAATGCCACACGGATTGAGCCAGAATTCACATAATGCCACACAGATTAAGCCAAAATTCACAATACGCTCCATAAACAGGGACATTGTGCGCCAAAGGCGCGCATTACATATTTACACCATAATGTCCATTGCACGTTAAGTTACACGCCATTATGTCCATTACGTATTATGCCAAACACCATAACGCCTATTAAAAATTATGCTACATAAGTGCTGCTTATCTACATGCTCATTGTCAAGGGTTCCTTGCTCACTGACAGAGGTTCCATGCTCATTGCCATGTGGGATTACATGCTCATTGCCAACGGGGAATACATGCTCATGGTAAATGGGGGACAGCCACCGCCAGGCAGAAGTGACAGCCAATGACAGAGCCTGGCTGTATTCAGAGCACTGCAGGTCCTGGCTATTTGAAATAATACCCCTTTCACACCAGAAAATGCATTCCCGGGTTGGCCCCTTTTACACCAGCCTAGTCTCTGCATTTTCTGGTGTGAGGGGGAGAGAAAACCACCCCTCCCCCTGTTTAACCAGTTATCTCATTTAACCGGCTATATCTTCGGAACCAACTGACCCATTTACATGAGACAAGTATCATATTGAAGAACTTTTGAGTGGGCTTTGAATGATTTTGGTCCCATGAAACTGGAACGTTTGGTTCTAGAGTAATCTGCCCTCAAATAACATGAACAGCCATGAAATTAAATTTCAAAAATAAAAAAATAGGTTTACCCACAATATCTCTGGAACCGATTGACCGATATGGACCAGCCTGGTATCATATTGAAGGCGCAGCGATTTGGAATTGAAAGAGATCAACCACAAGCTTCTGTGATGCCAGGGGGGGAACTGGCAGCCATCGGAACCGAGTGGGAGTCCAATATTATCCTATGGGGAAAACTTTACAGCTTTGCCAGGCGACATGACAGGGGGGGCACGTGCCCGGGTGCACCCCCCCCCCCCCCCCCCCCCCTGAATCCACCCATGCACACCATGGCAGTAATGTAGTCCTGCTCACCAGGCTGTGTAGATTTGCTCATCGAATGATTTATCCTCTGTTCATAAATAAAAGTACAGCTATACTTCTGACGGACGATTGCCGACCAATCAGGCAGGGGTACACCCAGTGTTTCCATGGGCGCGTCCACCGTTGTTTGAACTCATGGACCGCCTCGTGCCTGTCACTCAATTTGTGAAAACCTTGCCGAACCTTCGCTCCGGGGGGGGAGGGGTTTCATGCATGCATATTCGCACACCCCAAACCATCGGAGACGGGGCCGAATTTGGACCCGTACAATCAGGTCAGAATCAGACCGCTGGTGTACTTACTTTCAAAGTGATCTAGACAGATGACTTAGAAATGAGGGAAAAATTGCCCCATGTGGGGCCTGTACTTTGATCTCTTACATCTTGAGGACCCTGCCCCTGGCCTGAAGCTATTTCCTACAGGAGCAGAGATTGCATATGAGCCGGCAACCCTGGTAACAAGACAGATGACGGGAGAGGGCCCTGTGCACATTGTATTATTGGAACCGTCCCATTTTGCAAATCTTCCAGGTAAATTGTGTCTCGGTGATTGAACGTCTCTGTTACATAAATGAAAGGCTTTAAAAACATTTACAAAATGTCTTTAAACATCCTGATTCCCAGAAACTCCTGTGTCCTGCCTTCCACGTGTCCGCAGACGTAGCGCTGGATTACACCGTTACATATTCAAACACTTTATCTTGAGACAAGAACAAATGAGCGTCTGGTGGCCGCAGTCACAAAGTCAGATGCTGTCTTGGTCAACAGTCAGAATGTGGACACATGTATAAGGTAGACATGGAAAAAAGTATATATATATATTGATCCAGAGAGTCCGGTACTCCACTGTGCAGCTGCCTCTGGTGCCCATCCAAATAATCATATGTAAGTCCAAATAGTAAAACACAATAATACGGAGACTGTTTCAGGGAGTTACCCCTTGTATTTCTTTTATCAAGACCTGGCTACTTGAAACGGTCTCTGTATTATTGTGTTTCATACTCTGAGTGACATCTTACTATTTGGACTGATAGATTGCATACCCTCCAACAAATGAAGGTTGGAAATCGGTACACATTCGGAAAGGGGGCGTGACCAATGGCAAAGGTGGCGTGTCCATTGGTAAAGGGGGCCACACACCCTTTCAGAATGCATACTGGGCATTATATATATATATATAATATATATATATACTAGGTGATTCATCGCGCCCTCCGGGCGCTCTTCACACCGTCGTGAGGGGCTTCGCCCCATTAGAAGTAGAAATGTATGTGAGTGAGGTGTGTTTGAAGAGATGTAGTGGCCTAAGAGTGTTTGGTATGGGGTGCTGGGTGCCACGCAGCAGGTACTGGTGTGAAATGGAAGGGAGCTGTGCTTGGAGATTAGTTGGTGGTGTATTGGTATGGGGTGGTGGGTAGTACTTACAGATGGGTGGGGTAGAGTTGTGGTGTGGCGCAGGCAGTCTGGGAAAGTAGAGTGGTGTGGTTTGTGCTGTCCCTGGTGCGCTCGCGGGCATGTCATCTGTGTCCTGCAAAGTGTGTGGTCTGCTGTGGCGCACCGCTCACTGAGAACTAAACAGGCGGCGGGTGACGGTGGTTAGGGGAGTGTCTGTGTCAGGTGGGGGCGGCAGGCAGCATCTCCCGGTGTTTGCTGCTGTTTGTGTGTCTGGTGAGGCAGGGCAGGCTGCTGATCCGTGCGGGTGTGGGGGGACGTCCCTTGGACGTGAACGGGGCGTAGAGCCTGGGCTGAGTGGCATGATGTCAGCAAGGGGCGTGGGGCTGACCGTGTATGATCGAGAGGCTGTGGGGGGGGGGAGGGGGGATAGCGCGGTGTGTAGCCTTGGGGCTGCCCGTGTATGGGCGGCCATGGGGAGTGCTGGGCTTGGAGGGGGTGGGTAGTGTGGGAGGTTGTGTGCCGGACGGATGATGTGTGTGTGTGGGGGGCGCGGTGTGTAGCCGTGGGGCGGGGTTTGGGCATGTATGGGCGGGCATGGGGAGTGGTGGCCGAGGAGGTGGCGGATATGTGGGAGCTGGTGTGTAGGACGGAGGGCAAGGGGGGTGGTGTGTAGAACGGAAGTGGCCAGGTTTCGCAGTGTGGCTAATGGTGGACGGGCCTGTCAATCACCCGTGGAACCCCGCCCACCGTTACCCACACTGCTTTGAGTGACGGATCTAGCTACATATATAAGAGATATATATGCACAGTCCAAAGTCTTACTGGATAGTACAATAACGGCACTCAGAGAATTTTCAACGTAAAAAAGTGTATTAGTATACAGACAGTGAGTGAAACAACGGGTAACGTTTTGGGGGACAAACCCCTTGTCCCCCGAAACATTACGCGTTGTTTCACTCACTGTCTGTATACTAATACACTTTTTTACGTTGAAAATTCTCTGAGTGCCGTTATTGTCCTATCCAGTAGGACTTTGGACTGTGCATATTTGTTTTCTTGCACCGGAGTATATTGCTTCATTAGTATTGGAGTGCCGGCATTCTTGGACAGCTATATATAATATATATATATATATATTATATATATATCAATAGTACAGAGGGTGGTTCAGGAGTTGCGCTAGTGGAGTAAAATACCAAGCTGCAACTCTGAAGTGTCCCTCCTGTTAGTGAAGGACACTGGTAAAGAACAATGGAACAGAATGATCAGAGTGCGCTCCAACTGTACCACCTAACGTTAATAAATATAACTCATGATTATACAATCAGTGATTTTCCATAGAAGATTTCAGATTTTCAGCAATGAAACGTACACTTAGTTCAAAAAGGTATTTTCTTTATTAAAAAAGCCTTTTTTAATACAGGAATCATGAGTTATATTATATTTATTAACATTAGGTGGTACAGTTGGAGCGCACTCTGATCATTCTGTTCCATATATATATATATATATATATATATATATATATATATATATCTGTCGTCGGGTCGGCACTCCACATGAAACAATATAACTCACCCTGGTGCCTTCCCAGGTAGGGACAAATCTCCACCAACGATATGCAGGGTATTTGGGCGGCACTCTACGGTTTTTACAGAGAAATCAAACACCTGGACACAGGTACGTTCAGGTGTTTGATTTCTCTGTAAAAACCGTAGAGTGCCGCCCAAATACCCTGCATATATATATATATATATATATACCAGGTGATTTATCGCGCCCTACGGGCGCTCTTCACACCGTCGTAAGGGGCTGCTCCCCCTTAATTTGTGAACATTTGTATATGAGAAAGATGGTTAGAATTGTATGAAAGATGGCCTGTATTGCAACTTGAGTTATAGGTGAAATGTGTTAAATAGAGAGCATATGATGTGGAAGGGGGTGTGTATTGTATTGTTTTGTTTAATTAAAAAGCGGTTACAGAGTAAGATGTACATTGATAGTGTGAATGGTACAGTGACATTTGTGGGTGTGGGGGGGGCTGTGAGTGCATGTTGTTTAGGTGTGTGTGTGCAATAGTATAGTAGGGTGTTCTGAGTCAGCGGCTCCCCACTGGCGGAGGTCACGACACAGGAAAACAAGAGGCTGGGTAGTGATAGGGGTGTGTGGGCATAAGGGGGACTAAAGAGGAGGGTGGGAGATACTGTGCAGCTTCTGCCAGTGGGAGAGGGTCCAGCGTGGCAGTACAGGAGTACAGGATGGTGGGCAAAACAGCGTCAGCGACTCCCCAGTGGTGGAAGTTACGGCTCAGGAGAGCAGGAAGCTGGGTAGTGATAGGGGTGTGTGAGTATACGGGGACTAAAGAGGGGCTTAGGGGTGCCGTGAATTGCAGGAGGGGCGGCGGGGGGTGCCGTGAATCAAGGGAGGGAGGGGCGCAGGTGACGGCGAATCGCGGGAGAGGGCGGGGTCCGCAAAGCGTGGGAGGGGGCGTGAATTGCGCGAGGGGGGGTTGCGAATTGCGGGAGGGGGGGTGCGCGGGGGGTCCCGTGAATTGCGGGAGGGGGGGGGCACGGGGCGCAATGAATCACCTAGTTGGTTATATATTCTTGTAGAAGGATGGTAGGATGTTGCTGTCATTCAGATGCATTTACATAAACAGTAATAGTAGCAGTAAAAGGTCTGACTTAAAACACCTACAGTAAAACAGAACAGGTGTTATATATTATACAAAGAATTGGTTGATGATGTGTAGGTTGAGGTGCACATAGTTCATAGTTGTCACTTGAAAAAAATTGCTACAAGAAAAAATCAACACAGAAAGTTCAACACATGTAAATGTTGATATAAGTGTGGCACTTCATCGGTGTCCATGTCGACACATGAGAATGAATATGAAAACATTAAAAAAAAGAAAAATAAATCTTCAAAAACTCATGTCAACCTTTTTCATTGTCGACCATAGCCGTGCCAGTGTTTTGCATGTGCCATTTAATCCTGGGGTTGCCGTGAATCACGCGCGGGGGTGGGGGGGGAGGGAGGAGGTGAGGGGTGTCCACGCATCACGGGAGGAGGGGTCGTGGGTGGATGCCGTGAATTGCGGGAGGGGGGTCGCGGGGGGTGTGGGTGCCGCGAATCGTGGGATGGGGTGGCGCGGGGGGGTTGCAGTGAATTGCGGGAGGGTGGGTCGCGGGGGCAGGGGGGTTGCCGCAATGACAGGAGGGGGGTCGGGTGGGGAATCGCGGTAGGGGGGGTCGTGGGGGGCACCGTGAACCGCGGGAGCGGGGGCCCGGGGGGTTGGCGCGAATCGTGGGAGGGGGGGTCACGGGGTTCCGCGAATTGCAGGAGGGGGGGGTGTCACGGGGTGGGGCCGCAAATCGCGGGAGTCACCGGGGGTGCCGCGAATTGCAGGGGGTGTGCTGCAAATCGCAGGAGGGGGGTCGCGGGGGGTGCCGCGAATCGCCACAAGAAAAAATCAACACAGAAAGGTCAACACATGTAAATGTTGACATAAGTGTGGCACTTCATTGGTGTCCATGTCGACACATGAGAATGAATATGAAAACATTGAAAAAGTGAAAAATAAATCTTGTCAACCTTTTTCATTGTCGACCATAGCCATGTCAGTGTTTTGCATGTGCCATTTAATCGTGGGGATGCCGTGAATGGGGGAGGGGGGGGGGAGGTGCATACCCAACATTACCCTCTCCAGGAGGGACACATTGCTCTGTTTCTGGACTTTCTTCTTAATTTATGGATTACCATCACCTGTGCTTAAACACCTTTCTTATCAATTACCCTGTTTAAAATGACAGGTGATGACAATCATAAATTAAGATGGAAGTCCACAAACAGAGCATTCTGTCCCTCCTGGAGAGGGTCATGTTGGGAGGTATGGAGGTGTGGGGCTCTCACCTGGTGTGTCTGGTGAGTAGCTGTGTCTTTGCTGTGTAACATGGAGAGGCAGAGGGTGTCTGGCACTGTCTGTGGGCTCACTGGGCTGGTTCTCTGTCATGTGAGTCAGTCAGGCTCCACCCAGCGTTACAGCTTCAGACACACTTTGAGTGACAGATGTAGCCAAATATATAAGAGATAAACACTCCTCTCACATATATATACAAATTAAAGTGCTCCCTCACCTCCCAACATGTATGCTTCCAGTGCATCTGCCTTCGGCATCTCTCTCCACTGCAGGAGGGTCCGCGGGCTGCGTGACGTCATGATGCGATGCACGCTGCCGGGACCCGCCGCAATGCACCACTGGAAACGGAGAGGGTGCCGGAGAGAGACCTAACCTGCCGAAGAGGGGCCAGAGTAGAATGAATTATTATTTTGCGCCGTGCACGATCATGTGGAAAAGGAGGAGCCACCTTCAAAAACCGGTACAATCGGTACACTCCGATTTAGCCGGTACAGACCGTTAAAAACAGGTACTGTACCGGCTAAATCGGTACAGTTGGCGGGTATGATATTGTATGGTGCCTCCCCCCTGTCATTTTTTTCTGGATCCGCCCCTGAGCAGCGGCCATTTTGGGAAGGACATCTTTAATGGAGTCAGGCATAACAGAACCCAGCAGCAGCAACCGGAGGGAAGAATGCCCTGACAACGTGCAGGTACTACGGGGTAGCGGTTGACTGATTGTTCTTCCAGAACTACTGTGTGTGATTATACAAACCGAATGGAACCCGCAACTGCGATGTGCTCGGAATAAAGTGACTGCCTAATCGGCCTCTTCCCTCCTGTAGTGGGAATCTGTCAGAAATGGAGTGACCTCAGCCTATATGGGAAATGTCTGCTGCGGTCCCTCCTCCATACATCGGGGTGATATTTAAAGTTTCTGGGTATCCTCTAAAAATGAGTGTTTTCATAAATATGGTGGAAATATTAAATAATACATTGATCCCTTATTTCCTTCTGTATGTCGGTTCCTTAGGCCAGAGGAAAATGTTTAAAAGTGTTCTGTAAAAGTTTAGACATTTAAAGAGTAACATCCTTTGAATTGGGGCATGTTAAATCACAGCAGAGGTAATGTGTGATCGCAGCTTCACAGTTCTGCCGGATGCGGTTTCTTACTATTGATTAGCGGCTCCACGGTGGAATTAAAACTGCTGGAGATTCTTTTCAAAGGAGGCTGGGGAAACAGGTTCCCTTCTCTCATCTCTGTCCTATTAAAACTTCAATTGTCACATGTACTATTATCTCATACACGACGGAAGACAAACGAAAGAACAGGGTGTTATTTCCTCTGGCACAATTACTGTGTGCGCCGTGTAACTGCAAAAGTGATATTCAGCCTAGAAAAAGCCAAATAGTGGGAGGTGATCTATTTAATATGGCATTTACTGTCCTCAAAATTTGGAATAACCTATATACTGTGCAACTTCTGCCTAACCAAAAATAATACATATAACATATATCTTAGCCTAAATAGTTCTGTGTCCAGGACTGATTAAAGTAAGTAAAATTGTGTATGCTGTTTACTTTAAACATTAGTTTTAGTGGCAGGTGCCTACAAGTTGGTAGGTGTGTCATGAATGTGAGCAATGAGCAGTGGCGTAACTAGGATATTTGCGCCCCCCCGCCGTTATAGGCAGTGCCGCCCACCCAAGTAAAGTTAAACACTCCCCTTACCCCTCCGCATGCCGCCGACACATTCAGGGTCCTACAGCGCAGATCTCCTCCTGGCTCCGGACTGTCTCCTCCTGACCTGCAGTGCTAATGAAAAATGACCATCACAAAATGGCTGCCCCCTAATAGCAGACAGTTTTTATGGATGCTAGAAGAGGCCGCCACCTGTATGGGGGTAGCCATTTTGTGAGGGGCGGTTTTCATTAGCTCTGCAGGTCAGGAGGAGACGGTGCGGTGCCAGGAGGAGATCTGCACTGAGAAATGCCGCGGCATGAGGAGGGATAAGGGGGGGTGTTTAACTTTACGTGGGCGGGCAGATGGGAGGGCTAGGGGCAGGGCCGGTGCTAGGGTGTCCGGCGCCCTCCTGCAAACCATAAAATTTGCGCCCTTTCACATTGCCATTGCGACAAGCTGCAGCCCGATTGTGGGAGCGTATGCAACATGCGATCCTACGGAGGATCTCAGGTGCATGTACATGTATGCATACACCATCTCAGTGCTGTGTCCGCAAAATGTTGCAGGCACTAAAGGTGCCCATACACGCTGCGAGAATTGCATATGTTATGGGCTAGATCGCATTGCACGGCATGCATGCAAAAGCAGTACAAAAAGTATGTGCAGCACATACTTTTTGTACAGTGCGATGCCTGCGGGAGCGCACATCGCATCGCATGCTGCTATTGCAGCATGTATGGCCACCTTTAGGCACATAACCCAGCCCATTATTTAAAAAGTATCTAAATTAATATAGAAAAAATCTGCAATTATTAAAATATGTGTTATAAATATGTATAATAAAAGACTCACTGTTCTTTTGCTGTTGTGCAGTCCCTCCCCTTCTATCTGCGTAGGCAGGACGCTGAGGACGCCATTACAACCCTCTCGTGATTGAGGGGGAAAGGAGGGGAGAGAAGGAGGAGATGGAAGAAGAGGGGAGGAGATAGAGGGGGCGGAGTGTAGAAGACTGGCAGTGGCACTGGCACAGCACACTGAGAAGAGGGAAGGAAGGGGAGGCGGCGCTGCTGCCTGTTCGTCATTTGATTGACAGCTGACAGGCGCAGGGAGCAATGGGTAGGGGGCGGATCTGGACATGACATGTCATCCAGGCATTCACAGACAGCGCTACATGCCTCATCGCAAGTGTCTGTGACTAAGAGGGGGCAGGTCGCAGGAGGAGGACAGTGTGTGCGCGGTGCAGGGAGCTGCTCAGCTTCTCCATACTGCCACCCGCTGTCAGACAGGCGCTGCGAGCGGCGTGCAGGAGGCAGTAACAGTGAGGGCTGAGGCAGCTTTAGCAGAGCAGGGAGGGAGAAATCGCCTTTTCAGCATGGCACCTCCCTGCTTTGCAGGAGCTGCTGAGTGGGTAGCGCCGGCCCTGGCTAGGGGGAGGGGGGGTGGCGCTGCCCACATGTCCCGGCCACACACAGATGCATAGTAACATAGCCCCGCAGACCGGTGCCCACAGTTACTCAGCGCCTCCCCGCCATAGCGGGGGCTGCGGGTCTATAGTTACGCCACTGGCAATGAGGTTAGTCCACACATTGACTCCAAACCAGAG
The DNA here is from genome assembly GCF_055691185.1 of Crinia signifera. Taxonomy (NCBI): domain Eukaryota; kingdom Metazoa; phylum Chordata; class Amphibia; order Anura; family Myobatrachidae; genus Crinia; species Crinia signifera. The sequence continues at coordinate 28,294,872 of NC_139219.1, read as the reverse complement.
AAGGTTGTATTGAACATAACACGATAAAGATGATAGAAGTAAAACAGCCATCAAAATGATAAGGTATCATTCTATCCTGGGCTATGTACTGTACAGCAGTGCAGAATTGTGATGCTCCAAAAACACAGTGACAGGCTTGGGCATTTGAAGACCTTTTTCTAGAGCCAAGTAAACAACATGGACCAGCTGTCTAATCAGTGTGCACGCTGTATAACTCTAAGGCCCTTATTCAGATCTGATTACAATACAAATTTGGGTACTTGTGAGTTATCCGGGCGTCCGATTTTTAAATCGGGTCGGATCGGGACATCGCATCGCATGCGACCATCGGATGCGATGCGATGCGATGCGATGACCCGATTTTTCCATAGGAATCAATGTTAAAATGGACTGAGTCCATTTTAACATGGAATTCAATGGGAAAAAGGGTCCTTTTCATACCCCTACTATCCAAGTGGGCATGGAGTTGGATATAAACCTGTGGCGAGCGTAGCGAGCCACCGAGCCCGAAGCGTGGCGAGCGTAGCGAGCCCCGCGAGGGGACACGGAATACCGTCCCCTCGCGGGGCTCGCTTCGCTCGCCACGCTTCGGGCTCGGTGGCTCGCTACGCTCGCCACAGGTTTATATCCAACTCCATGCCCACTTGGATAGTAGGGGTATGAAAAGGACCCCTTTTTCCATAGGAATCATTTTAACATTGATTCCTATGGAAAAATCGGGTCATCGCATCCGATGGTCGCATGCGATGCGATATCGCATCGCATCGCATCTGATTGTATGCCTTAACTTAAGGCATACAATCAAAAAATCGGACGCCCGGATAACTCACAAGTACCCAAATTTGTTTGGAAAATGGGCAAAACCATGTGCACTGCAGGTGGGGCAGATGTAACATGTGCAGAGACAGTTACACTTGTGTAGGGTGTGTTGAAACTGAAATCTAAATTGCAGTGTAAAAATAATGCAGCCAGTATTTACCCTGCACAGAAACAAAATAACTCACACAAATCTAACTCTCTCTGCACATGTTACATCTGCCCCACCTGCAGTGCACATGTTTTTTTCCAAACAAATTTGTACTGCGATCAGCTCTGAATAAAGGCTTAAAGTGAAATTCAGCCTAGAAAAAGCAAATAGTGGGAGGTGATCTATTTAATATGTCATTTGTTTTCCTCACAATTTGGAATAACCTATGTAACCTATGAAAAATGAAACATACAGTAGATATTAGCCTAAATAGTTCTGTATCCAGGACCAATTAAATGTAGTAAAATTGTCTATCCTGTTTACTTTAAACATTACTTTTAGTGGCAGGTGCCTACAAGTTGGTAGGGGTGTCGTGGAAGTGAGCAAGGAGGTTAGGCCACACATTGACTCCAAATAGAGAAGGTTTTATTGAACATAACATGATACAGACAATAGAAGTAAAACAGTTATCAAAATGATAAGGTATCATTTTCTCCTGGGCCATGTACTGTACAGCAGTGCAGAATTGTGATGCTCCAAAAACACAGTGACAGGCTTGGGCATTTGCAGATCTTTTTATAGAGACAAGTAAACAACATGCACCAGCTGTCTAATCAACTCAACAGTTCTGTTGAAGATGGAATGTTGTCCGTAGCAACCAATCAAATTATATCTATTATCTTCGAGAATGTGCTAAATAAATAACAAGAACAACTTCAACATAACTCCCATCTTAATAAATTCATCCCGTAATGTTATTGTGGCTGATGACTCTTGACAATAACATTCAGTTAAGAGACAGCTTGTAGCATTTAACTACATGATTTTAGCAAATTTTGGTGAATATTTATCAAAATCCTAATATTCACACAAATCTTGCTTGGAGCCCACCCCTGGTGATGAATTTGAAGCAGGGCATTTGGAATGGACAATGCAAACACAGAAGCAGGGTCAGTGATGTCTCTGCAGCTTAACAGACTGCATTCTGGCTTTGGACATTCTGATCTGAATTAGAACCCCTTAGAGCTAAAAATCTGTCTTTTTCAGCTCACCTCAGAAATGAAAACACAACCATTACTATTTGCTGAAAGCACATTTACTTGTAGGGTATCTGAGGATAGTAATGTGCTCACAGGTATTTGTCCTAGCATTACAATTGCAGTTTCTCTGTTCCTGGTTCAGTATAATGTTACTTAATGAAAATATTAACACAGCTGGTAAAACTTTTTTCCTTCTCCTAAAAATGTCCCGATGAGGACGCACTAGAGAACTCTGAGGCAAGGATGACGGATCAATTTCTTGTCTCTCACACACTTGGAATGCTGTGAACTTCTCAAATAAACAGCAGGACTTGGGAGTGGAAACAGGAAATTCTCTTGTTGTACGCGATGACATGCGGAATGTTTGCCATAGCTCACGTATCACTGATGTATGGGGTGTTTTTCCCCCAAAAGCTATTTTTGGCCCTATAATTCCTACAGATATCTCCTCGTAAGAAATCCGACAAAACATCTAAGCATGTACATTGCGGGGGAGATGTACTAAGGCTTGGAGTGTGATAAAGTGGAGAAAGATAAAGCACCAGCCAATCAATATATGTCGGGAAGTTTTGCAAGTCATCGCTGTCTGCAATATGAGGTTTATTGTTTGCAAGTATATATATATATATTTGTTGTGGTATTTCTTTTCTTCTCACTCAGCACAGTATACATGATTAATGTGATGCCCATGCAATCAATTGCAAATGCAATTTGACCCTGTGTGAATTCATCCATAAGCATATAAGTACATAGGTGAATCTAGAAATATGGTAATGAGTGGTCCTAGAACATATGGTTCGCGTGCCGGTGAATGATTTGCCCCTATTAAGTCACACCCCCTTGAAATTAGACCACGCTCCCTTTTTCGTGCACGCAGGGGCATGGTCTAATTTCAAGGGGGTGTGGCTTAATAGGGGCAAATCACTCCCTGATTTTCTAACTGCTATGAGGGCATGCCCAACCACCAGCCACCAGGCAGCCAATTCCTCAGGCACGAATCATGCCTGACAGGGCACTAGGGCAGGGCAGGAGGTAGAAAATCACAGGTATTCCAGGCAGGCCATAATTCTTTTTAAGTCCAAACACAGACATCACCACACCAGCCACCAGCCAGCCAATTCCTACCCTACTCTGTTTGAAGAATAAGAAAGAGTCAGTCTCCGAGACCCCCGCCGCCACCGCGTGATCCCTGATTTGCTGGGCTGGCTGCGCTGCACGTAGAGGAGGAGGACGGCGTGCTGCTGGCTGCTGCTGCTGGCTGCTGCTGCGACGGAGGAGGACACGTGAGCAGAGCACCACCCAGGGTGCACTGCTCACGCTCCGCAAAGGACCATGGGAGGAGCTGCGTGCAATCGGGCATGCGCGCAGCCCTCCCTGTCCTGTTACGGTGGCCATGTTTGATTACACTTATGAAAAAAAACGTTTAGGCAGCGCTGCTGCAGCAATTAAAAAATTATTCAAGTTTAAGACACCGGGCAGTCTAATGGGTGGTCCGGTGCAACCCAGGACCACCCCCTAGATTCGCCTATGTATAAGCATGTTTTTGATGTATTAACTGTTATTTTATTGTGAACATTGGACTGTCTCCAAGATTTACCGTATGCTTATTTATTATTATTCATTACCTGTTATTTGTATAGCCCACACATATTCCGCAGCATTTTACAGAGAATATTTGAACCGTCACATCGGTCCCTGCCCCAGTGGAGCTTACAATCTATATTCCCTACCACATGTACACACACACACACATTCATTCTAGGGTTAATTTTGTAGGAAGCCAATTATCCTACCAGCATATTTTTGGAGGAAAGGCACGTAACCACAGGGAGAATATACAAAGTCCACACAGTTAGGGCAATAGTGGGAATCAAACCCATGACCTCAGTGTTGTGAGGCAGTAATGCTAACCATTACACCATCCGTGCTGCCCATGTGCTGTTTTCACCATTATACCATTAGCCAAATCAGTATGGACACCAGATACTCTAATTAAAAATGTGTTTAACTATGGAAAGATAACTAGCAAAAATTCTTATCCTTGCAGCTAACAGCAGCAGCTATGAATGAGTGCACACCAGCACAGATAAGAAGACCCAATGTGACTCTCGGTAAATAGTCCACCAACATCTTGACATTTGTTTATGTCATACTTGTCAGCCTCATCGTCTAACTCGGTGGACGTGGTCAACTGAGGGGACTTCCACACAAATACTCCAGATGGATGGGAGTGCCATCCAAGATTCAGGAGCCTCCTGCCCATTTGGTGAGTCTAAGCAAGTATGGTACATGTCCTCTGCTAATGCAGCCATCCCACATTCTCTAATGCTGGCCACACTCTAAGCGATATACAGTATGGTATCAAGAGACAATCAATAATATTGCGACCCGACCATCTTAAAGTGTGTACAGCACCCAATTCATCTTTCAAAGCCATGCAGTACAGATATGGTGCATCAGTTGTGCTACCCGGCAGATGCGATATACCTCAAAGGCATGTTGTTTATAATGTACAGGGACAGGACTAGGGGCCATCCTTGTCTACTTTTGGCAGAAAGTCAGAGGTGCGGGATGAGGTGACCTGATGATACCCCGTCCCCTTGCCATACAAACGGCACCATTTTTGGGTCTTCAGGGAGGGGACGGAACTGAAATGAGGGATTCATCTTATTTTAGCCCTGTCCCTTCTTTATAAAGCTGAGAATTCCAGCATTTGTCTCCTAGGATTAAGTAGGTTCTCCAGGGAGAATGTGGGAAACTTGGCTATCTTCTCAGGGGGACGGGAGGGCCAACCGATATTCAGGAGCCTCCCAGCAATTCTACAAGGGTAGACAAGTATGTTAGTAGCAGCTCAAGAATGATGATTGTTTAGCGCGTATGGAAGATATCGTGTGTTCTGTATCGCTGGGTAAAGGGTCAGGATGGTCGGTCGGCAGTCACATCATTCAGGAGCGTGGCCAACATAACATATACAGCGATGACACTGAGATGTACACCCAGCATTACCGTGTGATCCAAGAGACCAGGCAATCCTTTGCTTGAATTGTTATTTTATAAATAGTCTCTTCCTTCAGTATGCCATCTGGCACTGTCATTGGCCATCTGTTTGCACTGCTTCTGTTCTCTATCAGAGGTTAAAAACAATTACAGTCTACAGTCCTATCAGGGGTTCCTATCAAATACTATATGTATATATATATATATATATATATATATATAGATATATATACAGTGGTCGAAGTGGGGCGGTATACGGGGGTATGCCATACCGCCACTTTAATCTGAAGATAAAAAAAAAACTTTTTTTTCCCCCTCAGGATGCTCTCTGATCACTCAGCAGCGCATATTGTGCTTTTGTAATACCCCTGTACAACGGGGCAGTCTGGCAGGGGACGTTGATGGACGGGGGGGTGTCCGAAGGTGCGCACTATATTCACTCTTTACTTTTCCATACCCCCACTTCAAAATTTCCATACCCCCACTTCAAAATTTCCACTTCGACCACTGTATATATATATATATATACTAGGTGATTCATCGCGCCCTACGGGCGCTCTTCACACCGTCGTAAGGGGCTGCGCCCCCTTAATTTGTGAACATTTGTATATGAAAAACATGGTTAGAATTGTATGAAAGATGGCCTGTATTGCAACTTGAGTTATAGGTGAAATGTGTTAAATAGAGAGCATATGATTTGGAAGGGGGTGTGTATTGTTTTGTTTAATGAAAAAGCGGTTACAGAGTAAGATGTACATTGATAGTGTGGATGGTACAGTGACATTTGTGGGTGTGTGGGGGGGGGCTGTGTGTGCGTGTTGTTTAGGTGTGTGTGTGCAATAGTATAGTAGGGTGTTTCTGAGTCAGCGGCTCCCCACTGGCGGAGGTCACGACACAGGAAAACAGGAGGCTGGGTAGTGATAGGGGTGTGTGGGCATAAGGGGGACTAAAGAGGAGGGTGGTAGATACTGTGCAGCTTCTGCCAGTGGGTGAGGGTCCAGCGTGGCAGTACAGGAGTACAGGATGGTGGCCCTTAGTCAGTGTCTCCTCCTACTGGGTGGGAGTTCGGGTGCATGAGAGCAGGAGGCTGGGCTATGAGGCATGATAGGGGCATGTGGGCAAAACAGCGTCAGCGACTCCCCAGTGGTGGAAGTTACGGTTCAGGAGAGCAGGAAGCTGGGTAGTGATAGGGGTGTGTGAGTATACGGGGGACTAAAGAGGGGCTTAGGGGTGCTGCCGTGGGTGGATGCCGTGAATTGCGGGAGGGGGGGGGGTCGCGGGGGGGGGGGTGTGTGTGGGTACCGTGAATTGTGGGAGGGGCGCGGGGAGTTGCAGTGAATCGCGGGAGGGTGGGTCGCGGGGGGTTGCCGCAATGACAGGAGGGGGGGTCAGGGGTGGGGAATCGCGGTAGGGGGGTCGTGGGGGGCACCGTGAACAGCGGGAGGGGGGACCCGGGGGGTTGGCGCGAATCGTGGGAGGGGGGGTCGCGGGGTGCCGCAATCGCAGGAGGGGGGGGTGTCACGGGGTGGGGCCGCGAATCGCGGGAGTCACCGGGGGTGCCGCGAATTGCGGGGGGTGTGCTGCAAATCGCGGGAGGGGGGGTGCCGCGAATCGCCACAAGAAAAAATCAACACAGAAAGTTCAACACATGTAAATGTTGACATAAGTGTGGCACTTCATCGGTGTCCATGTCGACACATGAGAATGAATATGAAAACATTAAAAAAAAGAAAAATAAATCTTCAAAAACTCATGGCAACCTTTTTCATTGTCGACCATAGCCGTGCCAGTGTTTTGCATGTGCCATTTAATCCTGGGGTTGCCGTGAAACGCGCGCGGGGGTGGGGGGGGGAGGTGAGGGGTGTCCGCAAATCACGGGAGGAGGGGTCATGGGTGGATGCCGTGAATTGCAGGAGGGGGGGTCGCGGGGGGGGGGTGTGGGTGCCGCGAATTGTGGGAGGAGGGGGCGCGTGGGGTTGCAGTGAATCGTGGGAGGGTGGGTCGCGGGGGCGGGGGGTTGCCGCAATGACAGGAGGGGGGGTCAGGGGTGGGGAATCGCGGTACGGGGGGTCGTGGGGGGCACCGTGAACCGCGGGAGGGGGGGCCCGGGGGGTTGGCGCGAATCGTGGGAGGGGGGGTCGTGGGGTGCCGCGAATCGCAGGAGGGGGGGTGTCACGGGGTGGGGCCGCGAATCGCGGGAGTCACCGGGGGTGCCGCGAATTGCGGGGGGGGGTGTGCTGCAAATCGCGGGAGGGGGGTCGCGGGGGGTGCCGCGAATTGCCATAAGAAAAAATCAACACAGAAAGGTCAACACATGTAAATGTTGACATAAGTGTGGCACTTCATTGGTGTCCATGTCGACACATGAGAATGAATATGAAAACATTGAAAAAGTGAAAAATAAATCTTGTCAACCTTTTTCATTGTCGACCATAGCCATGTCAGTGTTTTGCATGTGCCATTTAATCGTGGGGATGCCGTGAATGGGGGGGGGGGGGGGGGGGGGGAGGGAGGGAGGTGCATACCTCCCAACATGACCCTCTCCAGGAGGGACACATTGCTCTGTTTCTGGACATTCTTCTTAATTTATGGATTACCGTCACCTGTGCTTAAACACCTTTCTTATCAATTACCCTGTTTAAAACAGGTGATGACAATCATAAATTAAGATGGAAGTCCACAACCCAGCGTTACAGCTCCAGACACACTTTGAGTGACAGATGTAGCCAAATATATAAGAGATAGCAAGGTGTGTGTTGACCTGACACTCCCCCAGCTGGTCAGGGACCCAGGTGCCTTCCGGAACAGTTCTGCAGGAGTAGGCAAAGAAGCAGACAGCGGCACTCTGGGAATTTTCCAAAACGTATATTAGTGCAAAAATAGCATACCAACGTTTGAGGGTCAACGTCAAATCAGGACACAGCAGGAAGTATGCAGAGTATTTAATGGCATACAGGCAGCAAATAAAGAAACAACAAAAAAAAAAACTTTCCAATCTGTGCTTTGTACCCATGGTGTCCCATTGCCTCCGGGCACTGGCAGTCCAAGTCCCTGGCACAACAATACCCAGCCAAAGAAATGTGTCCACTTGTTGGCATCAGTGTCCCGATCAGCCGGCTCAGCAGGGTTTAAATCCTGGCTAGTGCAATATTCCCAATAATGGCTGGGAAGGTCTTAAAACCTGGGCCAGAACCATGTGGTTGAGAGCCGACCCTTCTCTCTCTTGCCCTTCTTTGACTTGTCCAGAGGCCCTTCCTGATCCATAGCAATCCGTTCGAAAGGTGCCCCAATGACCCTAAGGTGAGGCTTTGGACAGGTACTCTGGCAAATGGAGCAACTTTGACAGAATATTTTTACTTCAGCGGTTACCCCCGGCTAACAGAAGCACAGAAGTACCCTCTCACGGGTTTTCTCCTCTTTGCAGTCGGTAACCCATGGGTAAGTATGAGCAGAGTGCATGACCAATGAACCAATGGTACAGGTACGAGAGGGACCAACAGCTGTTCCATCTATGTCCATTTGTTTCCCAACACTCTATACAGTAGTGGTTTTAGTGACCTCGTTCACCTCAAAGACGTGACTGTATATTAGTGAGGGCAGCGTCATTTGGTTGACTCTTCAGATAGCCATTTCAACACAGCCTGGGAAATTGCACCCCAAAATTAATGGGTACAGAAGCTTCGGGCCGACAGCTGCTATTACTTCATGACAGGTGTCCATGACAAGTGTCAATCCTGAGTCAAACTCTTGTGAACCTCTCGGTGGAACCAAGGATGAACAATAGCCTGGATTAGCAGTGAGCCAGTGTAATGGGAGCTGGGTGCGGGAATCTAGCGTAGATTAAGTGAAGGAGGTAGACTACATGTGACATGGTTAAGTGATGGATATGGATATGGGTTTTCAGTGCCCTGCCCGCTGGCGCATAATCTGATGGAATGAGGAAGATCATGCAAATGGTAGGAGCGCCACAGGAGTAATCTTGGAGTGAGATGTGGTTACCAGAGAGAGGAAAAGGTAGCAGTCATTGGCCTACCTGAGTGGTAGGAGAAGAGTGCCTTGTTCATGGCGGTAAGGAGTTTGAGGAGCATTCTATAGTGGAAGAGGAGCCAGGGAAGCCAGCTGCAGCACTGAGTACAGATTGGAAAGGAGCGAGAGGGTAGAAGGACAGTCTTGTGAGGATTAGGTTACGGTAGTCTAGGCGAGAGGTGATCAATGAGTGGACAATGGTTGTGGTGACATCCTGGGAAAAGAAGGGACAGGATAGGGCAAGAGATTGAATGTGGGGGACGGGGGAGAGGGAAGAGTCAAGAATGACTCCAGTGCAGCAGAGTTGGGGAACATAGAAGATGGTGGTGGTGTTGACAGTAGATAGAGAGGCCGGGAGAAGAAGAGACTCTAGATTGCGGAAAGACGATTAGTTCCCTTTGGCTATATTGGGTTTGGGGCAGTGGTCAAAATGGAAATTTTGAAGTAGGGGTATGGAAAACAAATCTGTAGTTGGAAAAGGGAGCCTCTTTTTAATTTTAGTGTACCACACCATATACTCCTTATACACATTATGCACCGTAATAGTAGGACCTCTTACACCAGGGATGGTCAAACCTGTCCGCAAGATCTACCAACAATTCATGTTTTTCAGGCAACCTGTGGATCTGTAGTAGGAATGAATGCAGCAGGTTTGTGACAGTTATGTGTCAGTAATTACTACAGTTGTGCACTAGGTAGGTGATTTGGAAAATGTGGACTGTTGGTAGATCTCGAGGACCGGTTTGGCTATCCCTGTCTTATATCAACCCGTACTAGTGCCCCTTACACATTATGCCACATGGTATGAGCCAAAATTCACATTATGCCACACGAAATGAGCCAAAATGCCCATTATGCCACACGGTATGAGCCAAAATTCTCATTATGCCACACGCCATGAGCCAAAAGGCACATTGTGCCACACAGAACATACTTGCCAACCCTCCCGCATTCAGCGGGAGGGTCCCGCTTTTTGCTTGACCCTCCCGCTGCCCCGCAAAGCCCCTCATACCTCCCGGTTTCTGGGATTATTTTCTGGAAATTCGGACTGCGCATGCGCGCGTCCGTACTGGCGGGGGGCGGGGCCTGTGTGGGGGAGTCACAGCCGGCCACCGCGGTGTTATGGGTAGCGGTGACCAGCTCCTGTGCGTACAGAACGGAAGTCTGTGCATCAGGTCATCTGGCACTGCAGTCGGGGCTTCCCTGAGGCTGGGCCCCCCCCACACTCAGCTCCGTGTTACACAGACCAGCTCTTCCTGCCTCTCCGCCTCCCTCCCTCACCACATGCTGGCTGGTTCCCTGCAAGTCCCTGACATGAGCAACAACACAGCCAGGTGAGTGCTGTGAGCACTGAGGTAATGGGGGCTGGTGTGTTATGTGTGTGTGCTGGGTGTAATATGGGGCTGCTGCTATGTATAATTTAATATGTTGTGTGCAATGTGCTGCATGTACTAGCTGTGTGTAATGTATTATGGTGTTGTGTACATTATGCTTTGTGCACAGGGTGTAATATGGGGGGGTGCTGTGTACATGTAAATGGGTGTAATATGGGGGGAAGCTGCATGTGATATACTATGGTGTTTTGTACAATGTGCTGTGTGTACTGTGCAGGGTGTAATATGGGGGAGGGGGTGCTGTGTATATGTAAATATGTGTAATATGGGGGCATCTGCATGTAATATACTATAGTGTTTTGTGCAATGTGCTGTGTATATGTAATGGTGTAATATGGGTTGAAGCTGCATGTGATATATTATGTATACTTGCCTACCCTCCCGCATTTAGCGAGAGTCTCCCGATTTTTCACTCCTCCTCCCGCTCTCCAGCAAGTCCATCCGTTCCTCCCGGTTTTTGTTCCATCCCCCCCCCCCGAAATGCACTGCGCATGCTCGAGCGTCATGTCTCGGGGGCGGGGCCCTAGTGTCATTGAGCATGCCGGGTACCGCGCGGGGCTGTGTGGGTATCCGGCAGCAGCAGCAGAGTGAGCGGAAGTCGGGAAGCGCACGGAGTAGGAGGGCAGCGTGGACAGAGAGGAGCAGCAACTGTACGTGGCAGCGGGACTGTGAGTGACAGCGGGAGCCGGGAGCAGCGACCAGCGGTAAGTATAACAGTCTGCAACCTCTCTCCCCCCACCCACTAAGCCTGCTTTTTTTTTTGATGGGGGGTATATGTGCCAGGCATGAGGATGTATAAGGTGTGCCCAGGTGTGTATATATGAGGTGTAATGCTGGGTGGTGACTGTGGGTATGGGGGGGTATATGTGCCAGGTATGAGGATGTATAAGGTGTGCCCAGGTGTGTATGTATGAGGTGTAATGCTGGGTGGTGACTAGGTATGGGGGGTATATGTGCCAGGTATGAGGATGTATAAGGTGTAATGCTGGGTGGTGACTGTGGGTATGGGGGGTATATGTGCCAGATATGAGGATGTATAAGGTGTGCCCAGGTGTGTATGTATGAGGTGTAATGCTGGGTGGTGACTAGGTATGGGGGGTATATGTGCCAGGTATGAGGATGTATAAGGTGTAATGCTGGGTGGTGACTGTGGGTATGGGGGTATATGTGCCAGATATGAGGATGTATAAGGTGTGCCCAGGTGTGTATGTATGAGGTGTAATGCTGGGAGGTGACTGTGGGTATTTAGGGTATATGTGCCAGGTATGAGGATGTATAAGGTGTGCCCAGGTGTGTATGTATGAGGTGTAATGCTGGGAGGTGACTGTGGGTATTTAGGGTATATGTGCCAGGCATGAGGATGTATAAGCTGTGCCTAGGTGTGTATGTATGAGGTGTAATGCTGGGTGGTGACTGTGGGTATGGGGGGTATATGTGCCAGGTATGAGGATGTATAAGGTGTGCCCAGGTGTGTATGTATGTGGTGTAATGCTGGGAGGTGACTGTGGGTATGGGGGGTATATGTGCCAGGTATGAGGATGTATAAGGTGTAATGCTGGGTGGTGACTGTGGGTATGGGGGGTATATGTGCCAGATATGAGGATGTATAAGGTGTGCCCAGGTGTGTATGTATGAGGTGTAATGCTGGGTGGTGACTAGGTATGGGGGGTATATGTGCCAGGTATGAGGATGTATAAGGTGTAATGCTGGGTGGTGACTGTGGGTATGGGGGGTATATGTGCCAGATATGAGGATGTATAAGGTGTGCCCAGGTGTGTATGTATGAGGTGTAATGCTGGGTGGTGACTGTGGGTATGGGGGGGTATATGTGCCAGGTATGAGGATGTATAAGGTGTGCCCAGGTGTGTATGTATGAGGTGTAATGCTGGGAGGTGACTGTGGGTATTTAGGGTATATGTGCCAGGCATGAGGATGTATAAGCTGTGCCTAGGTGTGTATGTATGAGGTGTAATGCTGGGTGGTGACTGTGGGTATGGGGGTATATGTGCCAGGTATGAGGATGTATAAGGTGTGCCCAGGTGTGTATGTATGTGGTGTAATGCTGGGAGGTGACTGTGGGTATGGGGGTATATGTGCCAGGTATGAGGATGTATAAGGTGTGTATGTATGAGGTGTAATGCTGGGTGGTGACTGTGGGTATGGGGGTATATGTGCCAGGCATGAGGATGTATAAGGTGTGTATGCATGAGGTGTAATGCTGGTCGGTGACTGTGGGTATGGGGGTATATGTGCCAGGCATGAGGATGTATAAGGTGTGCACAGGTGTGTATGTATGAGGTGTAATGCTGGGCAGTGACTGTGGGTATGGGGGGTATATGTGCCAGGCATGAGGATGTATAAGGTGTGCCCAGGTGTGTATGTATGAGGTGTAATGCTGGGTGGTGACTGTGGGTATGGGGGTATATGTGCCAGGCATGAGGATGTATAAGGTGTGCCCAGGTGTGTATGCATGAGGTGTAATGCTGGTCGGTGACTGTGGGTATGGGGGTATATGTGCCAGGCATGAGGATGTATAAGGTGTGCCCAGGTGTGTATGTATGAGGTGTAATGCTGGTCGGTGACTGTGGGTATGGGGGGTATATGTGCCAGGCATGAGGATGTATAAGGTGTGCCCAGGTGTGTATGTATGAGGTGTAATGCTGGGAGGTGACTGTGGGTATGGGGGTATATGTGCCAGGCATGAGGATGTATAAGGTGTGCCCAGGTGTGTATGTATGAGGTGTAATGCTGGGAGGTGACTGTGGGTATGGGGGTATATGTGCCGGACATGAGGCTGTATAAGGTGTGCCCAGGTGTGTATATATGAGGTGTAATGCTGGGTGGTGACTGTGGGTATGGGGGGTATATGTGCCAGGCATGAGGGTGTATAAGGTGTGCCCAGGTGTGTATATATGAGGTGTAATGCTGGGTGGTGACTGTGGGTATGGGGGGTATATGTGCCAGGTATGAGGATGTATAAGGTGGGCCCAGGTGTGTGTGTATGAGGTGTAATGCTGGGTGGTGACTGGGTATGGGGGGTATATGTGCCAGGTATGAGGATGTATAAGGTGTGCCCAGGTGTGTATCTATGAGGTGTAATGCTGGGTGGTGACTGTGGGTATGGGGGGTATATGTGCCAGGTATGAGGGTGTATAAGGTGTGCCCAGGTGTGTATGTATGAGGTGTAATGCTGGGTTGTGACTGGGTATGAGGGGTATATGTGCCAGGTATGAGGATGTATAAGGTGTAATGCTGGGTGGTGACTGTGGGTATGGGGGGTATATGTGCCAGATATGAGGATGTATAAGGTGTGCCCAGGTGTGTATGTATGAGGTGTAATGCTGGTCGGTGACTGTGGGTATGGGGGTATATGTGCCAGGCATGAGGATGTATAAGGTGTGCCCAGGTGTGTATGTATGAGGTGTAATGCTGGTCGGTGACTGTGGGTATGGGGGGTATATGTGCCAGGTATGAGGATGTATAAGGTGTGCCCAGGTGTGTATGTATGAGGTGTAATGCTGGGCGGTGACTGTGAGTATGTGGGGTATATGTGCCGGACATGAGGCTGTATAAGGTGTGCCCAGGTGTATGTATGTGGTGTAATGCTGGGCGGTGACTGTGGGTATGGGGGTATATGTGCCAGGTATGAGGATGTATAAGGTGTGTATGTATGAGGTGTAATGCTGGGCGGTGACTATGGGTATGGGGGGTATATGTGCCAGGTATGAGAATGTAGGTGTGCCCAGGTGTGTATGTATGAGGTGTAATGCTGGGCGGTGACTATGGGTATGGGGGGTATATGTGCCAGGTATGAGGATATATAAGGTGTGCCCAGGTGTGTATGTATGAGGTGTAATGCTGGGCGGTGACTGTGGGTATGGGGGTATATGTGCCGGACATGAGGCTGTATAAGGTGTGCCCAGGTGTGTATATATGAGGTGTAATGCTGGGCGGGGACTGTGGGTATGGGGGTATATGTGCCAGGCATGAGGCTGTATAAGGTGTGCCCAGGTGTGTATGTATGAGGTGTAATGCTGGGCGGTGACTGTGGGTATGGGGGGTATATGTGCTAGGCATGAGGATGTATAAGGTGTACCCAGGTGTGCATGTATGAGGTGTAATGCTGGGAAGTGACTGTGGGTATGGGGGTATATGTGCCAGGCATGAGGATGTATAAGGTCTGCCCAGGTGTGTCTGTATGAGGTGTAATGCTGGGTGGTGACTGTGGGTATGGGGGTATATGTGCCAGGCATGAGAATGTAGAAGGTGTGCCCAGGTGTGTATATATGAGGTGTAATGCTGGGCGGTGACTGTGGGTATGGGGGGTATATGTGCATGGTCCTCCCTGGGGAGGGGGGCAGTAATCACATTTTGTAATGCGACATTTTATTAGGGTATCCCCTCTGTAAAAATAAATTTTTCATCCTATTCTTTTGTAGCAGTTCATCAGATGGATCATTGCATATACTATGGACCGGGAGGAATTGAGAAAAGGGGAGACCATTTTTGAGGGGTGTGGGAAGGAAGCTAGATGCAGACAATAATATATTGCAATCTGTCGGTTTTGTATACACGGACGTCTGCAAAGTGTTAGCCTGTTTAGTGATTGATACATCAAGAAAATGTATAGTTTGTTCATGCATTTAAAAAGTAAATTTGATATTTGCATCTCCTTAGTTCAAGTCACTAGACACGCCTTTTGGTTGATGACACACCCCTTCAATGGTGCGCGACGCTGCGCTTGGTGCATTTTGCTAGCATCTAAAATCTCCCTCATTTTGCTTTTCAAAAGTAGGCAAGTATGACACAGAATGAGCCACAAGAAGACTGTGGCCTGCTGGAGGAGGCTGTGGCTGGCAGCGGTGCAAAGGAGGCTGTGGCTGGCCGTGGGTACAGAGGAGGCAGTGGCTGCTGGTGGGTACAGAGGAGGTTGTGGTCAGCAGTGGCAGAGAAGACTGTGCCCTGCGTGAGGAGGCTGTGGCCTGCGGCGGTGGAGAATACTGTGGGAGGAGGTATATGGCCTGTAGCGGCGGTGGTTGCCCCATTTTTCTCTTTCTTAGTAAGTTTCCCCCTAATATCTCATACTCTAGCACAGCCCCTGAAATGTCTCCCCCCTGAGAGCACAATTAAGCTTAAAAGCTGAAATGTGGTTGGTGCACACAGAGCCCCCGCATTTATGTAACTTGTTCTTCTGGCTAAAATATTTTTCACAAAGCCATTTAAATTCCCATGAATAGGCCTCTCACAGCGCAATCAGCTTTAGCAGATCCTAAGTCCATCCTTCTGTGACGTATTACATCAAGCGGTTCATGTGGTATCACTGTGCCCTCTGGCCAGATGTACTAAGCCCTGAAACATGATAAAGTACCGGCCAATCAGCTCCAGGTATGGATCATTAGGTCACCAGTCGACAGTCATTAGGTTGACACCATTAGGTTGACATGCATTTAGGTCGACAGGCAGGAAGGAATGACTTTAGGTCCACATAGGTTAGGTCAACATGGTCATTAGGTCGACACAAGCATTAGGTCGACATGGGGTTTTCACATTTTTTCCTAAGCACAGCTAGCGTTTTTCCCGTCACGCCTACATTTTTCTTATCACTCCCACTAAGCAGCCGGTTACCGCCCCCAGATGCCTACTTCCTGCCAATCACCTGGCGAACGGCTAACGAAGGAAAAAAGTAGCAGGATTTCTCCGCTAGCAGGTGTTGCGTATGCGTACCACGGACCGTATGCATGTGCAGTGTACCGATAATCAGCCGCTGTGTGCATTCGTACAGCAGCAGTCAGATCTGAATAGGGCCCAAAGTACCAGCCAATCAGCTCCTGCAATTTTTCAAACACGGGCAGTTAGGAGATGATTGGCTGGTACTTTATCCCCTCCACTTTATCTCTCTCCACGGCTTGGTACATATACCCCTGTATCTCTCTCCATTTTATCTCTTTCTTTGATACAATTCCCCCACAGTTTTACTAATGTATGCCACAGAGGATGGCAGGAACCACAAAACACAGCGTTGGCTCGGTAATTGGTGTGGGGAGGAAGGATTTAGGTTTACAGGACATTCTTGGTGGGATCTGAGCTTAGAACACAGAGAAGCTTAGAGAGGAGCTGACCTATTAGGGGAACAATTCAGGATCATTAGCAGGAATTACACCATATGGAGGGCTGAGTGCAAACAGTCAGGAGAAATCATTGTTCCCAGTTATATAAGGTAGCGATATGACCAGGCTCTACCGGTAAGGGGAGACAACTCACACATAAATACGATCAGACAGACAGGGCTGCCTTAACAGCTGCGTAGGCCCTGGGCAAAGCTACGCACCCATCATTTTTTTTTTAATCCTAACGTGCCCCTCATGCATCATCCCTACTTGATTCCATACAGTGAATGTCTGTCAGCACTCTAAATGGTTGGATAGCTTCAGCCAACCGCAGTCAGCGGGCCGATAGCCATTCACTGTTTGGCTGCAGGTTGGTAGGCTGGTAGAAAATGCTGATCTCTGATTGGTGGATAGCTCTAGCCATCCACCAATCAACATGCTGATAGCCATACCCTGTGTAGCTGCAGTTTAGGAGACAGGCAGAGAATGCTGCACTCTGATAGGTGGATAGCTGCAGCCATCCACCAATCAGCATGCGGCTAGTCTATTCATTCAGATTGCCCTGCAGACAGAGGAAGTTGAGGAAGACTAACAATTGTTTGGGTAGTCCCCTGCATCCCTGGAAGAGGAGTCAGATGTCCCACAACCAAGCCACTACCTAATGAAATGGGCAGGATATGGAGATCATATGGGTAATTGTGGTTCCATTGTAAGGGGCAGAGCTAAAATCACATCATTTAGACCTGTTTCAATCCTGAATCAAGGCATTTTGTCATGATGGGGCGGGGTCAACTCTTCTAGTCTATAGGCCACTTTTGGCAGCACCTCTTCTCTGGGAAGTATGATTATGCCCCCTTGCCAATAAGGTGGGGTAAGCACTAAATCCGGGCCCAATTAATATGCTTCCTCATTTTCAGGTACTAGGTCCTATCACTGAGGCGGGATTACGTAGGTGGGCTGCTACTTGCTTGAACAGTGCTGTAGGCGTTAGCCGATTTGTCGGAGGGCACTGATGTGCATCTTACAGGTGACTGCAGTCTTTGTGTTGCCCTGTCTCTATGTTGGTAGGGGTTTCCTTCTCCTTAGACCCTTGCACTTATGACAGGTGTCAGTGTCAATCACAACTTGATTCCCTGCCACAGAACAGAACCAAACCATGGTAAGAATACCGCAAACGTAATCCATCTCCAAGCTCCGTACTGTCACTACTTCTACACCGTCAGCAACACCGAGAGCAGGACTGGAGTCTCATGGGGAGTGGGGGCCTCAGACTTATTATGATGCATCCAGGGGAAAATGCTGGATCTACAGGGAACTCCGAATGATTGTTCTCTTACATATTTGTCATCTGTTCTTTGTCTGTTACTCCGCTATGCATTCGGACACTGTTGGACCGATTTGGATGAAACTGACACGGGGTAGGGTCCAGATTAGGCTCACGGCCACTAAGACCCCCAATCACGACCCCAAGGGCCCCAAAAAGGGGCCCGCCACTTCACAAAGTGGGTCAGGGAAGCAAGATATGGCAAAGTTGAATAACATAGAGGGGTTAGAGGACATGTAGTCAGATCCGGGAGCCGACCACAGACAGGTGTATGCCGGCACACCATGGGCATGGGAAGCATGTTGAGGGCCTTTCGCTGGATGGGGTGGCAAATGGTCTGGGATGCATATTGGAGTGGCCAGGACCTCTGTCCAATGTCAAGTTGGTGTATGTCAGTTAGAAAATTGTCCAGAGGAGTGTGTTCTGGGCCTTCCACTAGATGGATTTTATGGACAAATGGTCTGGAATGCTTAAAGCCCCATACACACTGGGCAATATTGAGCTGAAAGTTGCTCAGTTTTCTTGTCTGAGCTGCTTTCAGCTCAAAAGCCGCCCAGTGTGTATAGGGCAGCGTGACCAATGAACGCTGATGCATGCTCCCATGTCATCGCTGGCCACTCCGCTCATCTGCTGGTATTACCAGCAGATGAGCAATTGGGTGCACGGCTTTCCATAGCGTTCTACTATTGAAAGTTGTCCACCCCTGGGAAAATTGCTCAGAAGGGCCAAAAACCGCTCAGTGTGTATGCTGGGCAAAATTGACCAGTATGTATGGACCTTAACTGAGTGCTTCGGTTCCTGGTGTGACTTCTACCCAAAAAATTAGCAGAAAAATAACAAAAAAATGAACAGCCCCCCCCCCCCCCCAAAAAAAAACAATTACAAACTTCAACAAAAACATTTACAAAATGCTACAGAATAAGGCATTGGCCCCTAAAAAAACATTGAAGAAAGATTGTTGCTCAGAGAAAGTCTGTGGATTATGGCTACAAGCGAAACCATGAATAAGTGGTACTAGCATAAAGAACCATTACAGTATGACCCATATTGCAACACATGGGCCTCTGTATTTTTAGGAACTGGAAATGAATGCTGTATAATAATTTGATACAGTTAATTGTCAAATAAAGCAGTGATGGAGACCATTCTTTCCCTACTTCCGTATTCAATGTTCTTCCCTTTATTTTAAGGAATACAAATAAAAGTTATATTTTAATAATTAATTAATACAAAAGAGGGTGATCTAGAAGAGACATACTCAGTATTTTACTTGTTTCTTATAGCAAGGTCCCCCTTCCCAGTTTAAGTTTTCTGAACTTGTCCTGGAGGCACCACCAGCCATGAGATAAATATAATGTATTCATAAGATTATAACTAATGTTGGTTGTTCAATGAATCTAATAATTATCTCTTTAATTCTGCACAGATTAAAAAAAAAACAAGAGACACAAGAATGGCTGAGACACAGCCTCACTGACAGAACACACAGAGACACAAGCATGGCTGAGACACAGCCTCTCTGATAGAACAGACAGAGAAACAAGCAGGGCAGACTCACTGACAGAACAGACAGAGACACAAGCAGGTCTGAGACACAAACTCACTGACAGGACAGAACAGACAGACACACACAGTGCTGAGACAGCCTCACTGACAGACAGAGATACAAACAGGGCTGAGACATAGCCTCACTTTCAGGACAGCCACTACACCATCCATATCCACTCACGTTGCATCCTTGGCCTGGAGTTATTGTCCAACTTGAATGAACAAGCTACAATAAAAGCATCACTAGCGCTAAACCCCCTTCCAAGTGCTAAGTGGAAGATGTCCTGACTTTGCAACGGGTGTGGTATATTAGCTCGACAGTCTGGATTCCGACAGTCATTAGTCAGACGTCGGAATCCCGACTGCACAGCGTGGGGAGCGCAATGAAGCCCCTTGCGGGCGCGGTGGCGAGCTGCCATTCTTTTTATTCTCCCTCTATGGGGTCGTGGACCCCCACGAGGGAGCAGTCGGGATTCCGACGTCGGAGGAATGACTGTCGGAATCCCGACTGTCGGGGAGCCATCCGGCACCCTTTGCAACGCAGCTGGGAAAGTCTAGGTGCCCTCAGATCCCCGATTCACTACTGTGTCTGTATTCTTCTTAGCACCCTAAGCCTACCCTCTAGACCCAGCTGTGTGAATCAAGTAAGTCCACCCTGAGTGGCTGCACACCTCCACGTATGCCGACACCCAGCGTGTCCTCCCATCATCATGCACCTTAAATCAACATATGTGTATATAAAGCAATATATCAAAAAGACAACAATAAATTACATGATATAAATGCATTTATAAAAAATTTAAACAACAAATGATCATTTTTGGTCTGTTTTTTTATGATCATTTGTTGTTTAAATTTTTTATAAATGCATTTATATCATGTAATTTATTGTTGTCTTTTTGATATATTGCTTTATATACACATATGTTGATTTAAGGTGCATGATGATGGGAGGACACGCTGGGTGTCGGCATACGTGGAGGTGTGCAGCCACTCAGGGTGGACTTACTTGATTCACACAGCTGGGTCTAGAGGCGGTGCCTATCACCGTCTACATGACGCAATATCCACTAGGGGGTATATAAGAATGTTGGTGTCTTTGTATTATTGAGCCTGATGATAATACTGTCGTATTGAAACGTTGTTGAGATGCTTCAATAAACCTTTATTGCATGTTGAAAATTGTCTGGAGTGCCGCGTTACTGCAAGAACGTCTACATACCCTTTTGGACGAGGGCACCCGACGAGTAGCAGACATTCGGTGGTTGTGCCCGGCCCTTCCAAGTATATATATATATATCAGGGTTGCCGACTTTCAAAAAATCCTCTCCGGGAGAAGGCCGGAGAGGAATCTTGCATTACGCGTTTTGGGCGCGGGGCTTAACTGTGACGTCATTAAGCCCCGCCCCTATTACAACAAATAGCCGAAATAACAGTTATCCATTGAGGGGGCGGGGCTAAAACGTCACGATTGTGCCGTTTTAGCTCCGCCCCCTCCCCTGAGACCCGCGGATTGCGGCATATAAATGCCGCGATCGGGGGGCAGAGTGGGGGTCCCCCTGATTCCGGGAGGGTTGCCCACCCTTCCGGGGGCCGGGAGGAAGGACCCGATTTTCGGGAGACTCCCGCAAATTCCGGGAGGGTCGGCAACCCTGATATATATATATATATATATATATATATATATATATATATATATATATATATATATATATATACACACACACACACACACATGATCTTACTAACAGAAGGGAGAAGTCATAAGTGAAATTGTTATATATTGACCACTTTCATTGGTATAAACGATCCGTAGTGCCAGCGATTCTCACATAAACAATAGTGTGGACGCTCAGCATTCGTTCTATGGAAGACATCCAAGCGTCCTGTGCTGGTTATTATACCTTTTAGTGTAGACCTGTCATTGCCATGTGCTTCGCTGTTTAGAGAACCCTAAAATCATAAGTAAGAGTTTGCCTGGATTATTAGTTCCCTAATCTGACCTGATTATGGGCCTTATTCTGGTTGGTGCGGCCGGGCCGTACGCGTACGTTCCGGGGTTTTTCATGATCTGCGCATGCGCAGATTCGCTAATGCGCAGGCGCGACCACTCATCAACGCTTACAGACGGGTCTCTACGTGCGAAAAAACCTGTACGCGAGTGTACGGGTATTGGGGGCGGCATAGGGGCGTGTTGAGGGGAGCGGCCGAAATAATGAGTGAAAATGGGCATAAATATGGGCGTACACGGGGGTGTGCACCAAAAATGAGCGGTGCTACTACCGCACGATCGCCTAAAGCACCGTTCATTTCGGACACCAGACAGGCGGCCGCCAACCACCAGCTCAGATCACCCCTACAGATACCGCATGCCAGCGTGCGCCTGAGTTTGCTAATTAACGCTGATTCCTACTCAAACACATACACCTGAATGTAATAAGCAATGCTGCAGTCTATTAAGTCCAAACCATGATTTCACTACCTGCAAGCTACACACAGCACTCAAACACATTGGAAGCTTATCTTTCTATACTTCTCGACATTTAAAGGTTTGTTTCATTTAAGGTAAGAATCTTTTTAAGACCTGCTTATATATGCTAAGGTAGGTATTTGCTAAACAGTTAGACACATTCACTACGTGCTTTCATAGACTTTACACAGTAGCACACTCAATCTACACAAGTCGACATGTGTCAACGTGTTCACTCTAATACAAACATAGGTTTTGTATTTAGGATACAATAACATAAACCACATCTAACACCTACAAAGGATGTTTCAGCAATGTTTTAAGCCCATGCCCACTATTTAGCACACAATCTTTGTATAGTACCCAAAATACAGAACTGTACCACTATCTCATCTGCTATGAATTGGATTTGACTACACTCTGGATGTAAGATGCCACCAATCACATTATTGCACTCACATCTCTCTAACAAAGGATTCCTACATCTGCTTATGATACTGTAAAATCATATATATTTAAAAACTTATACATGTTTGTTCACAAGCAATTTTATCATGTTTGGCCCATTCACACATCTTTTTTTAGGGAGGACACATATGCATTCCTACACAAATTTACCTTTTCACCCTTGTTTGTCTGCCTCACCCACTCCATGAGGAAAGCATTGTTCTGGACCTGCTTTTACCTACTACTGTAGGAGCTACCTCACCTGCACACAAACTGCTTTCTCACCTATTAAGTTGCTCTGCACATGTGCTGACACAAACTAATTAGCAGAAAAAAGTTGGATAGGAACATGGGAATGGCCATGGAGAGGGTTACACATGGGAAACTTCGACCACACTTCAACAAATGTTCAAAAATACCCTGGTCAGTAAGTACACATAAATCTAGTATTTGTTTCACACAAGAAATTACACATACCACAATTTTGATTTAATTGGTAAAATAAATTTATTTGCTGTTCAGCATCACAGCTTATTTCACACTTTAATGTCAGAAATCAAATAAACAAATAAAATAGACACAAAAATAAAAAAACAGCCAGAACAAGAGGTTGCATATCTCCAAACATGTGTTACCCTGCAAATGCAATGGTGAAAGAAATGGGGACACCAGAATACGTACTGCAACAACCAGGGTGAATACTAAGCAAGATACACACCACCAAAAATTTATCCTGCATTTGTAGAGGTCAAAATACGAACTTTAATGCCCATGGCACGCAAATGGATAGATGGCCAACTCAGGAAGTGGATGTCCAGTGCAATTTAAACATTTGGGGTCCAACCACAGAGGAAGTGAACCAGGTCTCATTATTTTGGCCCTTTTTTCCCCCTTTTAGATGGGGCCTTAGGGACAGGGGCCTTTGGCTCAGCTGGCTTGCGGCGTCTTCCCCTAGTGGACACAGGAGGGTCAGCAGAGGTGGAAGGTTGGGGAGCAGCTTGGGGTGGGCCAGCAGATGGGGGATTGTCCCTTAGGGACCTGGCGGTGGTCAGCTGCTCCGCAAGAAGTTCATTCTGGCGGCTGAGGTGTTGGCCAATGCTTTGCATGCCAGCCGCCAGAGTGTCATTAATGCGGTTCAAGGCCTCACACTGCAGCCTGTTTGTGGCCTTCCACTCCGCCAGAAATTCCGCCACCTGCTGTTGACGGATCGCAGCATCCACCCCTTGCTGCTCGATCCTCTCCAGCATCACCAACACACTCTCATCCCATGTCTCCTGTGGCTGGGGCTGGGGGTGTCTTCTTGGTGGAGGCTGGACCACTTGCTCCACCTGTGGCTCTGCAGAGGAAGATGCTGCCGGTACATCCTGGGTTTCTGCTTCTGCTAGGATAATAATTGAAAACAATGTCACCATCACATACGCACTAAAAAATATCTTTCAAAATACAATGCATTACTGTGACTTACCATCAAAAGCAGCATCAAAGACCTCCGCCGGGAGCTCACTGTCCATATTGGAGATCCCCCTGACCTCGGCCACATCAATGACGTCCAAGGCGTCCTGCTCCAGGGGGGTATACTCCAAATGATCGGGCATAGTCCCTCTCCCGGTGGACATGCTGTGGTTGTACCGGTCAGTCATCTTCCTCTTCATTGCCGTTTTGAAGTCAGTCCACCTACAAGTTTAAAAATACAAATATCACCATGAGATATGTGCACCACTGTGCTACGTGTAGGGTTACCACCTAGTCCCTTTAATTCCGGACACATGTTAATTACACAGGTTCTGTGGCAGTTTAAAATTAGGTGAAGTGGAGTCTTGAAGTCAGCCAGCCACAGAACCTGTGTAATTAATATGTGTCCGGAATTAAAGGGACTAGGTGGTACCCCTAGCTACGTGACATTTCCTAGTGTGGGTGATCTTATGTTTTTTAGCCATATGTGTCCCACACACACATTAATGTCTGCATTAGGAGGCATTTCAGTGTCTCATCTCATTCATTAGGCCACTAAATGCACATACATACATCACTATGCAGAAATGACATCATCCATGGCCAAATTATGCACCTCCACCTGTTGTGAAACTACACATTCCACCATAGCTTGACAATGTGGTTATTATGGAGTAATTTAACTATGTGATGGCATACTGGGATGTGTAGTTTCTCACCAGCTACATGTGCACAGTTTGCTCATTCTTGTTTCAGTAGAATCATATGGAACATGTTACAACAACTCTTTCAAAAACACACTTTCTCTTGTCCCATCACATACTTAACATGAGCAGAACTGTGCCCATAACCTCACATCACACCAATGGTGCATGTTTCATATATCAATGTGGGTTATTAGACATGGTTGTGTTCACATGTGACATTGAAGTGTAGCACTATCTACAAACACACCTTTCTATTATTCTCAAAACATACATGTAACATATGTACACACATATGACATTATCAGGGGGACAAACACCAGGGCTATTTTTCAGCAGGCTCCAGCAGGAACTGAGGCCCTTATTCTAGTTCACTCTTTCTGGCCAAATATTTCTTAGATGGACAAAACCATGTGCACTGCAGGTGAGGCAGATGTAAAAGCCCACCCAAATCTGATTATTTCTGCACAAGTAACACCTGCCTCACCTGCAGTGCACATGGTTTTGTCCATCTAAGAAATATTTTGTCTGAGTGAACTAGAATAAGGGCCTCAGTTCCTGCTGGAGGCTGCTGAAAAATAGCCCTGACAAACACACTAACCTTTTCTTCACCGCTAGCCAATCTCTGACCACTGGTGACACCTGGTTCACTTCCTCTGTGATCTTGTCCCAAAGGTTTCTCCTTGCACTGGCACCCGGCTTCCTGGGTGCCAATTCTATCCATTCGCGTGCCCTGGGCACTAGAATTCACAATTCGGCCTCTACAAATGCAGGGTTTCTCTTTCTGGTGGTGGTATCCTGCTCAGTCCTCACCCTCGATGTTGCAGCTTGTTTTCTGGTGGCCCCAGTTCTCTCACCATGCACCTGCTGGGTCACACCTGTTTGGAGAGATGCAACCTCTTGTTCTGGCTGGTTGCTTGGCCCTTGTGGAGCTGGTGGAGGTTGAACAGGGCCTGTTACTGAGGGGCCCGCTTGGTCTTGGGTCCTCCTTGTCCTCTCCTGCTCCCTCTGCCTCAACCTTTCAAGCAAGGATTCTGCTCTTGCTCTCTGGAGAGCGTCCTCAGCTGCGGAATCGTCTGAACTAGACATGTTTGCAGCAATTGTGGCCTGCATCTGACTGAATATTTATATGTTAATCTCCCGCCATGAACAAGGGGGCGTATATTTTTCCCCGCAATGTATTTGCTAATTTACGCCGATATTTCCCGCCGATAATTGCCGCTTAAATTACGCAGGTCTCAACGCACCTGATCAATCACCTGTATATGCACATACACAGGTTGTGGAGCATTGTGTGCTACATCGTGAAATGTGTGCACCTGTCATTCCAATGATGAGTGTTGTCAGCTGGTATCTGTTGGAGTTCGTGTATGCTTTGTGAGTCACATTTCAAAACATCACGTTATAATGCTTTCCTTGCATATGTAATGAGTATGAAATTGTCATACACCAACATGTTGCATTGTGTTTATAAGCAGCGTATTTATAAGTAGACGGTTGCGTGTATTATTTTCCGCACACTGTATATACAGTACATCTCTCCATGGAAAACGGTGTATTGTGCCCCCTTTAAGCAGCGTATTTATAAGTAGACGGTTGCGTGTATTATTTTCCGCACACTGTATATACAGTACGTCTCTCCATGGAAAACGGTGTATTGTGCCCCCTTTAAGCAGCGTATTTATAAGTAGACGGTTGCGTGTATTATTTTCCGCACACTGTATATACAGTTCCTCTCTATACATTGAATGCATGCTGTTGGTTTTGGTCTGTGTGTGATGTTGTCAGACTGCGTGCAGGTGTGTGACCATTACCTGATGTTCCTGTTCTCCTCTCGGCACTGCTTGGTTGCTACCGGACTGCTTCACTCGCCTGCAATTCAGAGGGCGGAGGGACAAAGGCACCACGGGAAGACAATACCCCAACACAACTACACAGAATGGTCACCACGCGTGAGGACGGTAATCAAAAGGATTTATTTTTGGTAGCAAAAAGGACTGTAGATCACCGCTACGAAAATAACTAAACAATGCAATAACAAGAATGATAATCGGCAGTTTATGAATACAGATCTAAGAATGTTCCACCTATATGATATTGTGCGCAATGAGGCCACTGTGGCACCATAGGCCGCACCTCACACAATATACTACACGCCAAAGAATGAACGAATTCACACAACAAGTGCAATGAATGACAAAAGAATAATAATGTTCTATAAAGAGAATACCGTGCGCGATGGGGCCACCTGTAATGCCTGCAGGCCGCAATTCGCACGGTATACTGCGTTACCCAGATCACTATGCAATATGATTACAGTGTAAACAATTCAAACCATCAAAAAGAAATGCAATAGCTTTCAAATGATTGACAATAGTATGCAGCCATTTATACCTTGCATAATTAACAATAAGTGTCCAGGCTGAAAATAATAAGTCCCTGAACTGCGCAGTTCTACAATAGCACAAGGTACCTGTTAGGCCTAGGTGCACCGTAATTGAAGTAGCAACTACTGTAATGCAGAATTTGTAATCCAAGGCAAAGGGTGTCCAATACTGCGTGTGACTCAAATAAAAGGTTTCCAATAAATGGCCCAGTCAGCCTTCAGGCTGTGATTACAGGACTAGGACTTGGGAAGTACAGGCCCTAATTGAAACAGGGGCAAGGGCTTGTCAGTGCGGGCATAGCATGACAGTTCCTGGGGTAATGGTGGGTGGCAAGTGTGAGTGGGGCAGTGTCAGGGTACCTGAGGCTCTGTTGCCAGCTCCTGTTGGTGACTCCTGCCAGTCACGACTCCATGTGCTGCAACACTCTGCTGGCTCCCTGCTGTTCCTGTTACTGCTGTGAGGCACAGGCCCTCCTGCCCTTATGCTGCCAAACAATGCTGGGGTCCTCTCTATCTGGTCCCTACTGTCAGTCTGGGCACCTTCTCCCTGCAGACGCTGGTCACTGCAGAACACTCCCCACGTGCTGCTCCGCTTGGGATCTCTCTCTCAGCTCTGCTCAGTCCTCCTGCTTACTCATTACACAGCAGGGGCTCTCCCTCTCCAATGTCTTGCGCACTGCTCACTCCTTACTCTCTGGGCACACACTGCAGACTGCCTTCCTGGCTCCTCTGACTGCACACAGCAAACTTGTTACACTCAAATCTGCCCAGCAACAGGCAGGTCTCTAACTTCCTGCTTCTCCCAGCACCTTGCAAGGTCCTAAAGTCCCTCCTGTCCTCTTTGCTGCTGCAGGTTGGTTGCCTAGCAACCCCCTGAAATCCTGTGCATTTTAAGGCAGCCCTGGCCACCAACGATTCTGTGGCACAAAAGGTGGTACCCCAATTCTGGGATGCCACATGCTTCCCCGCTGGAAGAATGCCAGTCCGCGGGCATTATGTCGGAGACAACTAAAGTCCTGGTACAGTCTCTTGTTAAAGAACAAAGCATTAACAATTAACGTCACCTATAAACTGTAAACATTTTCAAATTTCTGCATTACATCAATACATTTTTTACAATTACATTCAGGGCGGGTTACCTAAGCCTGGTAAAAGCCTGTCAACTATGGGGCCTGGGTTGTGCAGAGGCATGTCCCCCCCGGGTTCCCTGCTCCTCCGCCTCAGGCAAGTCTTCTCTCCCATTCTTCAACAGTATTCTTCGACTGCACCTTAAATCACTGCATGCGGTCGGCATTGAGCACGTGCTTCCTCCCTCTGCCTTTTCTTGGACCTGTTGATGGCCTGTTGCATCAAGAATAGGAATTTTTCACTCGAAATCGTTGTGTACTCATACTCACTTCCAGGCCTCTCTTCCTTAGACTGGGCTTCGGCCTTCTCGACTTCCTTTGGGTTCTCTGTAGGGACATTGGGTTTAGACGGTGGCATAATGGGTTCTGAGCCCTTCGGTTCCATGCGGTTCATCCTTTCTTCCGCTGCCACGTGATGCACGGTTTCACTGCCACTTCCTCGGTTGGTCGCTCCAACGTCTGTTAGTCGAGGGTTGGCTTCTCCGTCATATGCGTCTTCCATTCCTTGTGTAGTGGCACGCTTCTGCTCTGGAGAATGTTGTGGACTAACCACACCTTCCATGCATTGCTGCTCTGCTTCGCTCTGAGTCATCACAACTGGTCTCTGGCTCGTTTCCAGCCATTCCCTCTTCCTGGGGACTTTAGGTTCTGGTGGTCTGGGCATCTGCCCAGGTCGCGGAGAATTCGTGTTAGGCCTGTCAGTCTCGCCAAGACCTTCCTGTAGTCTTCTTTCCCTTTGGTTCTGCTGACCATATGGCCGGTGGCTGTGTGGGTTATCACAGTGATGCGTGAAGCGTCTGCGTTCTCTCTGGCCTGTGTCTCTGTTGCCTCTTACCGCAGCACCACCGGGGCCTGTCACGTTAATGGCCTTGACGCCTCTCCTTCCACTTGCCATTTCAAATTCGACCCACTCTCCATTTGCTAGGGTCCGGAAGCATTCATTCCGATGGGTCTTCTGGATGCCTGTATAGTGGACATATACGGTTCTCCCATTATCTGTCCTTCGGATAATACCATAGCCACGTGCTACGTCAAACCACATCACTTGGCCTGTTAACTTTCTTGTTCTGATTCGCCAATCCACAGCGTCGGATGGCACATTCACTTGGACTTGGTTCTGAATTATTGTTTTTGGGACTTCTCTTGAAAGTCTGTCTCTTGCCTCGGGATCCTCTTGTCTGGAGGTGGCGTTTGGGCAGTACCTCACAATGTGCCCACTCTCGTGGCACCTTCTGCAAATTGGTCGGCCTTGTAGATCATACTTGTTGGTGGGTCGTCGGTTCGATTCTCGGGTCACCTCCCGCCACGGATGGTTCCTTGTGTCACGGTCTTGACGCCATTTTCTGCGTCGGTTTCTGCCTTGATTTTTGTCTAGGTCTTCCAACTTTTGCGCCATGCGCGTCATATTACACGTTAATTCAGACATCTGGCAGGTTAGCACTTCCAGTGGGCCCGGTTCCATGGGGGCTTGTGTCTGTTGGGTGACTGCTCTGCTCAGGCATAGGGTGTCTGCAATTTGCCCTTTTGAGGCCTGGTGGCAGGCTTCCCCTTCCGCTGAGTCCTCATCTTCATCCCGACCACTCTGGTTCAGGCCCAGGATTTGTAGGACAGTTTCCTTAAATTTGGCGAAGGTGCTGTCAGGTTGTTGTCGTCTCCACATGCGCAATTGGGACTTGACTGCCTCCTCCTGCGCTCCTTCGATGAACAGGTTGGTTAGTGTTTCATCCACTTGTTCCTTTGGTTTCTTTTCTCTCAACTGTATGGCCTTCATGGCTTCCTGTAAGCTTAGTGCATACTCCCGCAGTGGTTCATTCGGTCGCTGTTTTCTCGAGTACAGGCGGCTCTTCAAATCTGCTATTGTCTTTGATTCAAAGATCTCTTGCAGCTTTTCAAAAATTTGCTCCACCGTTTCCTTTTCGTCGGCCTCCCACGTTCTTACTTCACGTAGTGCTGGGCCTCTCAGTTGCCCCACCAGTATTTCAATCGCTTGTTCGTTGCTGAGCCGGTACAGCTGTGTCATGGAGAGTATCCGGTTTTTGAATTCTTTCAGCGTTTGCGTCCCCGGGGTGTTGTTTCCCGAATAAGTCGGTACCCAGGGCGCACCATAATAGTATGGCATGGTGATTGGTGCCGCCGTCATTGACACTGGATTTCCTTCTCCAGGTGATGCAGGAAGTCGTCTCCTCCTTCTGGTCAATGTGGGAGCTTCTGCTTGGTCTGAGTCTGACATCGCTGAATCCTGTTCGCGGACGCCAAGTGTGATGTTGTCAGACTGCGTGCAGGTGTGTGACCATTACCTGATGTTCCTGTTCTCCTCTCGGCACTGCTTGGTTGCTACCGGACTGCTTCACTCGCCTGCAATTCAGAGGGCGGAGGGACAAAGGCACCACGGGAAGACAATACCCCAACACAACTACACAGAATGGTCACCACGCGTGAGGACGGTAATCAAAAGGATTTATTTTTGGTAGCAAAAAGGACTGTAGATCACCGCTACGAAAATAACTAAACAATGCAATAACAAGAATGATAATCGGCAGTTTATGAATACAGATCTAAGAATGTTCCACCTATATGATATTGTGCGCAATGAGGCCACTGTGGCACCATAGGCCGCACCTCACACAATATACTACACGCCAAAGAATGAACGAATTCACACAACAAGTGCAATGAATGACAAAAGAATAATAATGTTCTATAAAGAGAATACCGTGCGCGATGGGGCCACCTGTAATGCCTGCAGGCCGCAATTCGCACGGTATACTGCGTTACCCAGATCACTATGCAATATGATTACAGTGTAAACAATTCAAACCATCAAAAAGAAATGCAATAGCTTTCAAATGATTGACAATAGTATGCAGCCATTTATACCTTGCATAATTAACAATAAGTGTCCAGGCTGAAAATAATAAGTCCCTGAACTGCGCAGTTCTACAATAGCACAAGGTACCTGTTAGGCCTAGGTGCACCGTAATTGAAGTAGCAACTACTGTAATGCAGAATTTGTAATCCAAGGCAAAGGGTGTCCAATACTGCGTGTGACTCAAATAAAAGGTTTCCAATAAATGGCCCAGTCAGCCTTCAGGCTGTGATTACAGGACTAGGACTTGGGAAGTACAGGCCCTAATTGAAACAGGGGCAAGGGCTTGTCAGTGCGGGCATAGCATGACAGTTCCTGGGGTAATGGTGGGTGGCAAGTGTGAGTGGGGCAGTGTCAGGGTACCTGAGGCTCTGTTGCCAGCTCCTGTTGGTGACTCCTGCCAGTCACGACTCCATGTGCTGCAACACTCTGCTGGCTCCCTGCTGTTCCTGTTACTGCTGTGAGGCACAGGCCCTCCTGCCCTTATGCTGCCAAACAATGCTGGGGTCCTCTCTATCTGGTCCCTACTGTCAGTCTGGGCACCTTCTCCCTGCAGACGCTGGTCACTGCAGAACACTCCCCACGTGCTGCTCCGCTTGGGATCTCTCTCTCAGCTCTGCTCAGTCCTCCTGCTTACTCATTACACAGCAGGGGCTCTCCCTCTCCAATGTCTTGCGCACTGCTCACTCCTTACTCTCTGGGCACACACTGCAGACTGCCTTCCTGGCTCCTCTGACTGCACACAGCAAACTTGTTACACTCAAATCTGCCCAGCAACAGGCAGGTCTCTAACTTCCTGCTTCTCCCAGCACCTTGCAAGGTCCTAAAGTCCCTCCTGTCCTCTTTGCTGCTGCAGGTTGGTTGCCTAGCAACCCCCTGAAATCCTGTGCATTTTAAGGCAGCCCTGGCCACCAACGATTCTGTGGCACAAAAGGTGGTACCCCAATTCTGGGATGCCACATGTGTATATCGGAACGGTCCGCGTAAGTTTCTATTCGCATCCAGTTTGTTAATGTAAGAAGGATTAATAAAGTTAATACCAAACAAACAATTTTTTAGACCAATCAGCAAGCACCAAAAGTGATATATGTACCTGCAATTATTAACTGCGCCATTGCCACTATGACTTCAACCAGGGCTAGGCCGTTTTCGACCCAGGAGCTGTTGGCCTTGGTTGAGGTCATGGACCATCACCTGGGGCCCAGGGGCCCATATGTCTCAAATATGGACAAGCGGCGGGCGTATACTGCTGCCCGCCGCCTAATATACTCCACGACCGGCGTCCGCAGAAGCCTGGGGCAAGTTGAGCGGCGCTGGTCTGACCTGCGCCGGCGGCAGCCAGTGTTGCTTTGCACACTTCGCCGCCATATTGCCCGATGTAAGTTTTTATTACTAGTATGTCTGCGTTTTTTTGCAAATGTTTTCTGTACTTTTTATAAATATGTTCCTGAGTATGTGGGTGTATATGGGGTGTATAGGGGGTGTATATGGGGTGTATAGGGGGTGTATATGGGGTGTATATGGGGTGTATAGGGGGTTTATATGGGGTGTATATGGGGTGTATAGGGGGTGTATATGGGTGTATATGGGGTGTATATGGGGTGTATATGGGGTGTATATGGGGTGTATATGGGTGTATATGGGGTGTATATGGGTGTATATGGGGTGTATATGGGGTGTATAGGGGGTGTATATGGGTGTATAGGGGGGGGTTTAAGTAGTTGCTCAGTTTTTGGGTGTAGCATATCAATTAGTTTGCATGATAAATGTCTGAAATATAACAGCAATGATAATTTGGAAGGTTATGAGCATGACTAATGTGAATTTTTCTTTCCCCCTTTTTTATGAAACCCAATCTTCGATTTCTATGCCATCAACATGAACATTTCAGCACGGGCAAGAGCCCGCATAGAAGCCCGGGAGCAGGCAGCCCGGGACCAGGCAGCCCAGGAGCAGCCGGAAGAGGAGGAGGAAGAGGAGGAGGAAGAGGAGGAGGAAGAGGAGGAGGAAGAAGAGGAGGAGGAAGAGGAGGAGGAAGAAGAGGAGGAGGAAGAGGAGGAGGAGACAATGGGTCAAGCTGGGGCCCACACAATTTCCCCATCCCCTTCCCCCACCCCCTCCCCAACCCCCACCCCCTCCCCAACCCCCACCCCCTCCCCCACCCCCACCCCCTCCCCAACCCCACCCCCTCCCCCACCCCCTCCCCAACCCCCACCCCCACCCCCTCCCCTACCCCCACCCACACCCCTACACCCACCCACACCCCTACCCCCACCCCCTCCCCACCCCATTTCCAACCCCCCTACACCTCTCCACCACCCACCCCCAAACCTCTCCAATCTCCACTCACACCCACTACCAGCATCCAAATTCCAATCCCATCCCCCTTGCTCCTGACCCCCCCAACCACCGCACACCCAACCAGCGGCGACCAGGATGGCTCAAGTAGCCGTAAGTAAATAATGTGTCTAATGTTTACCTACACATTTCTACACATAAACAATCACAACAACCACATATGTGTATCCAACATCAACATTAGTTGAAACATATCACTGCAGGGCGACCATGAGGTGTGTCCTGTCCTTCTCCAGGAACAAGGGTCCCCTTGGTGGTTTTTTTGAGTGTGGCCATGCCTCACCCCTTGAATAATTGACATAACAGTACATCCAATGAGATATCCAACATTAGTGGTGTGGTAGTTATCTGGCTCCAGGTGTTGGGTAACTCCAGTTCCCAGCATGATGTGCAACATAAATGTAGAGATTGTTTTGTTAATAGTGTGTGAGGCCATGCGGATGCATGCTTTACAAACATAGCTGTAGGCCTATAATTTGTACAGCAATGTCCTAAATTTAAAATAGTAAGGAGTGCTTAAGCCACAACAATGTCATAACCCTTAAATAGCACAGCCTAATTGTGAGGTTAGAGGAGAGTCCCCCAAAACCAAAGTACCAATTGGGATACAGCATACATTCATCCAAGAAGGAGTAATTTAATTAATGTTATTTACTATGTACAGTATGTGTGTGTTAACATATTTTTTTTTAGTACTGTGTTTACAGCAGACCCATCTTCAATGTAGTTTAAAAATGTATGTGGCCTTCACACATAACTCACAACTTTTTATTATGTACAAATACAACAAACATTTGTGTATGTTATATATTAATTTTTTTTTTTATCCCTTCACTACAGACACTGAACAGCAGCAGGAGGAGGTGGCAGCCCTTATTCGGGAGATCTTCCTGACCCTTTTTTATTTGCAACTTCTTTTTGGCCTACTGGAGGCCCGCATTTAATTTATTTTTATCCCCCCCCCCTTATTATGTTTGTTATAAATAAAAGTTTATATTGTGTTATAAATTGCCTGTGTTTTTAATAATAAATATGTTAGAGGGCTTGTAAGGGTAGGTACATACAGATGTGTAATGTAAGTTATATTAGTAATTTGAGGTGAGGGGTAATGATTGATGTGTAAATGTGTGTGTTTTTGAGTAAAATAACACATAGTGAAAATGCATGAATGTTTAATGTTTTTCGATTAAAACATCACACATAACATCAGGGTAGGTATACATGTTACACATTTTGGACAAACTAATTATGGACATAATTTAGTACATATACAGAAACACCAACATAACTTGATTTAAAAGTAACAGCAATATGGGGACACATAGATAGTGATTAAAATGCCACATTAGAACATAACAAATATACATGTAATGAGGGTTAAAATGTTGTTTTATTAGGGTCTTTATTAAGGTAGACAATTGAGTTAATAGAAAACAATAATTGAATAACAAATAGATTAATTAATCAATTGTCAGAATTCTAGTTGAAAGGCAAGATTTGCAGGTCCATATATGTGAAGGGTATGCCAGCGTACACGGACGTACGCTCACTCTCACGAGCGCTGACATAAGCTGAGTTTTCCATTGAAAACAATAGGGACCCGTCCGTGCAAGCTGGCGTACGCTCAGATCTCCGCAAGAAGTCGGTGGGAAGACGGCCGAGAGACGTCCGTAAACGGCGGCGTACGCTCTGTTGTACGCCAGTTGTCGGAGTGTAAGGGCTGGCCCGTCCGTGTACGTTGGCGTACGCTCAATTGTACGCCACTCCCCTTTGACGTTGTTTCTGGCCGTACGTATGCGGCTGAGTTGTGGGTGGACTTAACCCCAACGGCCGCGTACGGATAGCGTACGTTAATAGTGAACGTACGCACGTTTGGCCGCACCGATCAGAATAAGGCCCTATGTCCTGAAAGTACGCTACCCCCCCTCCCCCTTATTGCATTGTCCCACTGACTCCTTTGTAGCCTAGTCCATGGCAGGATGTTTATATTGTTCTATATCTGCTATCAAAGCCATATGTCATATTTAGGGCCATCTTAACAGATAGACATGTCATCATGCTGATTGGTGGATGGCTGCAGCTATCCACCAATCAGTGTGCAGCAATCTCTACCTGCCTCCCAGCCTGCCTGCAGCCAGACAGTGAATGACTGTCATCTCATCATGCTGATTGGTGGATGGCTGGAGCTATCCACCAATCAGTGTGCAGCAATCTCTACCTGCCTCCCAGCCTGCCTGCAGCCAGACAGTGAATGACTGTCATCTCATCATGCTGATTGGTGGATGGCCGGAGCCATCCACCAATCAGAGTGCAGCATTCTCTACCTACCTGCCTCCCAGCCTACCTGCAGTCAGACATTGAATGGCTGTCAGCATGCTGATTGGTGGATGGCTGCAGCTATCCACCAACCAGAGTGCAGCATTCTTTCCCTTCCTCTCAGCCTACAGCCAGACAGTGCATGGCTGTCATCATGCTGATTGGTGGATGGCTGAAGCTATCCACCAACCAGAGTGCAGAATTCTTTCCCTTCCTCCCAGCCTACAGCCAGACAGTGATTGGCTGTCAGCATGCTGATTGGTGTATATTACAATGGACACAATGGCTGGAAGTTACCGCTGAGCTCTCCATACGGGTATGTACCAGGACGGGTCCTGTCCGGGAGGTACAGCGTGGAGCTGTCTACAGCGGCTGCTGCAAGATCCTCTTTTCTTTTAAAGGTAAAACTTTCTGCACTCGGCGCCCCAGGCGTGAGCCAGGCTCACATCCGCACATGTCTCCGGCAGCTAGGGCAGTCATTATCTGAGACGAGTCCGTACATATCCCTCGCTTTTGTTGTTATTTTCAAACAAAGCAAATCTCCGCAGGTGAAGCAGCCACACGCGATGTCAGCGCATATGTACAGCCAGAGCGTGGGGTAATAACAAGCACTCAGCACAATCATTCCTAATTTGGATGGGTCGGATTAAATTAGTCTCCATTCAGTGTAACTTGGCTCCGCTTATTACAGCAGCATTAACCCTTCGTGTTAGACTGATGGAAGCACATTCATCTCAGCTCGCCGAGTATTTGGGATGTGATTACAATGTATCCGAGTAAGAAGAAGACATCGCGTGACACTCCCTGAACTGTGGGCCTAATTCAGCCCTTCCCGTTATTGAATGAACGCTCATGTGCACGGTACATAGTACGCATGCCCAAGCCCCCTGTGAGAAGATAGCCAGTGACTGCTTTTTTTTCCTGGCTGATTGACAGGCAGCTGGCGTTTGGAGGAGAGACCCCGACATTTTTGGTTAGAGATGGCCATCGTTGCCATTGCCATCGATGGTTGCAATCGATGGCAATTCTGCAACTGGCCATCGATAGTTCTTAACTATGCACTGGATGACCATCGATATTTTTACATATTGATTGTCATCCATTGTATTTGATTGATTGGCCTGTGGGCCAATCAAAACACAGGGGGCGGAGCCTCGCGGGTGTCGGGGGTGGAGCTATGCTCCGTGTCCTGGCACTTTATAAAAAAAATAGCAAAACATCGTTTTGCTTTTCCATCGATCATGGAGGGAAACCATCTGGTTCTCACACATCGATGGCGAAAGTATTCGACATCGGCCATGAACCATCGATGATTTAGAATCATCGATGGTCGATGGCCATCCCTATTTACAGGGAAGGCATCTCACGTCAGCACTGGCCCTGATCTGCAAAGATTTGAAGGATGCGGGAGGCTTGCCCTCCTTTCCAAGGGCCGGGAGTGCACCCGATTTTCGGGAGTTGAATGTCAGAGGGGTGCCAGTGGACACTGTGTCGATCGTGCGTCACGGTCTATGTAAATGCATACGATCAAGTATAGACATCTAAGTAGACGCTGTCGACCACTAGTGGTCAACCATAGTAATGTCGACCTAAACCAGGTAGATCCACCATCCGATATTGTTGACACCATATGGTCAACATACATATGATCGACATAGTCAAAGGTCAACATCGTCAACAAAGGTCAAAAAATGCCTTTTTTATACGTTACCGTCCACGTGGATTGGGAATGGCAAAGGCGCTCGGCATGCGAGGGGACGCACTTCACTTACACGGTGCCCATGTCAACCTATGTCGACACAGACATCAAAAACATACAATACTCATGTCAACCTTTTCCTATGTCGACCTGTTCCATGTCCACCTTTTGCTTGTGTCGCCTTCTCGACTTTTGCTTGTGTCGACCATTTTCACGTGTTGACCGTTTGACTGTCAACCAATCGTGGCCGATCTTTTCACCATTGAAGTTCAAGGGAAATCAGATGCAATTTTACAGGTCAGATAAATCTCATAGTGTATGGGGACATTTAGATGTGCATATGAAATGTTTGCTGTAACCTATAAGAGTTCTCTTAGCACATCGCTGCTGTCTCTTCCTCGCCATGTGAGTATCCATGACAGCCAGCTCCTGCCAGTGATACACAATGTGAGCGCACAACACGCTGTGTGTGTTTTTCCACCTCCTGTTGTTTTGTTAGTACAGCACGAACCATATGTGTACAGTACACAAACCACAGAAACAAGTGTGCAAACAAAGGAGGGCAAACACCGGCGCTCAGGTAAGTGCTGCATAATAAGACATACAGGAGCACTTCCAGCACAATACATACACAGCCTCAGAGGTCGACATCTACAGGGTAATCATGGACACACTGCCATAAAAACATAAGAGGCTGTCACACAGAATTCTGATAGGTCTCTTTCCTTCACAACAGCGATACTTCAGAGCAGAGTGTAGAAAGTTATACACTACAGTGGTGTAAATAGAAATGTTGTGCCCCCCCAGCAAAAATCTTTCCTGGCAACACCCCCCACCCCAATACAATTATTATACATTCATTTGTAACCTAAATGCTCGTTGCCAGAGGCTCCAAGCTCAATGACAGGTGTTAAATGCTCATTGCCAAAGGTTTCATGCTTATTGTCAGGAGTTACATGCTCATTGCCAAAGGTTTTATGCTCGTTGCCAGCGGTTACATGCTTGTTGCCAGGGTTTACATGTTCATAGCCAGGAATTTCTTATTGATCATCAGTGGTTTATTGGTTGGGGTACATGATCATTGCCACGGAGTTACATTCCCATTGCCTGGGGGTTACATGCTCATTGCCTGGGGCAATATATACCGGTAATCTGTAACTTCTAGGTACTGTAGCAATATACGCTACCCAGTAGGACCTCTAGCATCTATCTATCTGTCCAATAGGACCTCTAGCATCTGTCTCCTCCAAGGTGGGGGACATTTTTGGAAGGCCAGACCCATTGAAATCTGCAGAGACCATTGTACAAAATAAACAAATGTTATTTGATTTTTCAAGGTACACACCGGCAAAGCCCCTCCCCCAGGCTGTGATTGGCCCACCAGTCATTCACTGAAAGAATAGAGATGATCATTGCATAGTTGATGACCATCGATGGCCACCTGCAGATTTAGCATCGATGCCAACTATCGATAGTGTACACACCGATGACCATCCCTAGATGAGATTACTGTCTACTCTTTCAGAGGTCAGAGTGAATCCCCCAAAATTTAGGAGACTACCCCTGTAGCTGTGAAGCAGCAAAGAGCGCTCACAACAATGGAGGGTTAGCTGCTGACTCCAGTCTGCAATGCACATTAATCAAGATGCAGGCATAAGGCTGACAGTCAAAATGACGACACACATAATGTCATCACCCATTGTCGACATTGATAATGTCCGCCATAACCCAGAACCTGCCACCAAAGACATTGCTGGGAACTGGGAACAGCTGGGACTGGGAACAGCTAAGTCACCACCAGACCACCAGAGTCTGTTTCTCAACAGTCCATTATGGCAACATTTCAGCTGTGTTGACACTATTTATGTCGACTTAGTTTACCACACCTGTGGAGTGCCACCCATTTTTGTAGGCACGCTCATGAAACGCTGAGTGGTCCCCTGCGTCTGTCCCCTGGCCGCCCCTCCTGGAGTGTAATACTCGTTAAAGGCGTCAAATGAATGCGCAAACCCCCAAAAAGTGTCCATTTGAGCAAATTTGGCCACTACATGCAGCTCTGAATCACCCCTAAGTTTCTTTTTCAGTGATGTATGCCCAATTTAATTCCAACCTCCTAGTAATTACCTGCACGGAACACACTATAATCTCCCCCCGGGGACAGAGAGAACAGAGATGTATGAGATAAAGGAATGTTCTGGGAGAAATATGAGTACGTTATAAGTTACAACAAGTTTTCAGAGTTGTTTCCCAATGTTTCTGAAGTTAACAAGTATCCGTAACTCACAGACACAGGGAGAAATTACCTCAGGGACTGGCGGTGCGGAGGAGAATCCATTCCTGTCAGGGCATTTCCAATAGTACGTACAGAAAACAGCCATGGAAAGAAAAAGAAAAATATAATGAAGAAGGAAAGGCCTCAATGAGTCCTTGGCAAGTAAAATGTGTTACAGGTGCCAAGAAATACGGTGAAATGTAGTAGGATGAGAGATTCAGAAAGTGAGAGGTTTGGTAAGAAATCTCCAGTTTTGTTTAAAGCGGCAATCATTTACACTGCAAAACCAGTTTGATTTTAAAGTGTAAACGATTGCTGCTTTAAAAAAATTATATTGGAGATTTCTTACCAAATTTCTCACTTTCTGAATCTCTCATCCTATTACATTTCAGCCATAGGGGGGAATTTAAGAAGAATAAAGAATACGGCTCATTCAGCCAACCCTACATCTTTGAGCCTGGGGCTGGTTACGGTCATGGGGGGGGACCCCACGCCATTTTTTAAAATGATTTATATTTTTTATGTTTTTACACTGAGATCCGTGCAGGGTTCTTCCAAATATG
Organism: Crinia signifera; assembly: GCF_055691185.1. Lineage (NCBI taxonomy): Eukaryota > Metazoa > Chordata > Amphibia > Anura > Myobatrachidae > Crinia > Crinia signifera. Next base: position 28,254,809 of record NC_139219.1, on the reverse strand, counting down.
CCTAGAAAATTAGTTGTATTTTCCAGCCGTATTTGACCAGCAATTAGCATCCATATCCCACTTTATTGCATACAGCCGCTTAGTAAATTAGGAATCACCATTGGTGATTCCTAATCGTATTCCTCCGATGGTGTATACATTTGTTTTCGTAGAGTGCCGTGAATACGAATTGACGTATTTTTTGCACAGTAAATGCTGAAAATACATATAGGCAGCCGTATTTGCATACGACTGCCTACAAATATGCCTAAAATAGGCGTATGTGTACATTTCCCCACAGTGTCCAAAAGATGATAGATTGAAAATAATAATGCAGCAACATGAATGGCCACTAGGGTGTGCTGCAGAGCCTCTGCATTTCAAATGCATTTCCATTGCATAATACAGTTTATTAACTATGCTATAACAGGATTTCTATATGCTGTGTATAATTCTATACCTTGATTATGAGAATCTGGTCCCCACTAAAACCCAAAAGGCACTAGGTAGGTAACTAGTGGATGACTGGGCAATATAGAATGCTGAGAGTACAAGTGCCCAGGCCTAGTATATAGGTACCATTGGAGCATAATCACGCCACTCACAATGCTGCGACCATGGCCCTTATTGCTTCGCGGCAGCGCACACCATAGGGAAATGCTCTGTGATGGCACTTACCACTGCACCCTCCAAAAACCATGCCCTCAGTACCCAGGTATACCCTATGTCTCGGCAGCCCTTGCTATGTGAATGCACTGCGCTAGAGGTTTAGCTTCTGATAAAGGTTGGCGATCAGAAGATGACATTTTTTGCCGCCATTGTATCCAACTCTATTCCGCTTTATATCTAATCTGCACTGTATCCAGCAGTACTGTAGCCGACCAATACTGTATCCAACCAATACTGTATCTAACCAATACTGTGGGGATTATTCTGGTTCACTCGCAAAGGCAAATTCCTTCTCAAATGGACAAAACCATGTGCACTGCAGGTGGGGCAGATGTAACTTGTGCAGAGAGAATTAGATTTGGGCAGGGTTTTACTTCAAAGGGAGATCTATATTGCAGTGTAAAAATAAAGCAGTCAGTATTTTCCCTGCACAGAAACAAAAATGTAACTCTGTCTGCACATGTTATGTGGTATGCTGAGCCCTGGTAACATTTTTGGAGTTGTAGCCTAATCGCAGGAGGCGTGGCCACCTCCTGTGATTAGGCCACGCCCCCAAAATGTTTAGAGATGGTGAAAAAAACACTCTAAAGTCAAGGGGGTGTTATTGTGTCCCCCCCTCAGCAGCAGCACACACCTACCTACAGCATGTGCTGTGCTGACAGCAGGCTCAGCATGAGCTCTCACACTGTCATTGAGACACTCATGATGAGCCTACTGTCAGCACAGCACATGCTGTAGGGGTGTGCTGCTGCTGCCCAGGAGGGATGGAGGGGGAAGGGGAGTTGGACAAGGGCCCCTGCCAGGCCCCTCCAGCAAGCCCGGGCCCGGGTAAATAGTACCTAAACCCCGCCCTCCCCCGGCAGCCCTGGGCATGTGCAAAATGATTCCCAGGCAGGGAGCGATTGCTGGGGACTGCCCAGCGTTTTATTTCTGCGCCCGCAAAAATGGTGGATGCACCCATGGACACCTGCGCATCCCTGCCTGCTTGGGGCAGGAGGATGACATCACATGACGTCAGTACCTGACCGAATTCGCACAAGAACGGGAAAGATAAAAGTAAGTCCAGGCTTACATTTATCTATGATTTGAGGAGTAATCATTCGTCGTTCAAACACAGAGGACACTGCAGGATTATTTCCGGTGGAAGGATACCACTGGGCTGTATTATGTTGGCTGCGAGCTGGCTCTCCCAGCCCAGAAGCTCCGCTCACCTGCTGTTACCTTACCTCATAGTAATACACAAAGCTATAATTAACCCCCTGTATAATGAGGTCCTCTCTACGACCATACAGACTTGAGGGCTATTATCTATTATATTCTAGAAAAGGAATCTAATGGTTGCTAAGGGCAACTGCCCATCTTCAACAGAACTTCCATCTTAGTAAATGTATCCCTCAGCCCTTCAAACGTCGGCAACATCTTATTTCTACTATGAAGACCAGTTTCTATAACACCCCATGTTAATCTAATGGGGGAGGCAAGATATGAAAGGAGAATATCTATAGGTGAAGTACCACCACTGACCAATAGAGACCACTCGATGGACCAAATTACTTCTTTGTGTGCTAAAAGATGCCATAACAGAAAGTGAAAGTCATTTTTGCAGGGACACTGATCTTTTTCAAACTTGCTGGATATGGAGAGAGGGAGCTGTGGAGACAGAAGTTGGAGTTAGGAGCAGATAGGGACTGGGGGGTGGGGTGGAGAGTTGGTGGGCTAAAAACTGTTGCTACTCAAAGTGAAAGTAAAGTGAAAGTAAAAACTGTCACAGCTCAAAGTGAAAGTACATTGCAGAAGCTGTCATTTTGACGGTCTTTTAACAAGTTAGGTAAATAAATACGGCAGAGACAAGAGAACGACTTTTTCCGTATAAAATAATTTTATGTTTATTAAACAGACCCCTAAACAAGACAGATGAGCTAAGCTATGGGAAGTGATAAAGTGGAAAGAGATAAAGTAAACAGCTGATGTAACATAGCAGTTAGGAGCTGGTTGGTATTATCATACTTGCCGCCATAAAAGTCTACTCTCCGGGAGTAGCAGCTTTCTGTTATTAAGCCCCGCCCCAATCCTATAAATGCTCTTCGAGGAGGGGGTGGTACTAAATGACACGATTTACATCATTTTTTGCCCCGCCGACACTCAAATAAGCCATGAAAGCTGGTATTTGACCGGCAGAGGGAGGGGGTAGGGCCCCACTAAATGTGGGAGGCTTCCCCCCCCCCCACCAGGGGGCCGGGAGGGGGACTTAATTTTCAGGACCCTACCGGCCAATCTGAGAGGGTAGGTAAGTATGGGTTTAATGGGTAGCATTACTGCCTCACGTTGTGAGGTCATGGGTTATATTCCCACCGTGGCCCTAACTGTGTGGAGTTTGTATATTCTCCCCGTACTTGCGTGGGTTTCCTCTGGGTTCTCTGATTTCCTCCCAAAATCCAAAATATACTGGTACGTCATTTGGGTCCCGACAAAAAAAAAATAACCCTACCATGAATGTGTGTGCGTGTACATGTGGTAGGGCATATAGATTGTAAGCTCCACTGGGGCAGAGACTGATGCGAATGGCCAAATATTCTCTGTACAGCGCTGCAGAATGTGTGTGCGCTATATAAATAAATATAATACTGTATGCACATCTACCATACACAGGGGGTAATTGTCACAATGAGGCTGTGACAGGAGTCATTTGGACAATATGTAGGACCCGCTTCCTTGTACCGACTCCTTGCAAGAAATAACGACGTGTCAGTAAAAAATAAAAAGTGACAGCCGTCAGTAAATTTTCACTGTAAAAATAAAAAATAAAATGAGATTGCACAGCTTGGCAACCCCAGGAAAATACCCCAGCCCCGGGTCAAAGATCCCGCTAGCAGCAGCCCCAGGCTGGAATCTTGCATCCCCCCCCTCCTTCCTCCCCCCCCCCCCCCCCCCCCCCCTTCCTGCTGTAATTTAGTGATTGGATAGGAAATGCTAGGAGACTCCTCTGTCTGTCACACAGGCTCAGGCAGTGGAAACAGGCGGCTGCTGCTGTATGTGTGTGCGCTGCCTGGGTGCAGCCTCTGACAATGGAAACTTCTTCAGTTCCCTCCTGACCAGCCCCAGTACAAGGAAGCACGTTCAGCCCCAGACAAACTTCTCAACTTCCTTCCTGTGCTACATTCTGCATTGTGCTACATTGTACACAGAGCAGGCAGCACTGTGCACAGCCATGGACCACCAGCCTGGGGGAAGAGAGGGACTCTGAGCGCAGGGACTGTGCCACTGGCTGTTGACGTGGGGGACTAGGTGCTGGGAAGGAGCCCCAGCACTGTCCTGGCTGAGGACACCTATCACCCAGGTAAGTGCTGGCTCCATCCTGGGCACCGGGTGGACAGAGCCCTGCATGCTGCAGTGATAGCTGCCTGTGGGGTACATGGTAACAGGAGCCTGATTTCTCCATCTTGGGTTATCTTCTAGCATGGGTAAGGGACAGCATCCCCTGCGGGTAAGGGGAGCATCAATGTGGCACTGTAATTCCTCATCGCGTTGCTGGAACAGACACGGGGCTGCTTTCAATCTGGCACTGTTATGTAACTTTACACAATGGAAGAGGTTGGGATTATTCTAAGAACAAGATGATTTTCATGGAAATAGAGGAGACATAATGTTGGGGGAAGATAGAGTAGCTAAAATCTGGGGTGTAGCGTTTATTTCAATGCAGGAGGTTATAGGGAGCCCGGCAGTTTTTACTGACACGATGCAGGTTGAATAAATGCTACACCAACTGGTGCAGCGTCACGTGAAATTGCACCGCGCATGCCCTGACATCGAACACTTTCAAACGTGCAACCGGAGGGGCAGAAAGGGCTGATGGGGATGAGAGCGCCGGTATGTAGGTCCAGTCCAATGAAGGTGGTTTTGCGCAAATGTGAACACATGCAGATCGGAGGAATGGCGTAAAAGTGTCTGAGAAACGCGGTAGGTCAGTAGCAAGTTCACATAGCGAATCGTGATTATGGTGGTCGTTGGGGCTAACAAAACGATGTTATTGGTGGTTTGTGATCATTACAGTGATTGGTTGTTTCTACGTCACTTGGGAACAGATTACGCTTTTGTGTTAAAGCCGTTTGTTTCTGTTGTATTGACTTTTTTTGTAGTTTACCTGGCAATATCGAGTGAGGCTACTGGCAGATAAATGTTTGCAGCATAGTGGTAAGTGACGTATACGCGTAAACCAGAGGCATTAGCCATCGCGGCAGACCTTGTGCTAGTCGTATTACTGGAAATACGCTGTCCAGTAATATGCGTCTCTTTTGAATTAACTATATATATATGGCTATTGTAGCGGATCGGCACTCCTCCTAATTGTATAGCATCTTCCTTGGGTGCCTTCACCCAAGTTACTTGGTTACTCACCTTGAAAAAAAGACAGTGGCATGTTGAAACGTTGGTACTATGAGTACATTGTTGCACATTATTATAGTATATATATATATTTATATACATACATATACCGTACATAGCTAGAGCAATCACTAGTACCCGTGCTCTTCCTAAGCACCAGACAAGTGCTGGCGGCACCCCCGATTGTTCAGTCATAGTAAACAGTTCAGAATACTGTAAATGTTTTCAACGTTTCAGACGGTTTAATAAAACTTTCATCAGGGATATACAGTTATAATGTTTATTTAATATGAAAACATAAATAATTATGGTTACCCCACCATAAGGTAAGCCCAATTACTGTCTGTATATCACAGATGATGAAAGATGTACTATTTGTCTGAAACTTTGGATTCAACTGTTTATTATGATTGGAAAACTGGTGAGTGCCACCTGCAATATAGTATTATATATACTTTTAAATCCATTTAGCCTATATGACATGAATGGGGGATAGTAATTGCAGATAAGAGTTTAACTACGTTAGTTATGGTCATGGATAATGTCAATAAACTTTCCTGACATTCAGAAAAACTACCTGCAACCGCAGAACAGAATTGTTCGGGAATGTTTCCGCGGGTCTTTGTGCTGGGTGAGGTAGGTGGATGGTTAATCTGTCATGTTTGTGGACATCTGTATAATACATGAAGCAGTGATGTGGTGTGCAGAAATACACAATGGTGTGACAAATGTCCGCCACAGTATAAGAGACCCAGAAGCAGGGGTACAACGTCAGTGTTTAGCTACATGGAACATGATGACTGACATGTTGCTATGTTACACGGATTGTACACAGGTGTGTAGCCGGGGATCTGTAGTTGTAAAGGGAAGGTAGGACATTGTCACTAGGACTGGCAAGAGAAGAGTTACGTTTGGAGCGTGTGACAAAAGTACTACTTAGAATTAACCCTTCTTGTGTTTGCCGTAGAACAGTTCAGTGTGTGCATGTGTGTGTGTGGGCGTGTATATGTGTGTGTGTGTGTGTGTGTGTGTGCGTGGTGCACTAACATGGGAGAACTTACTTCGCTCAGGATTCCTCATCTATAATGCATTCATTAAGCAATGCTCATCATTACATAACAATACTCCCATCTGATGACAGGACAAGATACAGTTTAATCAAGAAAATACAATAAATATGTATGCACTAATTAAAGGCCCATCAAAATGACAGCTTCTGCAAAGTATTTCCACTTTGAGCTGTGATTGTTTTTTACTTACTCTTTGAGCAGTGACAGTTTTTAGCCAACAAACTCGACACCCCGAGCCAATATTTGCGCCTACCTCCCCTCTATTTGTGCCTGATTCAGCTTGGTTCGCTAAGCAGCAGTCTTTTTGGCTCGGAAATGTACGAGGGGGGGGGGGAGGGTGCTGACATCATCGGACGTCAGCCATCCGCCCCGTGCAGGCTTCACGAAGACTGTGTTTGCATGGGGACGCCCAGCGTTTTTCTGGACGCTCCCACCATTTTTGTGGGCACACCCAGGAAATGCCGGCCGTCCCCATGTGTCAGCCCCATGCAGGCCCCCTGCACGCCCTGTATACTGTAGTCAAATTACCGGCGGTCAAAATACCGACAACCATTGCCAGACAGTCAAAATACCAACACGTTCAAAATGTCGACATTAATTATGCCATTATGGTCAAAATGCCGACTTTTAACTCCAGGCAAACCATTTAGTGTAGGGATCAGTGATCCCTATCCTGCAATCTGTCAGTGCTCTGCTTATGGCACGGTGATTGTGAAGTCTGTGTACGTGGTGCATTGTGCCCTGGGGACTATTTCCATCCTCTAAAAACCGCAACCTCTTTCTGTAAAGGGGCGTGAAATGGATTGAAGGCTCTGGGTAATACGCCCGATGGGCCGCAGCTGACGAGTCCCCCTGCGGCTCTGTACAGTGCATGGTGCAACAGGATTACCCAGCACAAACTCACCCGATTATACGGAAATATAAACTGGTTTCCTCATCTGCTGTCGGGGTTTCATGACTATTTTGGTTCACAAGGAACTTCGTAGTAGTGGTGTTTTTACTGTTTATCAAACCGGTGCCAGCTGCTGGGGAATTCCTTGTGTATCCTGACTGCGGGCAACGCGGGGATAACTCTCCGCAACACAAACATTGAGGCCTTGCGGTGGAACCGTCACCTGTCGTGTAAACCGGTTCTGCCAAGGGTGAGATGCCAAGTGTACAGGATGGCATTGTGACTGATATGGGAGAAGACCAGTATTTGTTTCAGAGTTCTAAATGTGCCAATTCAAATACCCGTACAGGTTTACTGCGTCTCTTTGTACGCTGCATTGATATTACCTTCATTGATATGTCTTCAGATTATTTGCTGGTGGCGCCAATTCAGGATCCTTCCTCATAATTCACCACTTAAATGACTGTGGGGTGTATTTACTAAGCCTTCGATGGAGATAAAGGAGCGGATGTAATAAACCTGGTAAAGTTATAACACAGCAGCTCCTAACTGTAATTTTTCAAATTCAGCCTGTGACTTGACAGTTAGGAGCTGGTTGGCTGCTGTGTTATCACTTTCCGCTTTATCACATCACCAGGCTTAATAAATCTGTCCTAAAGTACAAAATAATCAGCCCCTAACTGTCATTTTTAACCCAGCCTGTAACTTGGCAGCTGATTGGTTGGTATTTTAACTTAGTCCCCTTTATCTCCATCCAAGTTTATCGACCCCTAATTGGTCTTGTGGATCATTATAAACCAAATAGAATTGCGCTGTGAGACGCAATGCCGATGCCTGCACTAATGGTCGATGTTTTTTTAACTGTGCATGCCGCAAGCGATGTGTGTGCGTACAAGTCGTAGTATTGGTTGAGGTGCAATGCATTGAGAATGCAATATTTCAGATGGGATGTTGCTATGGGCAACCATTAGCCTCATTCCTGTCAATCACGCATTTGCAATGTATCGATAATCGGCCGCAAATTCGCAGCCTATATTCAAACCTGATTCAAATCTAATCAGCAGTGGGGCATGAAATGCGAGGTCCAGCAGATAATAAGAGTAATGGGCAGATATTGTAACATCACGTCCTCTTCCTCGTGTCTTACATAATGGGCCTGTGTTCCTCATTACTCTGCTGTTGCAGTATTGGGTACTTGTTTCCTAGCACGGCGCCAACGAATTAACATTGGAAGGCATCGGGTGTGAAAAATCGATTCGACACGATTTTACATTGTACAGCCACCCTGATGGCTGATTGCAATGTGAAATGCCCCCCCTCCCCTCAGACCCTATTTTTAATTGTATATCCACCATGATGGTTAATTATTAGGTCAAATGCCCCCTATTGTTAGCGCGACGCCACGCTAAACGCCAACCCCAAGTGTGGCGTGTGCAGCGAGCCCGCGAGGGGCGGCGTTACGCGTCCTCTGACCTTTTCATACCACCACTATCCATGTCGGCGTGGTGCTGATTCTATATCGGGCTTCGGGCTAGGTGGCTCGCTGCACTCGCCACACTATATAAATTCAACTCCACGCCGACGTGGATAGTGGCGGTATGAAAAGGTCGGAGGATGCGTACCGCCGCCCCACGCGGGTTGGCATTGGTCGTGGCGTTGCGTTAACAATAGGGGGCATTTGACCTAATAATTAACCATCATGGTGGGTATACAATTAAAAATAGGGTCTGGGGGGGCCATTTTACATTGTAAAATCAGGTCGGTCGCGTCGGTTCGCATCACATGCTATTGTAATGGCATGCGATGCAACCGATTTTAAAATTGTATTACAACGTCTTTAAACCCCGAAAATCGGGTCGGTCGAGTGTGATCGGGTCCCATCGCAAACCTTAATTTATGGTATGCGATGGGACCCGACGGGCGCCGTGCTAGGAAACAAGTACCCAGTATTGTAGATTAAATATGGTTTGTCAGCAATGTGGTCATCTAGCCACGTCTAGAAACAACCGTGGCACAAAACACTTGAATTCCCCCCATAGGTGAGGAGCAGTGTTAAGCTGTGTACACACGGAGCAATATGATCGCTGTCAATATATTGCTCAGTGTCCCGATTTCATCAGCGACCAGAGATGGTCGCAGATGAAAATGACACACTGCCGGGAGAAGAGGCGGGGGAAGTCGCTGGTCAGTGGAGCGTGCTCCTCCGACCAGCGACCATTAGGGGCTGAAAACGGGAGCGCGCACCAGGCGACCATATTGCCAGCGATTTGTGCTGTGTGTACGCACCTTTAGCCTTATATTGTGTAGGATAAGTGCTGAGCAGATATGTGCCATTTAGATTCCTTCATTCAGTATTGAGATGGTTTCCCACCTACAGACAAACCTGTTGCACCCATGTTAGAGCTGCAGAATGAGGATTTCAGTGATGCAGAATCCATAGAGGGAGCCTTTTGTATTTCTCCAGCTCAGGGGGACAAAGGTGCTTGAAAATTTCCAGTCACTTGATATTCTCATTAACTATCCCCATTGTTTCATTATAACAGTAACAATAATGTATTATTAATGGATGGATAAAATGCTAAACAAGGGTGCTGAAAAGGTGACTTCAGAACTAATTAGATTCCTTTATGCAACAGATGTACAGGAACAACGCAATACTGTGTTACTGTACTAGAACTGTGCAATACTGCGGTACTGTACTAGAACAGTGCAATACTGCTGTACTGTACTAGAACAATGGAATACAACATTACTGTACTAGAACAGGGAAATATTACGGTACTGTACTAGAACAGTGCAATACTGCTGTACTGTACTAGAACAACGCAATACTGTGGTACTGTACTAGAACACTGCAATACAGCGGTACTGTACTAGAACAGTGCAATACTGCGGTACTGTACTAGAACAGTGCAATACTGCTGTACTGTACTAGAACAATGGAATACAACATTACTGTACTAGAACAGGGAAATATTACGGTACTGTACTAGAACAGTGCAATACTGCTGTACTGTACTAGAACAACGCAATACTGTGGTACTGTACTAGAACACTGCAATACAGCGGTACTGTACTAGAACAGTGCAATACTGCGGTACTGTACTAGAACAGTGCAATACTGCGGTACTGTTCCAAAACAATGCAATACTGTGTTACTGTACTAGAACAGTGCAATACTGTGGTACTGTATTAGAACAGTGCATATGCCAGGTGCGTGCGGCCACAGCAAACAGTGTGTTCGCTGAGCGCACGCACCCAATTGTGCTACTGTGGCCGTGGAGGGGCGTAGGCGGCGGACCAGGTCATTTACATATGGGAACGCTCAGCGTTTCATGGGCGTTCCCATGAGAATGCCCCGGTGACGTGGGTGCGGGGAGTAGGCAGCTGACATTAGTGGCATCTGGTGGACTCGCAAGCTGCAAATTTTGCAGCCTTGCGAGTCAACCAGAATAAGGTCCCTTGTGTATAACACATGTAACTGTGACAGGGAAGGTGGCCCCTCTCAGCTCTGGGCCCCATAGCATCTGCACCCCCTGCACCTATGGTAGCTACACCCCTGTATATAACACATGTTACTGTGACAGGGAAGGTGGCCCCTCTCAGCTCTGGACCCATAGCAGCTGCACCCCCTGCACCTATGGTAGCTACACCCCTGTATATAACACATGTTACTGTGACAGGGAAGGTGGCCCCTCTCAGCTCTGGGCCCCATAGCAGCTGCACCCCCTGCACCTATGGTAGTTACACCCCAGTATATAACACATGTAACTGTGGCAGGGAAGGTGACCCCTCTCAGCTCTGGGCTCCATAGCATCTGCACCCCCTGCACCTATGGTAGCTACACCCCTGTATATAACACATGTTACTGTGACAGGGAAGGTGGCCCCTCTCAGCTCTGGGCACCATAGCAGCTGTACTCCCTGCACCTATGGTAGCTACACCCCTGTATATAACACATGTAACTGTGACAGGGAAGGTGGCCCCTCTCAGCTCTGGGCTCCATAGCAGCTGCACTCCCTGCACCTATGGTAGCTACACCCCTGTATATAACACATGTAACTGTGACAGGGAAGGTGGCCCCTCTCAGCTCTGGGCCCCATAGCAGCAGCACTCCCTGCACCTATGGTAGCTACACCCCTGTATATAACACATGTAACTGTGACAGGGAAGGTGGCCCATCTCAGCTCTGGGCCCCATAGCAGCAGCTCTCCCTATAGTTGCTATTCCCTGGGCCAAGCGGTGTCCCAGTAGATGGATCCCCGTTTGTTAGCTGCTGTCTTGAGCTGTCCCATCTCTTACATTGCCTTTGTTCTTATACAGTATGATCCGCATTCCTTGTGACATGAATTCTGCTCACATTTCTGGCATGGCTCTGCAAGCCCGTTCCTGTACCTCTGTCATCATACATTTTGTCTACAACACAGACACAGGCAAATGCAACTCCTCACGTGATCCGCTCTTCTACTCCTGCTCCCGTAGCTTTTTATGACCTCTTGCATAGTCAAAACAGATAGAGCCTCATGCCAGAGCTTAGTAATTTACATTTGCCTCTCTCTTTTCTCATTTACAGCTGATTTGTTTATGGAGGTTTGGTCCGGAGCCCAGCTCATTCCGTCTCCGCACAGCTCTACAAGCAATGTTGGCAAGTCATTGGGATACCTTCACGTGAGCCCCGTGTGGACAGCGCAAGCTGGGTCCGTAGCTCCCGTCCGCACAGTACTATGGCTGTATATTGCTATGCCCTGAACAGCTTGGTGATGATGAATAACAGCGGTGTGACCAAGACGAGCCAGAGACCGGTGATGCCCATGCCTGAGAGACGTAGTACGTACTGTCCGCTCTTGGTCCGGCCAACGCTGCCGCTACACAGCCCCGGCCCATCAAGTCCTAGGAGCAGCAGCGCCTTCGTATTCCCAGAGTCGGGAGAGAGACCCAACTCTAGAAGTCGCAGTCCAAGTTGGAATGGCAGAGATGGGAATACGCAGAGAATGCCAAGAGTTGGCAGATGTCCCTCCCCGCTACGACTGTACGGTGGGAATGTGGGAGAGGCCGTTTCTGTCATCGATTCGCGTTCGGGGAACTTGCTGGGGCTTGGGCAGGGTCACGGCCCTGGATGTGGAACGGGGCTTGGCGACTCGGAAGAGAAGCGGCGTATTTCTCAGATACAGAGGGAGCTTCAGAACGTCCAGGTCAATCAGGTGGTGGGACTTTTTGAAGCTCACATTCAAGCACAGAGCAGTCCAGTCTCCCCTGGGCTCAGAAGCCCCCGCCTGGGCAGCAGGTCCCCCTCACCTCTGCTTCGCACCAGACGGGAGGAGACTGTGTTTTGCTTTAGCCATGACACCGGGCATAGAGCATCTTTGTCCAGCCATGAAGGGACTTCATCTCCTTCATCTCCATCGGAGGCAGCTAGCATCCCGACAGTGGTCACTGCTGGTGAGAAGGACCTTTCTAGAACTAGCAATGGAACAAATATGGAGGAAACATTCAAAGTTTCTACTCAGTTGGAAGCCACCTGCAAGCTCAGCTCGCCGGGGATATGTTCTCCTGGACCTATACCTGCCGTCATTGTGACTGACCATGGGGAGGAGCGAGAAGATCCAGTGGACTGCAGTAGCCCTGGAATCGGCCCAACTACTTTCCCTAGGAAATTATCATCTTCTTCTGCTTCTTCTACTGGCTTCTCGTCCTCTTGGGATGAGTCGGAGGACGATGTGTCCAGTGACCCTGAAAAATCGGCAGAGAACAGCACCCCGTTTCTTCAGACCATTGAGCAGAAGCCGAGGGTGGTAAGTGAACCGTAAGATTAAATATATGAATATATTACTTAGGTCACTTTCTATCAGGCAATATCCCAGCTTCAATAGAACTCCCGTCTTTATTTATGTGCATGGACAAACCCCCACAGCGATCACTAGCAACCTGAGTGATAGGCAGGGGGCGGTCGATGGGGTCCGCATATCACTTGATGGGCGTGCCCACAAAAATGGTGGGCACGCCCGTAGAAATGCTGGGCGGACCCCAGCAAATGCAAGTGTGCCCCCTGCCTGCTCGGGGATGGGCGAATGACAAAATCATTTGGTGGAATAATCATTCCTCTGTGCGGGCGCATGCGAGCGGATGTGTATGCATACACACCCGCTCGCAGTGTAGCGCCAGGATTCGGGCGGCGGGGGGAGGGGCATTTTACAGGACGTACCACAGGTGTAGACAGATCCCCGGGGCTGTGCGATGGGTAATGTGTCCCCCGTTCTGCCTGTAGGATGCACCTGCCAGGAAGACTAGCACTTGCAGGGTGGGGCCTGATAATGATGTCACTGGACCTGGTACTGATGTCACTAGACCCGGTAGTGATGTCACTGGACCCAGTACTGATGTCAATGGATCTCTAATTTGGGTGCAGGGTCTGGTCCAGCCCTCCAGGTTCTGTATGTTCCTGTCTGTTGTAATTCTCAAATTTGGGTGCATTGGCTGTTCCAACCCCCCTGGTTCTGTATGCCCCTGTCTGGTCCAGCCCCTAGTTCTGTATGGTATTTTCTGTTGTAGTGCTGTCATTTGGGGGCATGGGCTGGGCCAGCTAATTCGGGGGCACAGTATGCTCCAGCTCCCCGGGCTCTCCAGCTGGGAACGAATTCGCAGCGTCTGACAAAGGAACACCTAGAAGCCAATTCTGACGCGCTTTCATGCTTCTAGACACCCTCAGTTGCTCAACGGTTGCTCATTACCTGTCAGTTACTTTCCAAATAACTCCCCACTGCCTCCGCCATCACTAATAAATCGCCGCCAGTGCGCGGTTCTGCTGTGACGCAGGTGCAGTGGCAATGATGTCGCTCCTCTGCATCCCACGTGGACACTGCCTTCAGCTCTGAAGGTGCCCATACACTAGTAAGATTTATCTTCAGATCTGGCTGGTCGGAACAAAAACATGGTTATGGATGAGTGACAGTTTGTCAGTTTTCCAGCATTTCCAAGCAAATGGTCAACTGTCATTTGCTCTCATCCATAACCGTGTTTTTGTTCCAACCAGACAGATCTGAAGATAAATCTACGTGTGTATGGCCACCTTGAGTCAGGCACTGTATATATTATAAGCTAATTATATATATTATTAGCACTGTAGGTAACCAGGCGAGCGGGATCTGCAGTGACAAGCTGAGAAGTCTGCAAACATTAAAAGCTTATACTAAATCACCCCAGAGCATTAAACTGGTCTGCGAGTCCCCTGGCCTTTGTCACAGAGCCGAACGTGATGTTAGATTCTTCCCTCTGGTATGGACTCTTAATGCTACGTATGGGAGGTGTTCAGATTGTGAGCTCTGGGGCTTATAAACAGAAAACTCAGGTTTTTATTTTTAAAGTGAAATTGACAAGTGTTAGACGTTTGCTGCTGACTCATGGAAGTTGTCATTAAATGTGAGCGTGTGTTTATATCGCAGTTATGTCGTATATGGTAAAACCGTGTTGCAGTTAGGAAATACACAATTTATTGTTCCATGTATATAATTAATTCAGGTGTATTTTTGGTCCATACATTTAAGTACAATTATTACTGGGCGATATATCTGTAGAGCATCGGCAGGGGTGTGTTCACCCAATATGTCTTTGTGTACGGGCGGCCCATTTATAGCATTAGCCAAATAATTATGGACACCAGACAATCTACTTAAACAACAGAAAGATTACTAACAAAACTCTCACCTAAGTCAATCACTAGCAGCAGAAGCAGCAGCAGCAGGCTATGGATGAGTGCACACCAGCAGAGATCATGTGTGATCATGTGCCGTCTCTCCTTCCTCTTAGGTTTTCCCACAAGGAAGGATAATGAGAGTTGTCAGCAGCGATTCCTGAGCAGCTAAGGCAAATAAGAGCAATTAGAGCAAACCACTGTCCTTGCAAAGAAACTTCTTAGCAGCCCAGGCAAAATATGAAGAATCCAGGAGATTCAGGGCAGCAGGCGATTTATTCCAAAATCAGGAACCTCCTGCAAGATGGGGAGTATAGGAAACTATGCAGTGGCTATGCCGCTGCGTCCGTCTGTGAATCAGGCCCTCTGCTCTATACAGTGTCAAGCAACATGAGGCACTTGAAGGTTCTCCCTCTAAATATTAAAAGCAATTCCTTTGCAGTTAGTTTCTGATGCGTTTTTTAAACAACAGACCGTGCAAGGAACGTGACGCGTTTTGACCTCTGAGGTGAAACTGCAGGAAAAAAATAGAAAAAGGCTATTTCTGTCCAAACGTATAGAATTCTTTCTGTATGAATTTAGTGCAAGGGGTTTTTAAAGTCTTGCCAAACAAAATACACTTCCACATACATTGGACTCTGGCCGAGCAATGTCACTGCACTCGGTGTGCCCTGTCTGTCCCAGGAAGTACATTCATTACTATTTTAAAGGGGAAGTATCTCTTTTTTTTGGTACATATGCTCTAATCCAGCATCACTCGGAACGTGGCGAATTCGGCCCCGTTCCCATATTTGGGGGTCTGTGGATGCGCAATCGCATAATTGCGCATGTGCATGTCCCATCAACGAAGGGCTTTGTCGAGTTACACACTCGCTGGTCCATTCGATGGGGGATTATTATTATTAATATGATTGTTTGTACATTGGATGTGGTGGCAGCTGGGCTCCTCATGTAATGAGGGCAAGAGGTGAAAATAAAAGTGGCAAGATCAACACGAAGAGGCCAATTTTAAGTGGGTTCCAGGCTTAAAAAATGCGGCGAGCATTTTTTGCATCTACTATTGTAATTTCGCCCCTTGGAACCTGTTGACCTTAAGCACCACCGACCTTGCATCTGTCAACCTTTTGAACTTCTCAAACCTAATGCCTGTCCACCATTTGCTGTCAACATAATGCCTGTCGACCAAAACTTTGTTGAACCATTGATCCACACCCTTTGATGTTTGCACCAGCCAAGCCGACTTGTGCGTCTATGCCGTGGCAACCTACAGTATTTGCTGTGTCACTTATTTGCGTCGGCTACGTGAGACCTTCCCAGAGTGCAACATCTCACAAGAAGGGGAGCAGGTTAATTAGAATGCAGGCCATTCCCCGAGCCAGTTCCCCAGCACAGAACAGAACAACACTCCTGCTGTCTGTCCGACCTCCGTGAAGTCCTTTGCATCTGGTTAGCGCTAACATTAAGCAGGATATAACAAAGAAGCTCGTTGTCAGCCTCTTACAATAAAGGGTTAAGTGCGTCTGCAATGAGGTGCGCACTGTTTTTCTCTCTGTGGCATTACGTCATACTATAGTGCAGCCGCCTGTGCTCAGTGGGCAGAGCGTGGGTGAGGCACACTTACTACAGAGTGGAAAACTTCACGTCTTATGTGGTTATAGCCTTGCAGAAACTTTCTGTGCTGGGTGAGTATCGCAGCGAAGGCGCAGAATGCAGGATGGAAGCCAGAGAAGACTTTCTGAGTTCTTTTCTTTTGATGCAGTTACTAATGCGTCTCTGCGCTAACTGAGAAGCCAACAAGTCGCGGCGCTAATCCTTTGTCGTGTGTATTAAGACGCACCATATTTTGCGCCATCGCTATCGCAGCGCTATGGAGGTGCAGAATCTCCATCTGGAAATGGCCAACCGAATTCTTAGACACCCCCACCCATAATTGTCACCACGGCAACTGCACGTGTCTACGTGCAATTTCGATCTGCGTCTTTGTACGCAGAGGCATAAGTTCATTCCTATTGCCCGGAAGTAAGTTGATATTTCGTACCCCCCCCTCCAAAATTTGACAATGGCCTGGCCGATGGGTCAGGGTCAGTGGTCTGCAGCATGAATCAGTGTTCACTGTGGGGTCCCATCTCTCAGCAGTGGAAGGTGCCCCATTGCTTGCTGCAGCACAGGTGGAGCAATACCAGGCAAGAGCCATCCTGCCCCCTATTGCAGGTGTTAGCAGGGCTCCTGGGACTCTATAGCAGCAGCTGGGGGGTTCGCAAAATGAATGACAGGCAAGGGGGTGGTTGCTGGGGTACGCCTATGATTTCATGGGCGTGCCCACAAAAATGATAGACGTGCCCATTGAAATGCTGGGCAGACCCCAGCAAACGCAGACGTGGCGCTGCCTCCTTGGGTCAGGCGGATGACATCATATGATGAGAGAGCCTGTCCTGAATTAGGCGGAAAGCGTCCATACGAACAGAGAGAAAAAACATTCAAATGTGAGTAAGCTTCTAATGATTTCTGTTGGTTGGCAACACTCAGACAATCCGTTCATCCTATAACAGCGCAGGTGCGGCTCCAGGTAGGGATGGCCATCGACGATGATTTGAAATCATCGATGGTTCATGGCCGATGTCGAATACTTTTGCCATCATTGATGGGGGATAATCAGATGGTTTCCCTCCATCGATGGAACAGCAAAACAATGTGTTTTTTTTTTAAAGTGCCGGGACACGGAGCCTAGCCCCGCCCCCATGTTTTGATTGACCCACATTGGTTTAATCAATTAAACACAATGGATGACCATCGATATGTAAAAATATCGATGGTCATCCATTGCATAGTTTAGCACTATCGATGGACAATTGCAGAATTGCCATCAATGGCAACCATCGATGGCATTGACAACGATGGCCATCCCTAGCTCCAGGTCCCTTGGGCATGGAACATTGTTACCCAAATGCACTTCTGTATAAAAGGTACCAGACAACCAGCCCCTAACTGTCATTAAAAAAACAGCCTGTAACTTGGCAGTTAAGTGCTGATCAGCTGGTACAGTGGGCCAAATGCTCTAAGCCTTAAAAAGGTGAAAAGTGGAGAGAGAGATAAAGTTCTAGCCAATCAGTTTCTAACTGTCATTTTACAGGTGGTGTTTAAAATGACAGTTACGAGCTGGCTGGTTGGTGACCACTTTACCTCTCGCCAAGACACAATACTGTAAACAATCCGCTTCTAACTGCCATGTTACAGGCTGTGATTGAAAAATGTCAGGAGCTGATTGGTCGGTAGTTTATATCTCTCCACTTTATCTCTCATTGATAAATACCCCTCTCAGACTGGGAGCTATATGAGGTGCCATGGTGGGGATACCTATGCAGTATACTGATGTGATATAAGTGTTCCTGGTTCCTGCTGTTGGTTGCGCCACGGATCAGCCGGATTATTTATCTAGGGAAACCCGTGTGCCTCCGGCATTTTTCCATTGTTTGCCGTGAGATGTGCTTTGTGCAGAGATTTGTGGAGGTGCCCAGTAGGTTTGCATAGAGTCCGGGTTGCGGAGAATATCAGGAGCTGCAAACAGGGCCAGATTAAAGCAGGGGCAAAAGGGGTCAGTACCCCTGGGCCCCCTCTAGCTAGGGGCCCCCTGTGGTTGGCATGTGTTTTAAAATGTATTTATTTTTTAGCTAAATGTTTTGTCCATGGGAGTGGGGTAGTGCTGCAGCTTCACCTATCTGCTAATGTGACAATGATTAATGGTGCTGAGCATGGGGTGCCAAGGCACACTGACTGCATAAGTGTGCAATGCATTACTGGAAGTTGACTAAGTCCCATGACACTTTGCACAAGAGGGCAGAGGCTGAGAGGTTTGTGCTGAGCTCTGATTGGTGTATTTCATTACATGCTTCTAAGGTCCATGGAGGACAGCAGCAGCAGCCTAGTCATGGGAGGGTTTTTAATCAGTGGTCTCTTACAGTCCTACAGAGTAAGGTGCAGAGGGACAAACACATGCTTTTCAAGTGGTATGTATGTATATATCTCCTGCAGTTACCCACTGACCAAGTTTATACTGCCTTTACTCTGTGTTTTGACAATGTAATATTCTCCCATGCAGTTTGCGGCCAGTAATGACAAGTGTAAGAGCCTGTCTAAAGTCCCCCGGACCCCCAAAGGCTTAATCTGGCACTGGCTGCAAGCTTTGTGGCGTAAGGGATCCCCGGGATGAGGGGGGGGGGGGGGGTGGATAGAACTGTTCTTCCTAAATAATTCTCCTGCCTCTGCCAACAGCCACCTGGGAAAGGCTCCAGCATTTATCACGTCTCATCTGCTTATCATTTGGGTGGACGGTTTATCTGCAGCTGGATTATTAAATGTCAGCACTTGTTACTTATCCAGGGCGTTGGGACTGGGGATGCTTAGCGCCCCGGCACTGGAAGACTAAGCTTTGCCAGATATACAGATTAGGTAATTAGTCAGGCAGATTAGCATGACAGTTGTCCTACCGGTCTAGTCACCCGGTGGTATATGGAAGGCGAGAACGTTTTGTTGGGGGGAGGAAACTTGTATCATCATTCTCAAGTTCAAATCCAAGGGTCTCATAGACGTCCGTTGAGATGGATCGGACCAAAACCTATAGGCGCGCATTGCCATTTTAAGGTACCTGCGACAAGTTGTGCCCAGTGTCAAAATCATTTGATGGTGACCCTGTTACGATGGGTTTGCGCACGGCTGCGAATGGTTGTGCGTCCATACACCTCCACTAGCACAGCGAGCACCTTCATTCGTCTTTCACTCTAGCGGGGTGACGTCTTATCTAAACTATGGCCATGCGCATTCGCGGCTGTGCGAATCGTGTGATTCGGGCCCATTCGCCTGGCCTTGGCTAGTTACCCGTGGCAGGGTTCGCTGTAAGAGGAACGCGAGTGTACGATGCTATTTACGGAAATGGCTTGAGAAATTGGACGGCGTTGTGTATTATGCAGTTGTGTCACTTACATGGAAATTCTCTTTTACACACAACACAATAAAAGTGACCTCACTGAGTTTCCCGCGGCAGTAACAATATAATGGAAAGCACATTTCAGCTAAGACTATCGCAGATCTTTTTAGGCGCCAGGAGCGAATCCCCGACGGTACAATTCAACTTCTAACCCTACGGCCCAGAACCGGCTCCCTGTATTCAGTTATTGGAAGTTTGCTCTTTTTGTAACTATTCAGGTTTCATTAAACCTATAATACAGCAGGGTGTGGATCATTCGGTCTACAGCAAGTTGGTCGAAAGTCATTAGGTCGACATGCTATGTCGACATGGGTCGAGGTCGACATGGGTTTAGGTCGACATGATTCTAGGTCGACGTGGGTTTAGGACGACAGGTCAATGACCGTTTCCCATGCAGAGTGATCCTATAGGAAAAGGTGTCTTGTACTGTAGCATTTACAAACATATGTTCAGTTGAGTCCAGATCATTGGGTGGACAGTCAATAGAACAACGCACACAAGGCCGACATTGACAAAAGGTTGACATGTCCAAGATTGGCATTGACAGAAAGTCCACACGCAAAATGTTAAAATGAAAAAGTTTGCTGCAAGTTTTTCAGTTTTTTTTTTGTGTCAGTGTTGACAGTGTACCCTCACCGACAGGACAATTTACTGTTCCCATGTGGATGGTAAAGTGTGGAAAAGTAAATAAAATAATAAAATAAAATAAAAAATTGTAAGAAAAACTCATGTCAACCTTTTCCATGCGTCAACCACCGCCATGTCGGCCGTCTGCCATAATCGCACAGTTACATCACTTAGGGACATGCGTGGTGGCAAATTGTCGCACCTCTGCGTACACCGACCGGCGACATCGCGTACATCTCAGACCCCGAGTGTGGCTCATACCTACAGACAAGAGATACCTACAGAAGACAGAGTCCTCCTATAAGTTTGTGTAGATTTAGCCAATATTGCGTCGGAAATGCTTGTGCTTCTTCTAACCGCCATCTAAAACTAAAGCGAATTATTTATTTGCATTCCCGGAACAGTTTGGATGATTGCGTAACAGGGCTGAATGCGTGGGCGAGGGCACGTAGAAATGTTACCTGTTTTTGTGATCAGAATTCAGATGACAGCTGAGCGGGCGCCAGATTTACTGCCGACGCTGTAAACACTGTTTGTGACAATGTGTCATTATTGTATTTCGAAGGCTGTATTTTATGCCCAAAGTTTTCCTGCAGTTTTTTTTTTAATCAAGCAGATGATTGCAACAAAGAAACTCCGGGACCATTTTATTTCCATTCTTCTGTGCCAGCTTCTCTTCTTGCATGTGTTTTATGTGTTTATTCAGTTGACTTTTATGAGACCGAGTTGGACGTGGCGTGTAATAACCAGTGTTATAGCGGCCATTATTAGGGTTGGTTTTTTTTACATCGACAAATACGTCTAGTTTTAATATTTTTTTAAAAAAAATATCTTCCCATTGGACCCTCAATCAATATTAGCATTGACGTGGCAATCATTTCATCTGTGTCCAACTGATGTGAAATTCCGTTGGGCTGGATATAAAGCATGAAGTCTGTGTGTATGATCCTTTCATGATACGAGTGGTTGATGATGGGGCCGCAGCACTGAGGGTGGGGGGTTCTAAGTACCCAGAATCCCCCTCCTGACAGAGGAGGGAAACTGGGCATAATATTACTAAGCCATTAAAATTAATTAAAATAAAATTTTATAATTTGGCCCAATAGGCCCCTGAATCACAGTTTGCACACTACCTTATCATCGTAAGGGTGCTGTCATAAGGGTCCATGCTATTTCTGTTGTTTTCATGCATTTTGATGTTGTTGGAAAGCTTATTACTTTCTGAAAACAACCAGGGCCGCTGAAAGGTCAATGGAGGGCGTGGCCAATGGGAGGGGGTGTGATCACACCCCTTAAAAAAACAACAACATTCACATCAGTCCCTGCCCCAGTGGAGCTTACAATCTATATTCCCTAACACATGTACACGCAGACACACAGACATTCTAGGGTTAATCTGTTGGAAGCCAATTAACCTACCAGTATATTTTGTGGGAGGAAACCGGAGTACCCATAGGAAACCCACGCAAGTACGGGGACAATATACAAACTCCACCCAGTTAGAGCTATGGTGGGTATGGAACCCATGACCTGTGGGGCAGTAATGCTAACCATTACACCATCTGTACTGACCACATGGGCGATGGTGATGTGCCAGTGGTCCACTGCTAGAGGCACCACTGGCGCACCCTTTCAGCCCACTCCTGCAACTCAGCCCAAAAAAATTCTGGCCATACCACCAAAGAGGCCAATTTTGAGAATTGCATAAACATAAACTTACGCCCCTCTGTTGGACGTGCCTAAAGACTAGATAGTAATATTGTGCCGGACCTCCTCCCCATTTGCAAGACAGAGTATATACTCGGCGTGTGTTTTTGGAAACGATTCTACAATGAGCCTGGGACATGCGGATATTTTGCTGCTTATTATGATTTAGGCTGACAGGAGTTACTCAGCGAGAGAGCAGTGTGAATGGGAGCCAAGATTACTGTGCACTCCCTGTACAGGGCATCCCTTGTAATGTGAGGTTGCCCTGTCTGTTTGCATAGCTAAACGCGTCGTGTGTGCTCAGTCACAGGCTCCACGGAAACCTACGACCTTTCATCTGGAAATGCATGACTTGAGTACAGGCGCTTGTGAACGTTGCTCAAGTGACACGACTTTTTATTTTTTCACTTTCAAGCCAGAATATTTAATTACCCGCTCTGCATAACATTTGCATAGTTTGCATTTGGATGGAAACTGTAGCACGTTTCACTGGCGAAGTTTGGCCTCATGTGCTCTCAGTCCTAACAACCACAGCAAAATGGGTTTACTGTTTCCAGACAAAATCTCTGTGGCAGGCTATACGGATTTATTTTTTTACCTGTTTGTTTTTTAATGATTTATGGTCCTGTATGGTTTACTGTGTCAGGTGACTACCACGGCAACCACAGTCACATGCCACACAAAGTAGTGAGCAGAAAAGCTTTGGAAATCCCATCTGAGCTCTGTCTTTCATGCAATGGCTTATTTATAATGGGGGCTGGGGGGCTACACTGCACATGCTGGAAAAATTGTTGCCGCTCCATTTTCCGACTCCATTTTTCGAAAGATCTGCGCATGCGCAATAGAGTCAGACTGGGACTGTTCCATGGGAATATGCCTCTGCCATATAAATCTCAGTGTTTGTGAGAGACAGCCATATTTGTTAACCCTACAGAGAGGTTTTGAAAAGGAGACAGTGATTTGTAGTAGGAGCGCTGGGAAAAATTTGATCAGATGCATGTTTAAAGGGTACTTAGCTCCCTATTCGAAGAGTATATTGTGATGTATTTACTAAGCCTTGGAGAGAGATAAAGTAGATATAGACAAAAGAAACAACCAATCACCTCCCAACTGGCATTTTGTCAAACATGCTGAGCCAGATGTACCAAGCTACAAAAAGTGATAAAGTGGAGAGAGATAAAGTGGCAGGTTTATTAAGCTCTGTGAAGTGATATAGTGGCTGGTACTTTATCACTGGCCAACCAGCTCCTAACTGTCATGTTTCAAACCCAGTGCACATGTACAGCAGAAGTGAGTGCCATGTCCTTGGAGAGTTGCACATGTCAGTGTCTACTGCACCGTCAGAGAGGAGGAGGTCCAATCAGAGCCTGCACGCCAGCCCCTTCCTCTCTTAAAGTGCCCCTGCTCAGCTTGATTGACATGTTCACTCGGCAACCCCTTCATTGGTATAATAAGTGCATACGGTGCTATGCAAATATGATATGTGAGGGTGTCTACACTGTACAAAGTTACAGCTCAACAGTTTGTTTCTGAGTACTAAGCAGGCGCTTTGTGCTTTCAGGCAGAAGTAATCTTCCCAGCTTAACACCAGTGTGTTTCTAAGAATTAGGCAGGTGCTTTCAGGCAGAAGCAATATTTCCAGCTTAACAACAGTGTGTTTCTAAAGCCGTGTACACACGGCAGCGATATGGGCTGTAATCGCTGGAAATATGGTCGCTGGCGACCATATTGCCAGTGATGGGAGTGTGCCCCGGCGATAAATCGATGGGTGCGCGCTCCCGTTTTCAGCCCCATTCTAATCGCTGGTCGCAGGAACACCACCGGCAGAGGTTCCCTTTCCATCTCTGGTCGCTGATGAAAAGGAGACACTGAGCAATATATCTCCCCCCGTGTGTACACAGCTGGAGTCTTTAGCAGACGCTTTCAGTTAGAAGCGATATTTCCAGCTTAACAACAGTGTGTTTCTGAGTCTTAAGCAGGCGCTTTCAGGCAGAAGTGATATTTCTAGTAACACAATTATTCCAATAAACTTTATTAAGCACCATCATCACTTTAATTATGTAAAATAATTTTGAATGCTTCGCCCTTTTAACATCCATGCATGCTGCCATTAGACTTGCAAATGTTTGCCTTGAATTGCTTAGGAAAAAAGAACAGACAGATATTTTTCATCCTCAGTTTATCCGATTCCTTTGATAATATCCACAGTTATTAAATATTTTTGTAAGTATCAGGGAGATGGATCACCTGGGCGGATTTGCGTAAACGTTGGAATTCTTCAGTTTCCTTCCCATTGCTTCAGTCTTGTTGTAATCCTTGGAAGTGACAGATACCGTCCCCTACATCCCTTCTTTTAGGAAATGTGTTTTGTGCGCCCAGACAAAGGAGTGTTTGTCATACAGAGCGAGGGGCAAATTAATGAGGCTTCTTTCCTGTTGAATGTTTCCCTGACAGCCGGACAATTAGCAGCCTATGTTTTGGACAATACAAAGCCCCTTACGAATGCAGCCAATGGTAATTATTATTACTGCTGGCCGGGACGGTGCTGCGTATGGATAATATCACAAGTCAAGTTTCAGTATCTTGCTAACGGTTGGCTCTCCCGTCGTCGTAGCGCAAACAAAGAGATGCTAAGCTGTAAGCGAACAGGGTCTCATTGGCATACATACAGATGCCCGTCGATGGGGATGTCGGCGGTCAGAATACTGACGTTGGAATCCCAATGAAGGGAATCCTGACAGGCGTGTCATCTTTGACTCTGAACTGTCCTTTGCTCCCCAAATTAAAGGTCCCCATGCACTTGGACGAATCACATGCAGTTTGGGCTCTTTTGATGCGATGGCGGCGATCAGTCGCATCCATATTGCATGTGATTTGCAGGGGGGTGTAGATGAGGACGAGGGTGGATGTTGCCCTAATGTATGGTTTGGTTTAGTCAGAAGAAAAGCATTAAAAATAAAAGCACATGACTTTACACCTGGATGAAACCATGTTGCACTGCAGGTGGGCAGATGCCAAATGTGCAGATTGGATTTGGGAGGGGCGTGTCCAAATACAAATCTAAATTGGCGTGAAAAAATAAAGCTTCCCAGTGTGGGATGTGGCCATTAGGTGGACCACTTTTGGTCGCCAGTAAAAATGTTGACACCTGAAAAAGGTTGACATGAATTAGGTTGACGTGGTCAAAAGGTTGACGTGCAAAAGGCCGACATGAAAAGGTCTACATGTGTTTTTACCATCCCAGTGGAAGTGAAAGGGAGAAAATAATAGTGCGCTTGGCACCATGAACGAAGCATGGCGAGTGGTGTCTATGTTGACATAGCCCCCGCCCCACAAAAGCCCTCCTGTCGACCATTTTCATGGCGACCTTTTTACATGCCAACGCAATGCATGTCGACCTTTTCAAAGTGTCAACCTTTTGACTGTCGACCAATAGCGGCCAATCTTCTGACTGTCGACTTAGACACTGTTGCCCTAACAACCGGTACCCTCACCAACATGTATGGGCTGCATGCAAAAGCAGCCCGTATTTATCTTACATGCATCAATCATAATGAATGTATTTTGCCCTCTTTCGCATCGCAACATTCTTTGTCCAGATACAATAAAGTTTCTGTTGTTTTATGTATAGTTTTTTTTTGCTTTGTTCCCAGCTCAGCCAATCAGCCGCAGAATCTTGGACTTTTCTTATGGAAACTATTGGTGATGTTTACAAATAAATAGAATAAACATTTGGCAAAAAAAGGAAATCAAAGCAAAAATATTTACAAATGACAAAATAATTTTTTTTAAAAGTTGGCACAAATCAGAAGAATGTTCATATCAAACGGATATTACAGCGTACGGAAAACCCAGCTAGAAATATACAGCTCTGTAAATGTAGATGGGAAAGTCTCATAGGTGCTTAGATCAGCGTAGCAGCGATATTGTATCCAGTCAGTAACATCAGTAGTCTGAAAACTGGTTTCGTAATATTTTCCGAACCAGTTAGCAAAACTGAATCAGGCCGTAAAACCACAACCTGGGTTACAGAACAAGCTTTGTTCCGGCTTCTTTAATCCGTGTTCACACTGCATTCTGACCATGGGTTATTGCTGAGTCGTCTGTTTGCAGTTTGTATGTTCTCCCCGTGCTTATGTAGGTTTCCTCCAGGTTGCTCCCAACAGTTTAACCCTATAATGTCTGTATGTGCGTGTACATGCGGTAGCTAATTCAGGGCCGGACTCTAGTTACATCGCTCCCCCGCGTGATCGCATGGGGGAGCGATGTTTCGCGTCGGCGTATGCGCAGATGCTGGGTGGGTGCGAGCCGGCACGGTGAACTGCTAGTTGTGCGGACGGGGGTCGTTCCCATTTAAAACGCTGGGCATTCCCATGCTAATGCGGGCGTGTGGGGAGGACGGGCAGTTGACGTCAGCGGATATTAGCTGCCCGCCCTCTTCCC
The DNA here is from genome assembly GCF_055691185.1 of Crinia signifera. Taxonomy (NCBI): domain Eukaryota; kingdom Metazoa; phylum Chordata; class Amphibia; order Anura; family Myobatrachidae; genus Crinia; species Crinia signifera. Next base: position 28,228,371 of record NC_139219.1, on the reverse strand, counting down.
TGTCAGGCAGCAGGCATATATCAAACACCAGAAAGTGTCTTAGATTGGGATGCGGTCATTTGGTCTACAGTATGATGGTCGACAGTCATTAGGTCAACACCATTAGGTCGACATGACAAAAGGTCTACATTGGTCTAGGTCAACATGGGAAAAGGTCGACATGGTTCTAGGTCGAAAGGTCATTAGTTCGACAGGTCATTAGTTCAACAGTGTCTAGGTCGACAGTGAAAAGGTCGACAAGGTTTTTTTTTACTGTTTTTTGAGGCGACATGTGCTGACAGGTGGTTTTTCATGCCCTACCATCCACTGGGGCGTGGTGGGAGAATAAAATAGTGTGCCGAGCGCAGCGTGGCACCGTGCCCGAGGGGATGCGGTGCACTTTAAACTGTGTCCATGTTGACTGTGTTGACATTTAGGTAAAAAAAACCTGTGAAAAACCCCATGTCGACCTTTTGACTGTCGACCTAGACACGGTCGAACTAATGACCTGTCGAACTAATGACCTTCCGACCTAGAACCATGTCGACCTTTTGCCATGTCGACCTAATGGTGTTGACCTAATGACTGTCGACCATCATGCTGTAGACCAAATGATCCCAACCCCTTAAATTTGCGTGCACCTTCCAAATCATTCGATGGTCAGCAACCATCGAATGATTTGTTCCCCGCACCCAAGGTTGCGAATGGATGTTTATGCGAACTCGCAGCCATGCGAGGAGCAGGGGGGGCAGGCGGCTGTGCGAGCGGCAGGTGGCGTTTAATCCAAATTCGCAGCGTTGCCTGTGTAACCTCTATAGACTGTAAGCTCTTGGGGCAGGAACTGAATGTTCATATATTCTCTGTAAAGCGCTGCGGAACATGTGTGCACTATATAAATAACTGATGATAAGTAATAAATATATGTCCTGTCTCTGAAGTGACGGATAATGTGCAGCAATTGCCGGTGTGTGCAACACTACAATGGAAATATAAGGGTTCCACTTTCCTGTTTGCAGCGAGAGTTTCCCCTTGGGGTGAGACCACTTCCTCCCGAGCATCAAGCGGCAGAGTAAACAGAAATACACTGCGACTCTCTGTGTTCTCCTTCGTAACCGGGTTCTGCTGAATAAAGGGACAGCGACGATATTACAGGAGGGAACATGCAGTATTATATATATATATATATCGTTATTTCTTACACAATTTCCTTCAGTTCAGTGTAGGTTGCTGTAAATTACATAAATTACATATGCTGATTCATATACGCTGGGCAGGTCTGAATTCGGACCCGCTGGCGATGGTGAGGGTCTGTGCATGGGTATTACTCTAATGCCCAGACTGACAGGCAGGTGCTCTCTGGGGTGGGACCCCGGTGTTTCAACTGTTCCAATTTTCACGGGACCGTCCCATTTTGTTGGAACGGTCCTGCGTGCCCCCAACTGCTGCGAGTCGTGGCTCGTGGTGGACCACTGACATAGGCCACGCAACCATACTAGGGGGCATACTCCCCCTCATTTAGGGTAGGCGCACGCTCGTGTTCCTCCACCACTCCACTGCACTGCCACCAATAGGAGGATTGCGACACCGTATGATCAATGAGGTCGAAAGGTTGATATGGCAATGACCGACGCATGAAAATGTTGACATGAGTTTTTTTAATTTCTTAAATTTTTTGATACATACATACGATGGAAAGATAGAGAGATAGATAGACAGACATACGATGGAAAGATAGAGAGATAGATAGACAGACATACGATGGAAAGATAGATAGATAGAGAGATAGACAGACAGACATACGATGGATAGGTAGATAGATAGATAGATAGATAGACAAAAATACGATAAAGGTATTGAAACGTTGGCGTCTATCGGTGTCTGTCTGTGTGTTTTTTGCTGAGTGCTGCCGGAATACAAAGCTAGATAGATAGATAGATAGACAGACAAACATACGATGGATAGGTAGATAGATAAATAGATAGATAGATATACATACAATGTATAGATAGATAGACAGAGATACAATGGATAGGTAGATAGACAGATAGACAGACATACGATAGATAGATAGATAGATAGATAGATAGATAGACAGACAGACATATGATGGACAGAGACGCAGACACCCCACTCTATAACCCCCCTGGTAATACTGTCCATGTTCCTGTATCTGGAGGACTCGCTGACGTCTCCGATGAGATATGACCAGGCTCAGGAATAATGGTGCAGGATGCCACATATGTCATTGTACTTGTTCTCCGTCCAACAGGCTGCTGACATATAAGTTGGCCACATACAATAAAGGAAACGCCGGCTTTCTAGTGTATACTGCGCAGAGATTATTCACAATGGAAAATACATTTAATACAATAAATGATGAAGATATTTGTATCTTGACAGACAGAGGATAGATGGAGACGTCCTGGGCTTGGCGCAGTGTAATGCGCTGCTAATGTGTAACAGGTGTAGCTGTGATATGGAAATGCTATCGTATGTGTACCGCACTGCACAGGTATGTTCACCAGGGCCCTTATTCTGATCTGTGCGGCCGGAGCCGCATACGTTGCTCCGGCCGCACAAACCAATCCCCGCCTACAAGACGGATCGCCACGGCCGTCCGTACGCGGACGGCTGGCGATCCGCATGAAAATGGTGGGGCGTACGCCTCCACCATGGTGGGAGCTGCCCCCTGCATTCGATGGTCGACGACCATCGAAGGCAGGGCCGCACGCTCCACCAGCTCACGCAAGCTTAGACCACACGGACAATCGTCCGTGTGAAAGCTTGTATGGGGGCGGAGAGCTGACATCCGGCGATGTCAGCTTTCCGCCCCCATCACTGGCGTCATAGCCTCATTACCATGCATACGCCCCGCGTTTGCATGGGAACGCCCATGAAACGCGGGGCGTATGCATAGGGAAATGAGGGTATTAAGCCCCTCACGCCCCTATACGCCCCCTTTGCGGCGTATAAAATTTTTGTGCGGCGATTTCGCCTGCACATGCGCAGAGTGACCTCTGCGCATGTGCAGAGTGAAAACATCGGCGGTACGGCCGCACGCGGGCCGTACCGCCGAGATCAGAATAAGGGCCCAGGTGAGGTATCCGAATTGCCGACATACAATGTCTAGGTCAACGGTCAATCGGTCGACCATATGGTCGACATTTTCAAAAGGTTGACACAAGCAAGATGTTGACACATCTATTGTTGTCACCATCAACAAGAGTTATTTTGGATTTTGTTTTGAACTTTTTCAGACTTTACCAACTGTTTTTCAAGTGTCAACATATTCATGTGTCTACCTTTTGCTTGTGTTGATCTTTTCCAGCGCTGACCTTGTGCATGTCGACCCTTGGGGGTCGACCTAGACACCCTAGTGTGATTTGGCCACTTTTTTTGACCCAATTTCCACGAACGAGGCGGATAAATCTGGTAAAAAAAGTGGCCAAATCGCACATGTGTGACATCACCCATCAAAGTCGAAATCGGACGGGCTGCCGGTCTGACCTCTGACTCGGACAGCCTCCTGGCAGTGGGGAATGCCTACGATATATCATATGCAAAAGGAACACATACAATATATTGTATGTGATCCTGCCACCCAGGAAGCACAAGGGGCTATGCAAAATTTTGCCGCTGTTTGGCCTCACCCATGCGGGCTACAATCCATACACATGTGCAGTCATTCGGCTGCTGTGCGAATTCACACAGCAGCGATCCGGCCTGAATGACCCCCTGCGTTAGAATACGTTACTATTTCCTTGCAGTCTACCCATCGATAACGGCTGTGTAGCATTGACATCTATTATTCCATCTAGATGACAGTGTGATGTATACGGTGTAGGTGATGTCGCGCACGCAGGAGTGTGCTACAGTAAACACTTCTGTCGCCTGTCCGCTAAGACGTAAAGGTGTTACATGTTATAGGAGAGTCAGGTAGAATAAATATTAGCAGCGGGGTTCCTGTACATGGAAACCCCGGACCTGTGGTCAGTAAATCTGTCACTTGTTAAACATTTCCTCTGTGTAGCAAAACACTTGTTTAAATAAGTAGCCGTAAAAATAAAGTGTCCGTTCACCGCACGGTGCTGGTGGTTGTGTTCTTTCCGATAAGTGAAATACATTTACTAAAGATACATCTAATATAATACCTTTAACTCAGGTTATGACAGCTGATGGCTTATGCTGAATGACAGCGCTGCAGTGGGTGTGGTATAATTCACCGACAGTCGGGATTCCGACAGTCATTACTCAGACATCGGAATCCCGACTGCACAGCGGGGGGAGCGCAATGTTACAGACTGTGTTTGAAAAATGTCAGACAGGAGCTGATTGGATGGCTGTTTATCACTCTCCATTTTATCACTTTTGAAGCTTAGAGAATCTGGCCCCAGGTATAATTCAGCATATCGGAGTGTGTAGGGGAAAACGGCGTTGTAGAGACCCTGCCCATCCAATCTCTGAGCACATGCCGCGCGAGGAGTGTACAGCCCCCGCCCATCCAATCTCTGAGCACATGCCGCGCGAGGAGTGTACAGCCCCCACCCATCCAATCTCTGAGCACATGCCGCGCGAGGAGTGTACAGCCCCCACCCATCCAATCTCTGAGCACATGCCGCGCGAGGAGTGTACAGCCCCCGCCCATCCAATCTCTGAGCACATGCCGCGCGAGGAGTGTACAGCCCCTGACCATCCGATCTCTGAGCACATGCCGCGCGAGGAGTGTACAGCCCCCGCCCATCCAATCTCTGAGCACATGCCGCGCGAGGAGTGTACAGCCCCTGACCATCCAGTCTCTGAGCACATGCCGCGCGAGGAGTGTACAGCCCCTTCCCATCCAATCTCTGAGCACATGCCGCGGGAGGAGTGTACAGCCCCTGCCCATCCAATCTCTGAGCACATGCCGCGCGAGGAGTGTACAGCCCCTGCCCATCCAATCTCTGAGCACATGCCTCGCGAGGAGTGTACAGCCCCTGCCCATCCAATCTCTGAGCACATGCCGCACGAGGAGTGTACAGCCCCTGCCCATCCGATCTCTGAGCACATGCCGCGCGAGGAGTGTACAGTCCCTGCCCATCCAATCTCTGAGCACATGCTGCGCGAGGAGTGTACAGCCCCTGCCCATCCGATTTCTGAGCACATGCCGCGCGAGGAGTGTACAGCCCCTGCCCATCCGATTTCTGAGCACATGCCGCGCGAGGAGTGTACAGCCCCTGCCCATCCGATTTCTGAGCACATGCCGCGCGAGGAGTGTACAGTCCCTGCCCATCCAATCTCTGAGCACATGCTGCGCGAGGAGTGTACAGCCCCTGCCCATCCAATCTCTGAGCACATGCCGCGCGAGGAGTGTACAGCCCCTGCCCATCCGATTTCTGAGCACATGCCGCGTGAGGAGTGTACAGCCCCTGCCCATCCAATCTCTGAGCACATGCCGCGCGAGGAGTGTACAGCCCCTGCCCATCCGATTTCTGAGCACATGCCGCGCGAGGAGTGTACAGCCCCTGCCCATCCGATTTCTGAGCACATGCCGCGCGAGGAGTGTACAGCCCCTGCCCATCCGATTTCTGAGCACATGCCGCGCGAGGAGTGTACAGCCCCCGCCCATCCCATCTCTGAGCACATGCCGCGCGAGGAGTGTACAGCCCCTGCCCATCCAATCTCTGAGCACATGCTGCGCGAGTAGTGTACAGCCCCTGCCCATCCGATCTCTGAGCACATGCCGCGTGAGGAGTGTACAGCCCCTGCCCATCCAATCTCTGAGCACATGCTGCGCGAGGAGTGTACAGCCCCTGCCCATCCAATCTCTGAGCACATGCCGCGCGAGGAGTGTACAGCCCCTGACCATCCAATCTCTGAGCACATGCCGTGCGAGGAGTGTACAGCCCCTGCCCATCCGATCTCTGAGCACATGCTGCGGGAGGAGTGTACAGCCCCTGCCCATCCGATCTCTGAGCACATGCCGCGCGAGGAGTGTACAGCCCCTGACCATCCAATCTCTGAGCACATGCCGTGCGAGGAGTGTACAGCCCCTGCCCATCCGATCTCTGAGCACATGCCGTGCGAGGAGTGTACATCCCTTGCCCATCCGATCTCTGAGCACATGCCGCGCGAGGAGTGTACAGCCCCTGCCCATCCAATCTCTGAGCACATGCCGCGCGAGGAGTGTACAGCCCCTGCCCATCCGATCTCTGAGCACATGCCGAGCGAGGAGTGTACAGCCCCTGCCCATCCGATCTCTGAGCACATGCTGCGCGAGGAGTGTACAGCCCCTGCCCATCCAATCTCTGAGCACATGCCAAGCGAGGAGTGTACAGCCCCTGCCCATCCGATCTCTGAGCACATGCTGCGCGAGGAGTGTACAGCCCCTGCCCATCCAATCTCTGAGCACATGCTGCGCGAGGAGTGTACAGCCCCTGCCCATCCGATCTCTGAGCACATGCCGAGCGAGGAGTGTACAGCCCCTGCCCATCCGATCTCTGAGCACATGCTGCGCGAGGAGTGTACAGCCCCTGCCCATCCAATCTCTGAGCACATGCTGCGCGAGGAGTGTACAGCCCCTGCCCATCCAATCTCTGAGCACATGCTGCGCGAGGAGTGTACAGCCCCTGCCCATCCAATCTCTGAGCACATGCTGCGCGAGGAGTGTACAGCCCCTGCCCATCCAATCTCTGAGCACATGCTGCGTGAGGAGTGTACAGCCCCTGCCCATCCAATCTCTGAGCACATGCCGCGCGAGGAGTGTACAGCCCCTGCCCATCCAATCTCTGAGCACATGCTGCGCGAGGAGTGTACAGCCCCTGCCCATCCAATCTCTGAGCACATGCCGCGCGAGGAGTGTACAGCCCCTGACCATCCAATCTCTGAGCACATGCCGTGCGAGGAGTGTACAGCCCCTGCCCATCCAATCTCTGAGCACATGCTGCGCGAGGAGTGTACAGCCCCTGCCCATCCGATCTCTGAGCACATGCCGCGCGAGGAGTGTACAGCCCCCGCCCACCCGATCTCTGAGCACATGCCGCGCGAGGAGTGTACAGCCCCTGCCCATCCGATCTCTGAGCACATGCTGCGCGAGGAGTGTACAGCCCCTGCCCATCCAATCTCTGAGCACATGCTGCGCGAGTAGTGTACAGCCCCTGCCCATCCGATCTCTGAGCACATGCTGCGCGAGTAGTGTACAGCCCCTGCCCATCCGATCTCTGAGCACATGCCGCGCGAGGAGTGTACAGCCCCTGCCCATCCGATCTCTGAGCACATGCTGCGGGAGGAGTGTACAGCCCCCGCCCATCCGATCTCTGAGCACATGCCGCGCGAGGAGTGTACAGCCCCTGCCCATCCAATCTCTGAGCACATGCTGCGCGAGGAGTGTACAGCCCCTGCCCATCCAATCTCTGAGCACATGCCGCGCGAGGAGTGTACAGCCCCTGACCATCCAATCTCTGAGCACATGCCGTGCAAGGAGTGTACAGCCCCTGCCCATCCAATCTCTGAGCACATGCTGCGGGAGGAGTGTACAGCCCCTGCCCATCCGATCTCTGAGCACATGCCGCGCGAGGAGTGTACAGCCCCTGCCCATCCAATCTCTGAGCACATGCTGCGCGAGGAGTGTACAGCCCCTGCCCATCCAATCTCTGAGCACATGCTGCGCGAGGAGTGTACAGCCCCTGCCCATCCCATCTCTGAGCACATGCTGGGCGAGGAGTGTACAGCCCCTGCCCATCCGATCTGTGAGCACATGCTGCGCGAGTAGTGTACAGCCCCTGCCCATCCGATCTCTGAGCACATGCCGCGCGAGGAGTGTACAGCCCCTGCCCATCCCATCTCTGAGCACATGCCGCGCGAGGAGTGTACAGCCCCTGCCCATCCGATCTCTGAGCCCAATCAATACGGATATGGTGACATATGTAGCATAGGATGGAAAAGTAAACGGACGCTCAGCTGAACAAGTGCGCTCTGTACGCTGCTGGCAAACATTGCAGCTATTTATAATACCGGGGCTCCGACACAAAGCCAACGCTGACCGGTGGGAGTTCCCCTCCTGGTGCTGTGTACGGGGCAGCCATTGTGGTGACAGAAGAGAGGGTGACAATGGCTCCCAGCACTTCCGCCATCATTGTGGGGGAAATGTCATGCAGCAGCCTCAGTGCTGAAGTCAGTCCTTGTTCTGCCGGATGACCCGGTGCAGCGTTCTCCAGAAATAAATATATCATTGTACATTGGGGGTAATTCATTACCGCTTGCGAGGCTGCGAGTGCAATAGGTCAGTGCCGCCCGCTGCCAGCGTCACCCGCATCCCCTTGCGAGCATGTGAGGGCATGTATATGAGAATCCCGTCGCATGTGGCCGAAGCGGAGAGAAATCATTCGATGGTCCGACCACAAAATCACTCCGCTATATCTGACGTTAGCAGTATGCACACCATAATGTGCAGCATGGTGTTACCCAGGTGCACATTACATCTGCCCCTCCTGCAGTGCAGCATGGTGTTACTCGGGTCTGCATGTTACATCTGCCCCTCCTGCAGTGCAGCATGGTGTTACATGGGGGCACATGTTACATCTGCCCCACCTGCAGCGCAGCATGGTGTTACTCGGTCCACATGTTACATCTGCCCCACCTGCAGTGCAGCATGGTGTTACCTGGGTGCACATGTTACATCTGCCCCACCTGCAGCGCAGCATGGTGTTACCTGGGTGCACATGTTACATCAGCCCCACCTGCAGTGCAGCATGGTGTTACCTGGGTGCACATGTTACATCAGCCCCACCTGTAGCGCAGCATGGTGTTACCTGGGTGCACATGTTACATCTGCCCCACCTGCAGTACAGCATGGTGTTACTCGGTCCACATGTTACATCTGCCCCACCTGCAGCGCAGCATGGTGTTACTCGGTCCACATGTTACATCTGCACCACCTGCAGTGCAGCATGGTGTTACTTGGGTGCACATGTTACATCTGCCCCACCTGCAGCGCAGCATGGTGTTACCTGGGTGCACATGTTTCATCTGCCCCACCTGCAGCGCAGCATGGTGTTACCTGGGTGCACATGTTACATCTGCCCCACCTGCAGTGCAGCATGGTGTTACCTGGATACAAACTTACTTGCTATTTTATTTTTTGCTTTGATCCCAAACTCTGTATTACCGCGTACATAATATATATAATAAACAGGAACCGTCCAATGGGAGACAACGGCTGGATAGGTGAGTGCTAGATACACTGCGCTAGAGTCTGTATCTAACAATGACACATTGGGTAGGGAATATGGGGGTTATTCAATAAAGGACGCAGTAGCGCAAAAATCGCAAACAGGCAATCTCCGCACTTCTGTGCTCGCGCAGCGCGCACACCCGGGTATGAGTGATAGCTACGAGTGCAGAGGTAGCGGGGCGAGGGGACGCGGTACACTATTTGTGGGGTCCCCCTGCAATCAGGTATACATCGCCGCGCCAGAGTAATATCCAGCCCCATGCAATCCTGCAAATTGCTTAGGACGGCTTGCTGGAATATTGCATGCTTGGTAATAGCAGCAAATCCATTCGCTCAATGGGATTCCCCAGTGTGTGCCGTCTGCACGTAGCCCAGGGCTTACTTGGCGGGTGCAATAGAATCAGTCAGATCGGGGCCGGAGCTGACGTCACATGACTTCCCCTCAAACGCCTGCGATTTCTCTGACACTCCCAGAAAAATTCTGGTTACCACCCACAAACGCCGCCTTCCTGTCAATCACCTTACAAACGGCCAGCGATTAAACGAAGCAGCAGGATTTCATTGCAGGACGGCCTCACGCATGTGTACCAGGGGCTGTACGCAAGCGCAGTCTAACTATAATCACCTGGCCCGCAAAATCACAGCCATGCGATCCCGTCTGAATTAGACCCATTGTCTGTGAGCTATACCACACCCGAGCTCCATATCTCAGATCCTCAGACGTGTCATTAACAGGGATAATTTGCTTGGTGTGTCCCTTTTTCGCTGTCATGTCTTCCGGCTTGGAAACACACGTCAGGCGCTGATTGGGGTTAAAATCTGATTTGTACATCTCCTTTTCTGCCTGTTACGTGCTGTTCCAGCAGAGCCGCTGAGCCTGATCTGCCTGTTGAGGCTTGCTCTCACAATAAACAGAGAGGCATGGGGGGGGGGGGGGGGGGGGGGGGGGGGGGGGTGGGTGGGTGGGGTGGGGGTGGGGGTGTGTGTGCAAAACAAAGTTGTCCTTATCTTCTTCCTCCATTCTTCACCTGCACACGGTGAGCATAGTCCCGCAGAATAGTCGCTCGGGGAAACCCTTTCAGAGGTGAAGAAAGCACTGGCGGGGTGGAAAATTCAATAGCCATTCTGCTATTTAAAGGGCAGCGTAAACAGCCGGAGTCCTGCGGGATTGTTCTCGGGGCAATGGCTGTGACATTTATTAATTTAGAACCGTACAAAGCCATGTTTGCCACAGGATTGCGGATCACGTGTCCTTTGTTCTGGGTATATGTCAGATCTGTATATAGATAGTGGGGCTTGTGGGGTGGAAAATATTGGAACTTTGCGAGAAGAAAAGGAAACTGTTCTGTAAACGATTACCGTGTCATTAACCACCAGATGGCAATTATTTTGAGGGACAAATACTAAATGACAGTCATATATGGATGTCATTCAACAAGAGTAGCCACCGAAGAAGCTGTTTGCGTTCTTGCCTACATGTTGGGGAGATTGGTAGACTATTCAGGGAGTTGGGGAGATTGTTACTATTTCAGGGAGTCTCCTGCAAAATGCAGGAGGGCAGGCAACTGTGGCTATGTACAGCACACAAACAGGAGACGTAGCACCGTCCAGTTGTCCACATCTACACAATAAGTACAGGTATGGAGAATTAACACTATAGATGGTCTAGGCCAGTGTATCCTAACCTCAGTCCTTAAAGCACACTGATACCTCTTTAACACCAGAAAATGCAGGGACCCACCCGGGAATACGGCCCAGGGAACATGCTGGGGCATTCCCAGGTTGGCTCCAGAAAAGTCCCTGCATTTTCTGGTGTGGGAAGGAGGCAGGGAGGAGGTGGGATGGCGGCAAAGGCTGTGGACAGTAGACAATACTCACTCCAGGTTGCTGGTCTTCGGTGCAGGCCGGTGATCCACACAGGCGGCGGGCGCAGAGGACAGGTCAGACTGCGGAATCAGATGATACAGCTCCCCGGCTGCAGTGAGGGTGCCAGAGAGCTGCGTCATCTTCACCCGCCACCTGCCCTGTCATCTGCGCCCGCCCCCTGCGTGGATCCCCAGCCTGACCGCACGCACAGAGGACCGGCAACCTGGGTGAGTACCCCTACCCCTTTCACACCAGCCAGGTGTGAATCGGGAACAACCCTGCTCCATAGAGATTTTGGCCCTTACACACTGGTGCTTGTTGCTGCTTGTTCCCGGGCCCAACCTGGGAATTTAGGCTGGTGTGAAAGGATTCTAACAGTGTATGATTTAGACTATCCAAGCTTGTACCTCGGTTACTTATTCAAAGTAACCGAGGTACTAATTAAGTCACCTGTGCTTAAGTACAGTTATCCTTGAAACCTGGACTGTTTGCACTGAGAACACGTGGAACATCAAACATATATAACTAATATAAATAAATAAAGTTATACTGTGGGTACATACAGGCTGAGACTTGGGCTGGGAATTGGCTGTGAGGGAAGAGAAGTTGTACTGTGGGTTTGGACAATGTTATAAAAACTTATAGTCAGGATCAGACTTAGTAAAAACCGGAACGGGACAAACCCCCGGAACGCCGGACCGGACACTACAAGCTCCAGAATGCAGAGTTTGATGTCTGGTCCGGCGTTCCGGGAAATTGATTGGTCGGGGGGGGGGGGGGGGGGGGGGGTGTGGGGGTGTCCCTATGATAGTTTTCACCAGGGACATGGGGAGATTACAGCCTCCCCGTGTGGTCCTGACTTTTCCCGTTTTTGCTACATGCCCGGACCATACAGGGAGGCTTTATTCTCCCCCCCCCCTCCTCTCCCTGGTGACAGGAGTGACAGACAGCCCCCCCAGACAGGCACCCCTCGGACCGGACAGAAATGGATGAATGGAGTCTGTCCGTTCCGGGGTTCTGTCCGGTCCAGTTTTAACCCATACCCTAAAATTTGGCACTATCCATGGAAATCAGCCCCCGTGTTACCCCACTGCTATGGGCCCCTGGAATGTAACTTCTGTACACTGTCAGTGCACTTGTTTTCAGATTAGTGTACAATCTGTTGTCATGAGTATACCCCAGGCCAGATGGCGCAACTAACCCCGGATGCGGTCAGTCATCGCCCCGTACATTACCGGGCTCCCCAGAGTTAGAATTGACCTATTTCATGTATTTTCCCTGTAATATTAGATGCAATCTGTCTCTTTTATGTATTACGCAGCTGCTAAATAAACCTTAATTTAGCTGCCGCCCTCTCATTAATATACTGATATAAATAATTTCTACCATCCATTATTTATACCCAGTGAGCAAGGCTGGGGCCAGGTGGCGGATCCAGGTGGCAGAGAACATTGAGTCTCCTCCCATGTACTGGCAGGGATAGAACGCATCTGTTATCACACACAGAATCCAGAATATATCAGCAGATGACAATACAAGCCAGGGACTCGCGTCGCACATGTTTCTGCAGCAGATTAAAATGATGATTTATTAAACTATGACATTTCATTTCCATTCACCGTTCAGTTAATTATCTAAACTTTACTTGTTAAATACATTTGTCTCACCTACTGGACAAACTAATTGCGTACAAATCCACCCTGCCTTCTTTTTTCTGTGTTGAAAGTTAAGGACCCATCTAACAGAGCAGGCACTGAGTGACTGACAGCTTTTTGCCATGCATAAATGTGATGGATTCATACACAGGGGAAGGTCCGGTGATGTCACAGCAGCTCACATGACTGCATTGTGAGCCATATGACCTGACTGGGCCTGATTCAGGGTGGGCTGTAGTATGTCCCACTGCCGTCGTGGTGAGATGCTGAGAATTGTGGGTCCCTGGAAAGGGATGTGGCCAAAATCACGCAAAGCGCCACATTTGGCCCCGCCCCCTTTCTCCAGACTGATCAGTTCAGTATGCACCAGGACTGCGCCTCATTGCTTCATGTGTCCTGAAAGTCATCATGGTCATGATGTCAACATTGCGCATGTCGACGTAGTGTTTATATAGTGTTTGAGCCCTATTAGAGCCTAAAGGTGCCCATACACTAGTAAGATTTATCTTCAGATCTGGCTGGTTGGAACAAAAACATGGTTATGGATGAGTGACAGTTTGTCAGTTTTCCAGCATTTCCAAGCAAATGGTCAACTGTCACTTGCTCTCATCCATAACCATGTTTTTGTTCCAACCAGCCAGATCTGAAGATAAATCTGCGTGTGTATGGCCACCTTTACCCTTACACTGATGTTTACTGTCGACATTGTCCGTGTCACTATTATGTTCTTGTTGACATGGTGAACATCAACATTTCATTGTCTAGGTCAAGAGACAATACGTTGACACCAAAAGCTCCTCATGCACTAGGTCGACATTAACAAAAGGACAAAATGCACTAGACCAACAGGGAGGAAAGGTTGACACAAGCAAAAGTTCCCCAATTATTGTACCGCCTCCCTTTGCATGGCGATCAAGCCAGGTTCCTCGCCCACATCCCGCCACAATACATTTTACCGTTCCCAGTCGCAGTCCACGTTGATGAAAATATTTTTTTCAAAATGGGAAAAATTGTGAAAAGTGCACGTCAACACTTTTATGTGCCGATCATTGACATGTCGACATTTCGCGTGTGCCGACCTTTTGTCAAAAGTCGACATAGTGAATCCAGATCTCCTGTGCTTTATTCACTGGTGTCCTCGCATATATACATCTTGGAATCTCCCCAACCACCCGACATCACTCTGTGTCGGCATCCATGTCTGTATGTGGCAGTCTTACATTCCTAGATACCAGCATCCCGAGGATTGCCAAAGCCAAGTAACAGAGGTGTACAGGATGCGGCATAATGTGAGTGGGCATCGAGCTTCTATATCCAGTACCCTGTGATGGCATGAGGAAGCATTGTGCTGGCAGGGTACAGAGATACAGTCCCCTCCGTGCGCACATGAGGTGGGGGTGACATTGTATGACACGTGTGTAGGCTCGGAAGGTACTTGTTACACCAACATTGCTTTCATGTTTCACATGAAAGGTTCTGTACAGATGGGGTGTAGTTTATTGCAGCCACTGTTATGGCATCTTAAGTATATGTCCTGGCGAGCCGACGGCATATAAATGAAGACGTTACATGTGTGTTACAGATTGCATGGCCCCATTCGGAGATAGAACCACAGAAGAAACTCCGCAATTAGTACTTTGTTGTTTTTTTCAGACCTGGTTGCACGGCAGTAAGTTTGCACGCCGCCCGATTTACTGCTCAGGAAGTAGGGCACATGCGCGAGGCCTTCCTGCGATAAACTCCAGCTTCTTATTTAATCGCTGGCTGTATGCAAGTTGATTGACAGGAGGGTGTCACCCGGCCGTTTTCTGGGAGTGCCAGGAAAAATGTAGATGTGCTCAGCATACTTGCCTACTTTTGAGAACTAGTTTCAGGGAGATTATAGTTGGTAATAGAATTGTGCAAAGTGCCCCATTGAGGGGGCGTGTCATGCCCCACCCAGAGGGCGTGTCTATTTCTATATATGGAGAGATTGTAAAAAGAGATTGTTAACCTTGGCACCTAGAAGCGTGGGTGTGTACTGCTACATCTGAGGGGAATATTTTAAAATGACTGATATCCAAATGTAGATGAGCCCCAAAGCAGTCAGTAAGAGATACTACACTTGGTAAAGTGCTGGGAAATGGTGCTGATGATTCAATGTAAATGTATCTGTCTCTCATTCCTTTTATCCCCAAAATGTAACAGTGTAATGTGGGCTAGGTGACATGAGGGAGATTGCTAGACTATTGAGGGAGAGAGGGAGATTGCTGCTATTTCAGGGAGTCTCCTGCAGAATGCAGGAGGGGAGATAACTATGGTGTAACAGTGTAATGTGGGCTAGGTGACATGAGGGAGATTGCTAGACTAATGAGGGAGAGAGAGAGATTGCTGCTATGTCAGGGAGTCTCCTGCAGAATGCAGAAGGGGAGGCAACTTTGATGTAACAGTGTGATGTGGGCTAGGTGACATGAGGGAGATTGCTAGACTAATGAGGGAGAGAGATTGCTGCTATGTCAGGGAGTCTCCTGCAGAATGCAGAAGGGGAGGCAACTATGATGTAACAGTGTAATGTGGGCTAGGTGACATGAGGGAGATTGCTAGACTATTGAGGGAGAGAGGGAGATTGCTGCTATTTCAGGGAGTCTCCTGCAGAATGCAGGAGGGGAGATAACTATGGTGTAACAGTGTAATGTGGGCTAGGTGACATGAGGGAGATTGCTAGACTAATGAGGGAGAGAGAGAGATTGCTGCTATGTCAGGGAGTCTCCTGCAGAATGCAGAAGGGGAGGCAACTATGATGTAACAGTGTAATGTGGGCTAGGTGACATGAGGGAGATTGCTAGACTAATGAGGGAGAGAGATTGCTGCTATGTCAGGGAGTCTCCTGCAGAATGCAGAATGGGAGGCAACTATGGTGCTCAGGCATTTTCAAGGATTGTCAGCTTCGGGACCGAACAGCCTGATTCCATTGCACTGGCCGAGTAAGTCCTGGCTTATGCACAGTGTACCGTGCTCATGCGGGGTCATCCGATAATTGCTCTTGCTGTGAATTCGCAGCACAGTGAACGGGCATGAATCGGGCCCAGTGTTTCAACTCCTGGGTCAGGCCTGGGACTTTGGCGGAGAAAGGGTATAAATTGGTTTAAACCAGCCAACCCTACTTACAATTGATCGCGTTTGTATGTCCCCTAAGGTGTTAAACATCAGCGATCTGCTCCGGATCACATCAGGACACAGCTGAGACGTCTGATTGTATTTTCTCAGTGATATTTTCCCTACGAAGATTCACATCTTCCAGGAATCACTCGGCCCTGGAAACAGAAGGTGCGTCTGGAAAACAACATGTTTAAACAACACCCAAAGACAACAATGGCGTAAAACGTTGGAGGATTTCAGCCGCCGCGGCCATTGTGCGGGATTATCAGATTAAATGTCCACGCCTTCTGTAATTGCAGTATTGGACATGTACTGTAACTATTATGTAAAGTGGATACTTTGTGTAGCACACACATATACTAATCGTATATTTTGAATCACCCCTCCGGGAGAGGCTCGAAGAGATACAGGGGTTGGTGCTGATCCCCTGCGTACATTAGCAACTCCCATCATTCTTGCCCCGCCTCCTCTCTACATAGACACAATGATATTATCACTTCATCCTGCCCCCTTCTCTAGGACCTGGGTGGGATTTAGGATATACAGATATGCATCCAGGTGTGTGGGGGACTATATGGGAACCGGGAGCCTCCTGCACCTGCCAGGAGAGCCGACATGTATGATAATCATTGTACATTGACTCCCCTGTAGTTCTGCATGAGAAGTCTTGGAAAGAGCTGTAATTGAGAATCTTCCCATTCCAACCAATCAGTTTCTAACTATCATTTTACATGTGGTGCAAAAAAAATGACAGTTAGAAGCTGATTGATTGCAGTGAGCAACTTTTTCGCTTTAACTCTCTCCGAAATTTCATAAATCTCCCCTAAGAGAAAGATAAAGTCTAGTGGTTGCCCTTAGTAACCAATCGGCTTCTGGCAGCGGGTGCCAGATTTATAGTTACACCATGGGTCAGTGTATGACCAGCATATGCAGTGACAGACAGAAGATGACTACTCCACTTGGATAGAGATAAAATGCAATAGTTTCCCATAGCAACCAACCAGCTTATGCCACTTCATTGACTGGGCTACATTAATGACAATTTGAAGCTGATTGGTTGCTTTGACCACCTCCATTTTATCTCTCCAAGGGCCAGATGCACTAAGCTTAAAAACTGATAAAATGGAGAGTAATAAACAACGAACCAATCAGCTCCTGCCTGACATTGTTCAAACACAGTCTGTGACATGTAAGGTAGGAGCTGATTTGCTGGCTGTTTATCACTCTCCATTTTATCACTTTTGAAGCTTGGAGAATCTGGCCCTTAGTGACAATGTGTCCCTAACAAAACATGTAGCAGTATACTTATTTTATGGTGTTATGTATGAGCAGAAGAAGCTTTGGCTTAGCTCGCACTATGTGTACTATGGGGTAGATGTCTCAATCATCATTATTGGGAAGAAGTGATATCAGATATGTGATGCTATAATACATCTCTCTATGTGCCCTATGGGCATGAATCAGACCTATTAGTAAGGCTGAAATTTTTGCAGATGGACAAAACCATGCTGCACTGCAGGTGGGGCAGATGTCCCATGTGCAGAGAAAGTTAGATTCGGGTGAGATGTGTTCAAACTGAAATCTAAATTGCAGTGTAAAAATAATTCAGACAGTATTTACCCTGCACAGAAACAAAATAACTCACTCAAATCTAAATCTCTCTGCACATGTTACATCTGCCCCACCTGCAGTGCAGCATGGTTTTGGCATCTGCAAAAATTGTAGCCTTGCTATCAGGTCTGAATCAGGCCCCATGGTACGTACATAGGTCCCATACTTATATCTAGGGATGGCCATTGGTGCAATCGCCATGGATGACGATTCTGCAACCAGCCATTGATAGTTACAAACTATGTGATGGATGACCATCAGGATGACCATCAAGATTTTCCTATCGATAGTCATCCATTTTATTTGACTAACTGGCCCTAGGGCCAATCAGGAGGGCAGAGCTATGCTTAGTGTACTGGCACTTTGAAAAAAAAAAAAAAAAAGCATCTGGTTCTAACCCATCGATGAGAAAAGTATTCAACATCGGACATAAACCATCGATGACTTATATCTGACAAAATGACATATGAACCCTTTTTCCGCATAATGATTGAGCGAGAAGGGTTTGCTAAATAAGCCCCTAATTATCTGACATTGTGGGGTGTATTCAATGCGGCCGACGAGGGGGTTAAACGGCGACCATCGCAGAAAAAAAAGCGATCCTTGCTGTTTAACCCTTGCCCTGGACACTCACCCTATTCAAGGCTGCAGGGAAATCCTCCCCTAAACAGCGAGGCTCGAGGCTAATGCAAGGAGCCCCTGTATTTAGCCGCGAGTCTCGCTGTTTTAGTGGGCGGACACACCATTTCCCCCTCCCTCCAAAAACCAGGGGGGAAACAGCGTGTGCAGGGGGTCAGTTGAATATTAACCCTGCTCTCTGTCACAGCTCGCAGAAAGCATTGCATACACCCCTGTGTGTAGAAGACCCAACCTGTGTGTAATGCTGTATGTACCCTAGTGCTGGGTACACTGTGTACATCGTGTTGTACGTGAGAGGTGATGTAACACACGGAGTTCCAGCCAGCCGGCGTTTTCTGCACACAGGGGGGCACATTCCATGCTGAGTTACATCCTCAGACCGCTATTATTCTCTGCGTGTTTTCCTCCAAGAATCAGCTTTTAATCTCTGTTGTTTCCCCGCTCGCTGTTACGAGTGGCAGACTGTTACACTGCTGCATTTCTTTATTTGGTACTTGTGGTTTCATTGATGTCACTTTTTTGTTATATACTCTTTATTAGGTATTTTTTACACTAGGGACCTTGTTTCTCAGTCTCCCAGTATTCGCTTTTCTCTGAAAGATCTTCGCGTGACGTAAGAAGTGCGGCGGTAATAACGTGCGTTTGTCTTATGAGGTCGGGTATAATAAATATTGTCAGTGGCGGCAATGGTGTGCGCAGTTCCTCGCTGTCTCTCCCGTCAGTCAGATGCCTTGTGCCAGCTGTGCTGTAAACATCTGTGCGGCTGGGGATTATAATTATATGAGGAGCCTAATACTTGCTCTTTAATCATGATTATAGTTAATGACACAGGAAGCAATTTGTGGATAGTGTTTATTTTATGATTTGTTACTAGAACATCAGATTTAGAATGAGTGCCAGATTTACATTGTTTACCCTGTTATGTTGCCCCTGTCTGTCTGGCAAAAACTCTTACAGCCCCCACAAAGTACACTACATAGGGGGTATGTCAGCACCAAGCCGGATATGCCTGCATTGGGGGGACAGACACATCAGCCCCTGGCAGGATATGCCTGTATTAGGGGAGGGTGTGTGATGTCAGCACCAGGCCGGATATGCCTGTATTAGGGGAGGGTGTGTGATGTCAGCACCAGGCCGGATATGCCTGTATGAGGGGAGGATGTGTGATGTCAGCACCAGGCCGGATATGCCTGTATTAGGGGAGGGTGTGTGACGTCAGCACCAGGCCAGATATGGCTGTATTAGGGGTGGGTGTGTGACGTCAGCACCAGGGGAGGGTATTAGGGGAGGGTATCATCGCCCTGACGAGTAAGTCTCTGGTTACTCTAAGCCTGCGATGACTGGTGCCCAGTGTAATAATCATCCGATGGTGAGCCTGTTACGATGGGTTTTGGACATATTTGCTCGGCTGCGAATAGGTTTTTAGGCGTACACATCCATTGGCACAGCGATCACATTAATTATCAAGGCAGGGTTTCACTCTAGCGGGGTGGCGGCTTAACTAAATGCTGGCCGTACGATCGTGTCTGAATTACCCCCCCATATATGTTTGACCAATAATTGAAATGACTATCGTACGTTTAAATAAAGCATCGGTTCTCAAACTGTGGTCCGGATCACCTCAGCATGTTGCTGACCGCCAGGCTAATGTGTCTGTGGTGGGGGGAACAGGTTAAAACTCATTAAGTAAACACCCACTACGCACTGCATCCCTGTCACAATAGTGGTCACTTCACTGACCACACACATGGCGGCCATTCTGTGGCAACTTGCTGGGGTCCTCTAATAATTTTATTGTCTGACAGGGTCCCCTGAAATAAAGTGACATTATGATGAAATGAGAGGACTTACCATTATTATGATTACTCACCTGAGTACTGCTGCAGAACCTAATGCTTTCCTGTCTTCTGTTTTGCAGAGCAAATCATGGAGAAAGATCAAGAACATGGTACAGTGGTCGCCCTTCGTTATGTCCTTCAAGAAAAAATACCCCTGGGTACAGCTGGCAGGACATGCAGGTACCACATACAAATACATTACTGTGCTACTGCTTTCTACACACAGTGGAGGTGGCCATTTTGTCAACTGATCCTGAAATCAGTGACATCACTGGGGCACCATTTCAAATCAGTGACATCACTGGGGCCAATGGTCTTATGGATGCAGTTTAAGAGTTGTATACGAAGTTGTTGTGTAACTTGTGCTACAACAAAATGGCTGCCACCACAGTGTGTAGACAAAGATATGCCACTACAATGTGATGTACGAGAAGCATCCAACTGAATGACTTTGCTTTCCTGGATTCTCAGGTAGTTTTAAGTCTGCAGCCAATGGTAAGATCCTGAAGAAGCACTGTGATTGTGAGCAGCGATGCCTGAGCCAGCTGATGAGCGATGTGCTGAGGCCGTATGTTCCTGCCTACCACGGGGACATCCTGAAAGACGGGGAGAGGTACAACCAGATGGATGATCTGCTCTCGGAGTTTGAGAGTCCCTGTGTCATGGATTGCAAGATGGGTGTCAGGTGAGACGGGCTTACATCTACACATCTCACTCTGCAATGGTCAGGGCGGGATTAACGTTACATGTTACAAAGGAAAACTCTTTTGGTGGCCTGACAGGGATCATATTATAGAGGTAGAAACCAACACTATGATAGAGCTGCCACCAACACTACAATAGAGCCACCACCAACACTACGATAGAGCTGCCTCCATTGCTACAATAGAGCCAACACTACGATAGGGCTTCCACTAATCCTATGATAGAGCACCACCAACACTACGCTTGAGCCGCCACCAACACTACAATAGAGCTGCCACCAACACTATGCAAGAGCTGCCACTAACACTACGATAGCACCGCCACCAACACTACCACAGAGCCACCACCAACACTATGATAGAGCCGCCACCAACACTACGATAGAGCCGCCACCAACACTACGATAGAGCCGCCACCAACACTACGATAGAGCCGCCACCAACACTACGATAGAGCCGCCACTAACACTACGGAAGAGCCGCCACTAACACTACGGAAGAGCCACCACCAACACTACCATAGAGCCACCATCAACACTACCATAGAGCCACCACCAACACTACCATAGAGCCACCACCAACACTACCATAGCACCACCACTAACACTACGGAAGAGCCACCACCAACACAACGATAGCACCAACACTACCATAGAGCCACCACCAACACTACGATAGAGCCGCCACCAACACTACGATAGAGCCGCCACTAACACTACGGAAGAGCCACCACCAACACTACCATAGAGCCACCACCAACACTACGATAGCACCACCACCAACACTACCATAGAGCCACCACCAACACTACGATAGCACCACCACTAACACTACGGAAGAGCCACCACCAACACTACGATAGCACCAACACTACCATAGAGCCACCACCAACACTACGATAGAGCCGCCACCAACAATGCGATACAGCTGCCACTAACACTAGATGCGCCACTAATGCTACAATAAAGCTGCCACAATACTATGATAGAGATGCCCAGCATTTGTGGGCCACATGCTAAAGCAGCCAGTATTTACCCTGCATTTAAAAACAATCAATGTAATTGGGGCTGTATAGCGACTGCACCAATAATGTATTAGCACAATCTGTACTTACAGTATATCGTCGACATTTATGCTGTCTACAGTTAAGAGGTTGACATTATAATGCTGAAGGAGAAGTTGGACTATGCACACGCACACATTATGGCTGAAAACAGATGCAATGCCTTTCACAGTCCATAGCTAGGGAAGTGGTGCTGTGTACAAACTCACAAGGACACAACTATAACGCTAGCTGAGACTTGTAGTGTCACTCTGTATAAGAACACATCCCTACTGCGCTCTGAAAGAACATAATGTCACTTCAGGATTCCCTAAAAAATAAAAAGTATCCTTCCCTCACAGCAGTGCAGAGTATGTTCAGCTGGGATAGCGCTGTCTAGCATAGGGAGGGTTAATGTAGCTGTCAGAGACTTGTCAGAGCGTGGGTGTGCACCATACAGTATATAGACATGAGGAAGCTGCTGTGTATGTGTGATATCTGCATCCCTGCACTGCCTGACCACAGCATCAAATACACAGCAACCTCCGGGCACCCGGGGATAGAATAACGGGCTCATAGCATGTGTTAATACTGTCATGTGTGCAGGGGAGGAACATCGTCTGTGTGTCGCTCACACACTGTGTACTGTTCTGTGTCAGCTAGTTATCTTCTTACTTTCTCACACCCCTTCTTTCTCACATCTCTCTCTCTCCCTCTTCTTTACTCTCTGTCTCCCCTTCTTTCTTTTTCTCAGCCTCCCTCTCTCTCTATCCCCCTTTTTCTCCTCAGCCTTTCACTCTTTTTTTTCTCTTCAGCCTCCCCCTTCTCCCCCTCTATTTCTCATCACGACCCCCCTCTCTTCTTTCTTTCATCTCTCTCTCCATAGCCCCCCAACTATTTTTTCCCTCCTCTTTCTCTCTGATCAGCCTCTCCCCCCACTCGCTCCTCTCTTTCTTCCCTCTCTCTTCAGCCTTCCCCTCTCTTTTTCTTCCCACTTTCTTCTCTCTTGAGCTTCTCCCCCTCTCTCTCCCCAGCCTCTCCACTTCTCTTTTTCTCCCCTCTCTCCCCAGCCTCTCCTCTCTCCCAGCCTCTTCTCTCTCTCCCCCCAGCCTCTCCATTCTTTCTCCCTACCCTCTCTCCCCAGCATATCCCTCTCTCTCTCCAGCCTCTCCACTTCTCCCTTTCTCTCCTCTCTCTCCCCAGCCTCTCCCCCTCTCCCTTCTTTCTCCCCCCTCTCCTCTCTCTCTTTTTTCTCTTTCCCCATCTTCTCCCCCTCTCTTATTTCTCTCCTCAGCCTCTCCCTCCTCTCCTACCTCTTTCTCTCCCCCTATCCCCCCTCTTTTTCTCTCCCCATCCCCTCTCTCCTTTCTCTCTACCCCGTCCTCTCCCCTTCTCTCTTCTTTCTCCCCCTCTCTCTTCTTTCGCCCGCTCTTTCTCTCCTTTTCACTTTCTCTCCCTTTTTCTCACATATAGTGCCAGATGTACTAAGCTTCAAAAGTGATAAAATGGAGAGTGATAAACAGCCAGCCAATCAGATCCTAACTGACATGTCACAGACTGTGTTTGAAAAATGTCAGGCAGGAGCTGATTGGCTGGTTGTTTATCACTCTCCATTTTATCACTTTTGAAGCTTAGTACATCTGGCCCTAAGGGAGAGATGTATCAAGCCTTCCAGAGATACATTATAAGGTGGAGTAGTAGCCTATGGCCTTGACCGATGCCCTGCAGCTGTAATGCCGGCTGTGACTTAGATGCTCCCCCCCCCCCCCCATGGCTCACTTCCTGTTTGCTCTACGGAAACTCCTTCCTCATCAGTGTAATTACACTATTGTTGTGTGCTAAATACATCATCTAGATTTTCCATTGTCAACAATACACTACCCAAAGGGCACAGACAATAAGGCACACACCCCGTCCTTCCTACAGCCCGCCACCAGGACCAGTCCTCAGCTAGCGAGATCTTAGCACACCTGGATATGGTGTCTAGATTTCATTCACATCAGCTGAGGTGGTTTCTATTGTGTGGGACGGAAAGACTCTGACTTCCAGCAGAGTCTCCATGTCCTGCAGATAACCTAACTAGGTGCACTGGTTACGGTCACTGACACAGGGCACCGCGCCCCTCTCTCCGGCAAATCAATAACATTGCAATAGTATCTACACTAACTGTCTACAGACAGTGGGCCTTATTCTAGTTCACCCTGAGGCAAATTCGTTCTCAGATGGACAAAACCATGTGCACTGCAGGGGGCAGATTTAACAGGTGCAGATAGAATTAGATTTGGGTGAGTTATTTTGTTTCTGTGCAAGGAAAATACTGACTGCTTTATTTTTACACTGCAATATAGATCTCACTTTGAAGAAAAACCCCACCCAAATCTAACTCTCTCTGCACATGTTACATCTGCCCCACCTGCAGTTCACATGGTTTTGTCCATTTGAGAAGGAATTTGCCTCTAAGAGTCAACTAGAATAAGGCCCAGTGTCACATGATGAGGTATAGAGAAACAGAAGAAGATTAATTTAAAGTTAACATCATATAGAGAGACACACATGGATTTTTGTAAACCCACCCCATGGACAACACCATGCTGCGCTGCAGATGGGGCAGATGTAACATGTGCAGAGAGAGTTAACATATAGGCATTACAAGTACGATTTTTATTCTCCATCTGCGTATTACTGTCAGGAGGTGTTGGCTGATGTCTCCATATGTTGCTATATACAGGACTTACTTGGAGGAAGAGCTTACCAAAGCCAGGAAGAAGCCCAGTCTCAGGAAGGACATGTATGCTAAAATGATCGAGGTGGACCCAGATGCCCCAACAGAAGAGGAAAACCGCCAGCGAGCAGTCACTAAACCGTGTTACATGACGTGGAGGGAGACGATCAGCTCCACCGCTACGCTCGGCTTCAGAATCGAGGGCATAAAGGTACCCATTTATTACGATGGCTTTCATGAATAAGATGCAGTTTACGGGTGGTGTCATAATATGGACGATCATATGTTCCCCTGCGATGGGATCCTTCCAATAACCCTCTGTTCTCTTCTATAGTGTTTATCAAGGTGATATTATACAGACATAGTGCAGACATAGTACAGACATAGTACAGACATAGTACAGACATAGTACAGACATAGTACAGATATAGTACAGACATAGTACAGATATAGTACAGACATAGTACAGATATAGTACAGATATAGTACAGACATAGTACAGATATAGTACAGACATAGTACAGACATAGTACAGACAAAATGAAGTTATAGTACAGATAAAGTACAGACATAGTACAGATATAGTACAGACATAGTACAGACATAATGCAGATATAGTGCAGACATAATGCAGATATAGTACAGACATAATACAGATATAGTACAGATAAAGTACAGACATAGTACAGATATAGTACAGACATAATGCAGATATAGTGCAGACATAATGCAGATATAGTACAGACATGATGCAGATATAGTACAGACATGATGCAGATACAATTTATGCTGTGTACACACTTGTACAATCTGCATGAGATCCAGATGAGATTTTGACTATATAGTCAAAATCTCATCTGGATCTCATGCAGATTGTATGGGTTTTATCCCAAGTGATCCAGATGCGTTCAAGATGCGCTCTCCCATATCTCAGCCAGAAAGTCTTGGCTGCATAGACTATATATATAGATAAGGGATATAGGACAGATATAGTACAGACATAGTACAGACATAACGCAGATATAGTAAAGATACAATATAGATAAGGGATATAGTACAGACATAGTACAGATATAATACAGACATAATGCAGATATAGTAAAGATACAGTATAGATAAGGGATATAGGACAGATATAGCAGAGATATAGTGGGTTATTCTAATTGCATTCGCACAGAGAACCGATGTTGCGCGTCTGGGCATGTGCAGACGTAGGGTGAGTGCACCCACGGCGGACTTCCGCTGGGCGTTCTCATGGTAATGAGGCTGTGATGGACATGCAGGGGGTGGGCAGCTGACATCACCGGATGTCCTTGCACAGGGCGCCCGTAGTTTAGAGTGACTATATAGGTCACTCTGAACTGCGACCATCGAATGATTTTTCCCCGCCTGCGAATGGATGATTATGTAAATCACCCATTCGCAGCTGTGCGGGGGGGGGGGGGGGTGTTGGCCGGCACTGCGGACGGAGGGTGGCGTCTGATGGACTTGCGAGTCAATCAGAACAATGGTGTGTACACACTTGTACAATGTGCATGAGATTTTGACTATATAGTCAAAATCTCACCTGGATCTCATGCAGATCGCACAGGCTTTAACCCTTGCGATCCCGATGCGCGCTCCCGTATCGCAGCCAGAAAGTCTTGGCTGCATAGACTATATAGTGCGGATCTGCACTATATAGTCTAAATTGTATATATTGTAATATAGTCTATATGCAGATAGTCTAAATTGTATACATAGTTTTGATAAGGGATATAGGATATAGTACAGATATAGTGCAGACATAGTACATATACAGTCCAGACATAGTACATATATAGGGTACTTGTGTAGTTTCACGGCGGTACTTCCCAGCAGATCGTATATAAATTGTGTGTATTCGGGGGAGCGGTGGGGAGGGCGCTCTAAGAATCAGTAAGCTGGCGCTTACAGATTCAAAAACAGTTTTGGATATATACGCAAAAATATAACATCGGCCACTTGCGTTGTCCTCTGAATCACCACATCTAGTTCTTGTTTTTTTCTATTTGCAGAGCGGCCTGTATTACTTTATAGGGCCGATGTTCTCAAAATAACTAAAAAGAGGAACCATAATGACCTTTAAAATGTGTAAAAATAAAACATTGTGTCTCAGCGGTGACGCACACTGGCAAAAAAGTGTGAGCACAAAACACAACATTGAGAAAATGTCCGGCGGTGGACACGGATAGATCCGCAGCGTCTGCTATTGTCATTAATGCAGATGCCACCACAAAATCCTTCCCTGGTGTGCATCTTCGTGTGTTAAAGTGCAAGTACTGATCGCACATACGGCTGCGCTCACCCATTTGCTGCTGTACTCAGACGCGCTTCTTCCCTGGCGTCCGTCCTTCCGAGATCTTCTGCGGCACAAATCTTACACCAACCTTACGGCAAGTGTAGATTTACCGACTTGAGTGTGACCTCTCGGGGGAGTGTCTGAGTTCGCAACCACTTCACCGACACGCAGAGACACTCCCATAAAATACACTTTGCGCGCCTGTTTGACGGCTCTCAGTTGCACCAGCGCCTTTGTGCACACGCTCAGTGTAGCGCCGGCTCCGCAGGAGTTTTAGAGATTTTTTTGCATGCGCAGTAACGATTCGCTCATTAACATCGGCGAGGCGCGCGGCTCCGCGTTCAGCCCGCTGCCGATCTTACATTCTATTGACAGATTATATTTTATTTCATTGACTGTCATTTCTAGTATAACCTTCAGTCGTGTGTATATAGGGACGTGCCTGACGCTGTATTGTTCTGCATCTCCTGTGGAATGTGACTGGTTTGCTCGTTTTTTCCTGTGGCTATTATTATATCACAAAAGCCGCCTAGGATGTTGTTATGTCACTGCGCCATGCTATTTCCACCGCGCTGTCTCATACGCGTCTCAGGAAGGATGTATGCAGCAATAGATCTCATAGGATGTGCTTTGTCTTTACTCAAAGTTGTTCTTTCCAGCAAAGTATCTTAGCAGCGTTACTTTTGGGGCCTAATTCAGATCAGATTGCTGGGCTGAGAATTTGCAGCCCGAGCAATTGTCAAAAGACCACGCATTTGCACTGTGTGCATGCGGGGGGGGTGGGGGGGTGTCTCCCTGCAAACGAAGCATCACTTGCCGTTCGCAATGTTTGAAGGCCGGCTGCCCGGAGACTTGGGCCTTATTCTATGGAAGGCAAATCATGCAGAGTTCCAGATGGGTATAGTGGGGTACATCTTATAAACCGCAGCTGCGTTGCGGAGTGGTGTGCAAGTCGGACGCGTTTCATTCAAGGAACTTAATATGGATATGGACTTGTACGATATTACACCCACTACTATTACCCAGTTATGCCCCTCAGATGGCGCCTTCCTAAGACGTTCTGCAGCTGATCCCTACCACGATCCGTGATGGGCATGTACAGGAGGGGGGCCGGTTACAGCAGCTCAGCACAGTGTTCTCATCATGCCCCCCCCCCCCCCCCGGTGGTCCTCCACCCCCAACACGGAGCCGTAGGCAGAACCGCTGACAATTGTTTTCACACCGGATCACATTAAATGAATGCATTGCTGAACAATGAGTTACCAAGTCTAAAATGGACTTTAACGTCTCTCTCGCATTTCCACGGATATAACAGAGACGGTTTTGGCAAATAAGAAATATATTGAATTTACTGGGATGCCTGCGAACAGCCCATACATGGAGCATACTGTCCACGCTGCCAGCAGCTAAACACATGGAGATTTAATAAAGAAATACCTGCGTTTAATGCTGCGTGCCAGGGAAGAAACCTGATCCTCATCAGCCGGGTCATTGCCACAGAGTTCAAAGTCTGTAAATGTTTTATATTGTTACTCTATGTGAGAGTTGTGACCTGTGGGGGAAAAGGGGGGGGGGGGGATTCACTCGCCAGGGGGTGCCTGCCATGTGTGGGGGAGCCCATCCTGCTTTGCCACCTATAGGGGGCCCACAGCTGTATAATAGCAGGAAAAGCTTTCTGAGATCAACCTAGCTTGGCCTTTGGCTCGGGTGCTGATCATTTTACAGACAATGTCGTCATTTTGCTTGTGTTGATCTTTTGTCAATGTCGGCCTAGTGCTTGTGGTGACAATCTATTGACTTTTGACATAGACATTGTGAGCCATCCTTGACACCCTGTGGCTCTGAGCTCTGTCCTCCATGTTGTTGTGGTCCAGGATGACAGCACGACCAGGATTACAGCACGAATGAAAGCAGGGGACTGTTGCTGCCTGTGCTGCTACTTACCTCTGCCGCTGCTGCTCACCACTGATCCCATTCTTGATCCAGTACAATGTAGATTACAGTTTCCATGGCAAGCACATGTGCAGTATCGGTGATGAAACTGCGCATACGCCCGGCTTCTATAGACTGAACGGCTGCATGCCATATAAGTCAAATTAAGTTACACGGCAAGGCAGGGAGTTGCTTCCTACAGGAAGCCAGCTCTCTACCTATAGCAGAGAACACCTCCCAATGGGATTGCCTTGGGTGACTGGCAGGTCGGACATCCAATAGGAAGTCACTGCCAGTCACAGTGAAGCCAGTGCAGTCTCACAGACTGCATCTGGCTTCACTAAGGGCCAGATGTATCAAGCTTAAAAAAATTATAAAATGGAGAGGGATAAACAGCCAGCCAATCAGCTCCTCCCTGCCATGTTACAGACTGGGTTTGAAAAGTGACAGATAGGAGCTGATTGGCTGGCTGTTTATCACCCTCCATTTTTTCACTTTCTGAAGCTTAATGCATCTGGCTCTAATGCCGCCCAAACACGTCCCGATACGGGCGTGCGTTGCTGCTTAACTAGCACGGATCACATTGCATTGCATTGCCTGTGCATGCGTTGTTCATGCAATGTGATGAAAACTAAGTACAAAAAGTATGTGCAAGCACATGCTTTTTGTACTGTGCGATGAGGTGCCGCGGGAGCGCGCACCTCAAAGCACATAACGCACAGCCCGCATCGCAGCGTGTATGGGCTGTTTAAGGCTGAGCACAGTTGCGGATTATACCTGGGTGGGCTACAGTCCTGCAGCCCATAGGTAAAAACCGCCACTGGTTACAATACACCTAAGCAAGGCCTTTGCCAGGAACGCCCAATAGATAGGCTACTGATTCCTTTCAACATTGTAATATCTTGATTTTATTAATTAAAGCCTGACACGGTTGTGCTTGGGAAAACATTACTCGCTGTGCTTCTGCCGAATTATCTGGTTTTTAGAATATTTTATTCAAATCTGATGCTGCTCATTTGCACATCCCAGTAGGATCCATAGAAGATCCCCTATTTTGTCGCTTCAATTGGACACTAGTATATGCAATTTGCGCATCCAGTGTTTAACCTACATATTGAACTGTTACCCCTGAGGAAGTCACTTGACGAAACGCGTTGGGTGTTTTCTGTCCTTTGAAACTAACAAAGGTGATACTTCTGTCTCACGAAATCGACAAATTACAAGAAAAAATCTTTTAATCATTTTATGTGACTATGTATTAAATTGCCAAATTGTAATATGTGTCTGTAATTATTACAGAATTTGTGGTGGTGCTGATTTACAGTAGTGGCGCACTCTGTTTCTGCTATATTCGTTTTATATATGTTTTATATATGTTTTAAGCTGGGTTTAGAGTATGTTTTCCATTTGTTATATACATGGATGTGCAGGAGATACAGTAATGGGACTTACAACAATCTGTGGCCAATCAGAGCTTTTGAATGTGGACAACACCACTTGGCGCGTTTCATCTGTATTGCTAGTCATATCCTCAGCATTGTATAACATGGGAAGGGTGACATTTCCCATTGCGTGTGTTGCAGAACGTTTATAGC
Organism: Crinia signifera; assembly: GCF_055691185.1. NCBI lineage: Eukaryota > Metazoa > Chordata > Amphibia > Anura > Myobatrachidae > Crinia > Crinia signifera. The sequence continues at coordinate 28,198,122 of NC_139219.1, read as the reverse complement.
TGAATATATCAGCAGAAATATCATAATGGTTGATATGGAATGAGTACATCAAATTTGTGCTGTGTGCAATTGTTTCCTCAGTGAAAAGGTATTAGGCCAGCAGTGAGCAAGAGTCACATGGGTTAGGGTACTTACAGGGGTAGGAGGAGAGGGTTAGGGTACTTACAGGGGTAGGAGGAGAGGGTTAGGGTACTTACAGGGGTAGGGGGAGAGGGTTAGGGTACTTACAGGGGTAGGAGGAGAGGGTTAGGGTACTAACAGGGGTAGGAGGAGAGGGTTAGGGTACTAACAGGGGTAGGTGGAGAGGGTTAGGGTACTTACAGGGGTAGGAGGAGAGGTTTAGGGTACTTACAGGGGTAGAAGGAGAGGGTTAGGGTACTAACAGGGGTTGGTGGAGAGGGTTAGGGTACTTACAGGGGTAGAAGGAGAGGGTTAGGGTACTAATAGGGGTTGGTGGAGAGGGTTAGGGTACTTACAGGGGTAGGAGGAGAGGGTTAGGGTACTTACAGGGGTAGGAGGAGAGGGTTAGGGTACTTACAGGGGTAGGAGGAGAGGGTTAGGGTCCTTACAGGGGTAGGTGGAGATGGTTAGCGTACTTACAGGAGTAGGAGGAGAGGGTTAGGGTACTTACAGGGGTAGGGGGAGAGGGTTAGGGTACTTACCGCTGGCATCCACACTGCCAGGATCGGGTATGTATCGTGCATGTATTAATATCACATATTATGGTGTGGGTTGTTGATTGCACTTTAAAGTGTTAGAGATCCCTGTGGAAAAAAAATATTTATTTTTTGTTGCATGGACAGGAAGTAACCGCCAACCACAAAACCACTGGTGACCTTTACAATCGGCTGTGCCAGCGATAAGAAGAAGTGAAAGATTAAAATAAAAGATTTTTATTATTTAGCATTTAGGGGGTGATTCGGATTAGCAAACTCACCCAAAGGGAGTTCGATGGTGAAGCTCTGCTCCTGTACAGGGCTTCTATGAAAGTGCCTTTGGAGACTTGCATATCTCCACTACCTACCTTCATCTTTTCCCTGAATTAATTTTACAATTAAGTACCTACAGTACATTGCTCAAAGCCTGAAAACAAAAATGGCTGCTGTGTTGTGTCGAACATCACAGTTCACCTTGTTACACTGATGGTCACCACTTTGTGGCCTGAGATAATTAATTCAGCCACCACTCATAACCGGTTCAGTCGTGTGACAATGGCTTTGCAGCCCAAGCGGTGACTTGGTGGTGCTGGTGCTGTAGGGGCGAATGGTCTTTGCAGATTCCAATGGGTCTGGCATCCGTATGAAATCTGCTGAAAATGTCCCTTCAAAAATGTCCACCGCCTTGGAGGAGACAGATGGGAGAGGTCCTACTGGACAGATGCTAGAGTTCCTACTGGGTAGCGTATATTCAGTTTCATGGAAGTTACAGATTCCTAGTAGCGATTTATATATATTGCCTCTGGCAATGAGCATATAACTCCCTGGCAATGGGTATGTAATTCCTTGGCAATGAGCATGTAACCCCTTGGCAATGAACATGTAATCCACTAGTAATAAGCAAAAAAAACACCGTTAATAAATATAACACCTGGCAAAGAGCATGAAACCCCTAGCAATAAGCATGTAACCCCTGGTAATGAGCATGAAACCCCTAGCAATAAGCATGTAACCCCTGGCAATAAGCATGTAACCCTTGGCATTGAGCAGGGGGGGCACAAAATTTCTAGTTATGCCACCGAACTGGTTCCTGTTGAATCGATCAGCAGAATCCTTCACAAAATACCGCCCTGCACTATGCGTCATCAACAGCAAGGGGCGCTATAACACCAAAGTGTACCTGAAATATGGTTGTGGGTCATAGGGTCAACCACTATTGGTTGACAGGCCATAGGTCAACAGCTTCAAAAGGTAAACATGGCTTGTCCACACAAGCAATAGGTAGACATAGAAAAGGTTGACTTAAAAAAGGTCGACATAAGTTTGTTACATTTTTAGGTGTCTATGTCGACGTAAATCAACATGAACACTGTATAAAAAAAGGAAAACCGCATGTCGACCTTTTTCATGTCAACTATTGTGTCGATCTTTTGTTATTGTTGACCTTAGTCATGTCAACTTTTTTAAGGTGTCAACCTTTGGCCTGTCAACCAATAGTGGTAGACCTATTGAGTGTCGACCTAATAATGCTGCTTTCACACCGCAAAACCTGCTCAGACCAGGTATTTAAAACGGTTTTTGAAACGGGTCAGAAGAAGTTTAACCCCTTTCACACCGCATGTAAATACCTGGTCTAAAGCAGGTTTGCGGTGTGAAAGCTATAGTGAAAAGCGGTAAAGCCTCCCCCCCCTACTATGCTCGGAGAGACGGCGCTGAGACACAGGCAGCAGCGCAGGGTGTGCTGATGATGAGAGGGACAGAGAGCAGGCAGCCAGCGGTGCAGCTGATGGAGAGCGGGCAGGGGGGCGCATGGTGAGGTGATGGGGGGAATGACCTCACCATGCGCCCCCCTGCCCGCTCTCCATCAGCTGCACCGCTGGCTGCTCTCTGTCCCTCTCATCATCAGCACACACTGTGCTGCTGCTGCTGCCAATGTCGGACTGTCTCTCAGCACCGTCTCTCCCACCACCACCCCACCGCAGAGGCAGCGGGACATCCACATTGTGCTCCCGCTGCCCGCACTCCGCTGCTGCCCCGCTCCGGAACTGGTGAGACAGGGCAGACAGCTGCCCGCACCTAATCCAGAGCCGCCCGTCCCCGCTCACCTCCTCGGCGCAGTGCAGCAGCCCCCGCTCTCACCCCAGGCAGGGCAGGACACAGTGCCCCGGAGTTGCAGGGACCCCCTGCCCCCAGCGCGACCATTCCCTTCCCTGCGCTGAGGGGGGGGGGGGGGGGAGAATACAGTTTCAGACCCGTTCTAGGCACCAAATAAACTGGTCTGAAACGGGTAGGACCCTCCATATTTACCGTTTCCAAAAAACGTTTTTTTTGGAAACGGTAAAATCACTCAGCACCCTTTGAAATGGTAAAAAAACGGCAATAAAACGGTAAATATGTGCGGTCTGAAAGGGGCATCAGTGTCCCCCCATTGACCGCATACCTCAGTTACTTCTTCCTTTCCTGTATGTCCCCCATCTCCTGTGTACCCTGCGCAGCCTGACACCCGGAAACACAACAGGCTAAAGGGCCCCGCACACAGCACAATTTTCAGGCACTTTCTGAGCGATTTTACTAAATCGTTTAGAAAATGCCTGAAAATGCATGTAAATCGCTGTGTATATAGCCCACACAGCGATTTACATGCGCGCCCCCGCCGTTCTGAATCTGCACAAGATTCAGAATGGCCCGGTCAGTCAATTCATAACAGTTGCTCAGAAGCTCCTGCTCATCTCCCGCATGTGTGGCGCGGGGATGAGCAGGGCCATCTGAGCGACTGTCATGCCGGAGCACGCTGCCCAGATGAAGCCCCGCTGCCACCGACCTTGAAGCTCCGCTGCCACCGACCTTGAAGCCTCGCTGCCGCCGCCTGGAAGCCCCGCTGCCGCCGCCTGGAAGCCCCGCTGCCGCCGCCTGGAAGCCCCGCTGCCGCCGACCTAGAAGCCTCGCCGCCGGAGCCCAGCTGAAGAGACGCTTCCTGGACCTGCCGGGTGCCGCGCCCGCCCTCTGCAGTCAGATGGAAGCTGCAGTGAGAGGACGCGACGCTGGAAGACACCGGAGTTGGTAAGTATATACTATTTTTTTTAAACTGTGCCACCAACGGTTGAGGGGAGAGGGGGATGCCACACTATACCAGCAACGATTAAAACTTTTTATGGGGGAGACTACCACCAACTAAATATGTATATATGTATATATATGTATGTGTGTATATATGTATATGTATATATATATATATGTATATATATATATGTATATGTATATATATGTGTATATATATATACCAATCAAGGGGGTGGTAATATGCCTTTGGGTGCCTTCCGCAAAGTTGAGGTAGTAGGCGAAAAAGCAGCATCACTCCAAAGGGCTTCAATCAAGAGAATTTATTATAATATGTGGTCGACACGTCCAGGTCGACGTTTCAATGCAACAGCATTTTTATCAAGACAGCGTGTGGTATATGTATCTGGTCACACGCTGTCTTGATAAAAATGCTGTTGAAACGTCGACCTGGACGTGTCGACCACATGTTATAATAAATTCTCTTGATTGAAGCCCTTTGGAGTGACGCTGCTTTTTCGCCTACTATATATATATATATATATATATATATATATATATATAGTGCAGTTTGATGGCATGTGCGGCTGTGACAGTCGTGACAGATTTGAAATCTCCCGTGCTGAATCTCCCATTATGAATCTCTGACACAAATCTTTCTGTATGTGGCTCATTGTCTGAAATGAGCCACAAGAGTGAAATCTCTTGTGCTGAATCTCCTGTTATGTATCTCTGGCACACATCTCTGCGTATGTAGGGCCCTTTAGCGATTAGCTGGGTCTGTTTCCTAATCGGCAGATTATGCCTGGGTTACATGCGCCTGCCAAGAACAATCATTTACATTAATCAGTTTTCTGTGGTAACTAATGTAGTCCCTGGCGTCATGTTCTGGCTGGAGGTGAGGCTGTTTGTGGCTTTTGTGGGGAATTAGTTTAATTGAGGGAGGCGTGTGGGTGTGGGTGTAAATTTGTGGCAGAGTTTGGGAATTTTACATATGGGTGGTGGGTTTGCCCCCCCATATAACTAGATTGCTTACCAATGCAGGGGTCAGACTATAAATACCATTTGGGGGGGTGTCATTAAATATGACACGTTACGCTGCTTTTCTTAAGGGACGTGGATGCCGGTGTTTTCACCCTGTCCGTGTTCAGTGCTTATTGGATTTAGAGGGTAATTCAGAACTGCTCGCCAGGCTGTGTTCAATCGGAGCCTAGCGTGCAGCCAGCGAACTCCCCAGCGCGTGAAAATGTCGCCAAAGGCATTCGCTGCAGGGGGTTTGCTTTTGCGCATTATCGCCTATGCGTATGTACAGACCCCTACCATCGGAGACGAGGCCGAATTCGGACCTGAACAAACAGGGCTGAATTGGCGAAACCGATGGCGGGATTAGACGTTTATGACATAAAACGTGATGATGTCACAGGACCAGATAAATGAGCAAGTGGTACAAGCTTCTATGGGGTCATGGAATTTTTAAAGTATTTTACTTTTCTTCTTTTTTGCAGAAAGAAGACGGGACGGTAAATAAAGACTTTAAAAAGACGAAAACCCGGGAGCAGGTGATTGAGGCCTTCAGAGATTTTACAAAAGGAAATTCTAACATCTTGGTAAGTCTGATGGGGTGATACAGAACAATGACATCAGATCAACAACTGTCTAACATCTGTGGGCTGCATGCAAAAGCAGCCAGTATTTACCCTGCACAGAAAAATCTAAATGTATTTGCTTCCCTTGCATGGCAACATGATTTTATCCAGACACAAATTACTAACTTTCTTGTTTACTTTACTTGCAAGCAAGATTCAGGCCCTTGCAGAGGATCCGATGGTGGGCGTATGAGCATACGCCGGGTGCCTGCGGCCACACACCCACATCCAAGTGTGCGGGTGGGGGGCGTGGGGACATTTACATATGGGAATGCCCAGCATTTCATGCATATGCCCCGATGACGCGGGTGTGGGGGGCGGGCAGCTGATATCACTGCATGTCAGCTGCCCGCCCACTTCCTCCCGAGCGTACACTCATATATAAGTGACTTGACAGGTCTTCCGATAAGATCAAAGGACAGCTCTTCCGATAAGGCCAAAAGGGAGCTCTCCCAATAAAGGCAAAAGGACAGCTCCCCCAATAAGACCAAAGGACAGCTCTCTCGATAAGGCCACAGTACAGCTCTCCAGATAAGGCCACAGGACAGCTCTCCAGACAAGGCCACATGACAGGACAGCTCTCCCGATAAGGCCACAGGACAGCTCTTCCGATAAGGCCAAAAGGGAGCTCTCCCAATAAAGGCAAAAGGAGAGCTCCCCCAATAAGACCAAAGGACAGCTCTCTCGATAAGGCCACAGGACAGCTCTCCCGATAAGGCCACAGGACAGCTCTCCAGATAAGGCCACAGGACAGGACAGCTCTCCCGATAAGGCCACAGGACAGCTCTCCAGATAAGGCCACAGGACAGCTCTCCAGACAAGGCCACAGGACAGGACAGCTCTCCCGATAAGGCCACAGGACAGCTCTCCAGACAAGGCCACAGGACAGCTCTCCCGATAAGGCCAAAGAACAGTTCTCCTGATAAGAGCAAAAGACAATTTTACCCATAAGGGCAAAGTGCAGCTCTCCCGATAAGGGCAAAGGACAGCTCTCCCGATAAGGGCAAAGGACAGCTCTACCGATAAGAGCAAAAAGACAGCACTCCCGATAAGAGCAAAGGAAAGCTCTCCCGATAAGAGCAAAGACCAGCTTTACCGAATAAGGGCCAAAAGCAGCTCTCTCCGTAAGGGCTGTCCTTTGCGGTGTGGGGACTTCTGGGTGTATGACTGCTAAGGGGACATGGAGAGACCATATTAGATCCCTGCCAGGAATAGTTGAGGTGAGACTGCTATCAGAATGTCATCTATAGGGGTTGCTTATCGGGTCTAAGCTCTGTGCATATGGGGAATGCAGTCAAACCTCTCAAAGCTGCATTTATGAAGGTTTGACCACATTTTTGTCACTGAGGCATCACGTCCTACATGTTGTGTTTGGAACGCAACACGAGAAAGAGCTCCGGAAACACTGCTGGCAATCGGATAACTAAAGCTTGCGCCTCTTCTGGTCCCATGTAGATCATGGACCAGGCTGGGACATCAGATAATTATGACGACGAATGCTTGCAGTCAGCAGGTCCGATGGCGTAGGACTGAATCATGCGTCTGCATTTCCATCGCGCTTTTTGCATTCTAGTCCAGACCAATGTGCTGTCTATCCACCTCTTAAATCAGGTTCTAGCGGCCGGACTCATTAGCCGTGCGATTACCAGGCTGCATGTAACACAGATTTCATGCTCCCCACCGGAAGCTCTAACAGAAATCTGCGGTGATTGGGTTATCTGCAACCACATAAACCTACAGAAACAGGCACTTAACCCAGAATAGATGGGTTAACGCATTTTAAATTCAATAACTCAAAGATTCCGGACCTTAACGCCCATTGATTAGCTCTGGGTGTTAAAGTCTGAAATGACAAGCCCATGTGGGTAATTAAATTGCAATTAACACTAATCCTAGATCACCTGGTAACCTGTGACCTTTATATCAATCAATTATTTGTGTTTATTTACTGCATCGATTTGTTGCCATGCACCAGGGTCTGCGTTGACAGCCATAGTTTGACTTAAGGGGGCGCTTTTCTAGTTTTGATGAGCGACTGTTTGGATAAGTGTAAGCGAATATAAACTTCTAGGGAGCGGGAGTTTGCTTGTACCTCACACAGGAGTTGGAGCGTTAACAGGTTAGGGAGTTTAGCCAATCAGATTAAGAGGGGAGTGGTCAGGGTGGATCTGAAGACATTTTGTTTCCATGATTAGATAGGAACTGCCTCTTTTCTTTAGATTTCCCGCCCTCCCTCAGTCACCGGTTCCCCATCAATCTGTTCTTTTTCTTTTCTGGCGGGAAAGAGCATCATTACAGTGGCTATTACACTGTTTTATGTTTCCCTTTTTATATTTGTGACGTTTTGCAGCCATTTTATATGATTTATTCTTGAAATTTGTATTTGCAGCAGTTGTACCTGAACCGTCTGGAAGAGATACGTGGGACGCTGGAGAAGTCCTCTTTCTTTATGGCCCACGAGGTGAGTCATGTACCCAGTGCTTGGCATGGAGTAACACGGGGAGGGGTGGTTTGTGTAATACCTACATCTGTGAAGATTTAAGTGAAACCCATTAGTTGCAGCCATTGGATACAGGGATTAGAGAAGAGACTTAATTTGACCCATGACCTATGGCAATGGTTGGTGGGTCATTCTCCTGAACACGTTTCCTATAATAGTGGGTTCCTGACAAACCGCATCGATGTCTCCTTTAAGGAATGCAGTGACATTAAAAATACAGTAACTAAAATTCTGGAAAACCTAAAGCTGATCGCTTAGCAACAAGCATAACAAATATTGTTTAAGCTGATGAAAATTAAAATCCTCTCCACGACTGAATGTTTATTTACATTCATGCACAAGACGAATGTTCCCCAGTGTTCTAAATATGTGGGAAGTTTTCCCAAGACCCTGGCCGGTTCTTGTCCCTTCAGAGAACTTTCAGAGGGGTCATCTAGAGCCGGTATTCCCCTTATGGTGTGTACACACGGGCCGATATGGCTTCCGATGTTGACGATATAGTCAACATCGGAAGCCATATCGCATGCTTTTTTTAGGGCTTGCGAGGCCGATGCGCTGCCGATGCGTGATCCCGTGTGAGTGCAAATCGGCAGCCAGATAGAGAGGGCAGCCAAGACTATATAGTGCAGATCTGCACTATACGGGGTGTGGCCTCGCACGAGCGCTGCGTACGAAGGTCCCACTGCAAGTTGGGAGGTATGTATGAAGGATAATTGTGACCTGACCGAACCACATTAATAGACTAGACCGTAGTATGCATTTGCGTGGACGTCCTGTGATGAACTCCTGCTACCTTTTCTATTCCCATACTGTACGCAAGGTGATTGACAGGAAGTAGGCGTCTGGGGGTGGAAACTGGCCACTTAGTGGGAGTGCCTATGAAACCACAGGGCGTGTCCAGGAGCACGCTAGGCTTGCCTGAGCGTTATAGGAGATTGTGTGTGACGTCAGCTCCAGGCCTTATATGCCTTTATCCACCACACCTTTGAGTAAGTCCAGGGCTATGCGGTGGCTGCAATGACTGGAGCCCACTGTACAAATCATGAGATGTTGAGCTGGTTACGATGGATTTTGGACATATTTGCTCAGCTGCAAATAGATTTGTGGCCGGACACATCCATTTGCACAGCGATCATATTACTTTGCAAGGTGGGATTTCACTCTAGCAGGGCGGCGGCTTAACTGAACCTTGACTGCTGAGAATTTGTGACCGTGCGATCTGGTCTGAATTACCCCCATGGTAAGGGGGAGGGGAGCACAGAGCAAGGAAGTCAAACAGCTTAGAAATATTTGGTCACTAATCAGAGAAACTGTACATACGATGGATTACCAATCAGAGAAACCGTACATACGATGGATTACCAATCAGAGAAACCGTACATACGATGGATTACCAATCAGAGAAACCGTACATACGATGGATTACCAATCAGAGAAACCGTACATACGATGGATCACCAATCAGAGAAACCGTACATACAATGGATTACCAATCAGAGAAACCGTTCATACGATGAATGACCAATCAGAGAAACCGTACATCCGATGGACCAGGAATCAGAGAAACCGTACATACGATGGATGACCAATCAGAGAAACCGTACATACGATGAATGACCAATCAGAGAAACCGTACATACGATGGATGACCAATCAGAGAAACCGTACATACGATGGATTACCAATCAGAGAAACCGTACATACAATGGATGACCAATACGAGAAACCGTACATACGATGGATTACCAATCAGAGAAACCGTACATACGATGGACCACCAATCAGAGAAACCGTACATACGATGGACCAGGAATCAGAGAAACCGTACATACGATGGACCACCAATCAGAGAAACCGTACATACGATGGACCAGGAATCAGAGAAACCGTACATACGATGGACCACCAATCAGAGAAACCGTACATACGATGGATTACCAATCAGAAAAACCATACATACGATGGATGACCAATCAGAGAAACCGTACATACGATGGACCACCAATCAGAGAAACCGTACATACGATGGATTACCAATCAGAGAAACAGTACATATGATGGATTACCAATCAGAGAAACCGTACATACGATGGACCAGGAATCAGAAAAACCATACATACGATGGATGACCAATCAGAGAAACCGTACATACGATGGATCACCAATCAGAGAAACCGTACATATGATGGATTACCAATCATAGAAACCATACACACGATGGATCACTAATCAGAGAATCCATACATACGATGGGTCACTAATCATATAAACCGAACACACGATGGATCACTAATCAGAGAATCCATACATACGATGGATCACTAATCAGAGAAACCATACACACGATGGATCACTAATCATAGAAACCGTACACACGATGGATCACTAATCAGATAAACCGTACATACGATGGATCACTAATCAGATAAACCGTACATACGATGGATCACTAATCAGAGAAACCGTACATACGATGGATCACTAATCAGATAAACCGAACACACGATGGATCACTAATCAGAGAAACCATACATACGATGGATCACTAATCAGATAAACCGTACATACGATGGATCACTAATCAGAGAAACCATACATACGATGGATCACTAATCAGAGAACCTGTACACACGATGGATCACTAATCAGAGAACCTGTACACACATGGATCCAGGCCGCCATATTAGTCTCTGGTGTACGTGTCGCAGCTGCAGTTATAACTCAGCCCCTTTGCCTCATCCGCTGTAAATATATGGCGTTATTGGGAGTGGACTGAAACGCTCCGAAAATAGACTTGTATTTTAGATTCTTTGGTCCTTTGAAGTTTGTACAAATTAGCCGGAAGGACGGCCTGCTGAGTACAAGGCCTGCATGGGAGGCAATAAGGAAATCCTGCATTATTCCCTTTGCTTGGAAGTCATGGGAAAGCTATGGGGAGAGACTTGGCTTTTGCTCCATGCTCTCTGTAGAACTGAAGTCACCCGGGGTCAGACTGGCCCCCAGGGGTGCGGGGGAAATCCCTTTGGGGCCCCATCGTGCACTTGAATTTTTCCTGGATTAGACCAAGATTTTCGCACTCCTGTCAATCAAACTTAGCAGTTCTGGTACTTCACACGAATTAACGGCCTTTTATCCTCTATTATTTGGGCCAATAAAAGGCAGAAGATCAATATACACACACTAACCAGACCAGAATGTAACGGAGGACTGGCTCTCCCCAACTGTCATCATTACTATTATGCATCGCAGTATTGGATCACTAATCACAGAAACTACACATACGATGGATAACTGTATGTATGATGGATCAATAATCACAGAACAATGCATGCAGGATGGATCCCGAATCAGAGAAACCATACACACGATGGATCACTAATCAGAGAAACCATACACACAATGGATCACTAATCACAGAAACCACAGACACAATGAGTCACTAATCATAAAAACCACACACGTGATGAATCACTAATCATAGAAACTGTACATATGACGGATTATTAATCAGAGAAACCGTACACACAATGGATCACTAATCAGATAAATTGTACGCACAATGGATCACTAGTCAGAGACACAGTGCACACGATGGATCACTAATGAGCGAAACCGTACACACGATGGATCACTAATCAGAGAACCCGTGCACACGAGGGATCACTAATCAGATAAACTGTACGCACGATGGATCACTAATCTGAGAACTCATACAAACAATGGATCACTAATCAGATACACCGTACACAGGATGGATCACTTATCAGAGAACCCGTACACGCGATGGATCACTAATAAGAGAAACCATACACACGATGGATCACTAATCAGATAAACCGTACACACGATGGATCACTAATCAGATAAACCGTGCACACGATGGATCACTAGTCAGATAAACCGTGCACACGATGGATCACTAGTCAGATAAACCGTGCACACGATGGATCACTAATCAGATAAACCGTGCACACGATGGATCACTAGTCAGAAAACCCGTGCACGCGGTGGTTCAGTAATCAGGGAAACTGTGCACACGATGGGTCCCTATTGTAGCATCCACAAAAAGACCATACTTTGGAGGATAGAAGGGGTACATTTACTAAGGTGAGAGCTTTTAGAAGTGTGAGATGTTGCTCTTAGCAACCAATCAGATTCCACTTCTCATTTATCTAGCACCTTCTAGAAGATAATAGCTAGAATGTGATTCGTTGCTATAGGCAACATCTCACAGTTCTAAAAACTCTCACCTTAGTAAATGTACCCATTGCTCATACCATTGAAGTTGGGCTTTTTGTACTTGGTCGTATTGAAGCCCGAGGTGCACTGCTCCAGTCTCCGATGCTGACAGTTATCATTGATTTGCCACAGGAAGGTTCATCTGTTTGTTCAGGTCCCGAGGCCATAATTATTGTGTTTCTAGTAGGTTATACTTACATACAGACGCAGGAGCCAAGTGTTCTCTGGTTTGGCTGCTAAGCTCATTACACATGCGGTCAGGGCGCGCTAATCTCCCCCTCCGGAGGTCGGGCTGATACACTAAGTGGATAAATGTTACGCTCTGTCAGAACAAAATATCTTTATCCTCCTTCATGACCCATTTTTTGTACAACAAAACATCCAATTATCTGTTTATAATTGTTAATATATTTTTTTTAAATAAGATAACCAGTTAAAAGGTCATCAAAATGACAGCTTCTGCAATGTACTTTCACTTTGAGTCGTGACAGTTTTTATTTTCACTTCGAGCTGTGACAGTTTTAACTTTCACTTTGAACTATGTCCCTGCAAAAATTGCAGTCACTTTCTGTTAAGTAAGTTGGTCTGTCAAGTGGCCTCTAGTGGTCACAAGAACTACTTCACCTCATAGAGGAGTGTAGTTTTAAAACTTGCTGGATATGGAGAGAGGAAGCTGTGAAGACAGAGATTGGGGGCTGAAAACTGTCACAGCTCAAAATGAAAGTACAATGCAGAAGCCGTCATTTTGATGGACTTTGATCTAGTCTAATAATAAACTAATAAAGAGGGGGGGTTCAATTGAGAAACAAAAAGGCAAAATCGAATTGGTTGTTGTGGGCAACGTCACTCTTTTCCGTTTTAGAAGCTTTAGCAAATTTACCCCTCTCGGCTCAGAACAGTAATCGTCCACTTTCATGGTATTTTGGTACCCGCATAAAAACTTGTATGTACTAATGCAGTGGTCAGGGAACAGGGGTAAATTACCCCAAATGGGGTAAAAATGAAATTCCTGGGGGTAATGGACAGTCGCACTGCTGAGACAAAGCCGGGCATGCATATGAATCTATTTACATGCCCAGCTGTGTCTCGGCAGTGAGACCGTCCAGGAATTGAATTGCATATACAATCTATATATATATATATATATATATATATATATATATATATATATATATATATATATATATATATATATATATATATATATATATATACATAGATTGTGTATGCATGCCCGGCTGTGTGTGTTACAGTACTGTAGTGTAGAAGGACCTAACGCAGTGCAGTGCGGGGTGTGTGTTACAGTACTGTAGTGTACAAGGACCTGATGCAGTGCAGTGTGGGCTGTGTGTGTTACAGTACTGTAGTGAACAAGGACCTGACGCAGTGCGTGTTACAGTACTGTAGTATACAAGTACCTGATGCAGTGCAGTGTGGGCTGTGTGTGTTACAGTACTGTAGTGTACAAGGACCTGATGCAGTGCGGGCTGTGTGTGTGTTACAGTACTGTAATATACAAGGACCTGATGCAGTGCAGTGCGGGCTGTGTGTGTTACAGTACTGTAGTATACAAGTACCTGATGCAGTGCAATGCGGGCTGTGTGTTACAGTACTGTAGTGTACAAGGACCTGATGCAGTGCAGTGTGGGCTGTGTGTGTTACAGTACTGTAGTGTACAAGGACCTGACGCAGTGCAGTGCGGAGTGTGTGTTACAGCACTGTAGTGTACAAGGACCTGACGCAGTGCAGTGTGGGCTGTGTGTGTTACAGTACTGTAGTATACAATGACCTGACGCAGTGCAGTGTGGGCTGTGTGTGTTACAGTACTGTAGTGTACAAGGACCTGATGCATTGCAGTGCGGGCTGCGTGTGTTACAGTACTGTAGTGTACAAGGACCTGATGCAGTGCAGTGCGGGCTGTGTGTGTTACAGTACTGTAGCGTACAAGGACCTGAAGCAGTGCAGTGCGGGCTGTGTGTGTTACAGTACTGTAGTGTACAAGGACCTGACGCATTGCAGTATAACACGCTTCCCTGCGTGATGCCCCGGGCCCCGCCTCCAAGTCCACACACTTTTTCGGTTGAGTCAACTAATTGCTGCGCCATCTCGGCAGCGCGCAGTCTGTTTCTTTGCCTGGTTATAGGCTCCTGTCTAGGTATACCCATCTCTAGTCTAGGGGAAAACATTGCACAGGCTGTCACTATATCATCTTGTAATACTGACACTAATAGTTACCTGGACATCACATTATCAATGGCTATACCACACACAGCCTGGCAGCCATTGATGATGATGATGATGATGATGATGGCTGTGTGTGGTACACATTTTGTACCACACACACAGCCATACATGGTAATCATCATTATCAATGGCTGCCAGGCTGTGTACCGTACTAGCAGGATATATCATCAATTTCAGGGGCGTACAGTGTGTATTACAATGATATGATTTTCTTCCTTTCAAATCACGGGGGTAACGTCGGCGTATCTAAATATATTTTGGGGTAAAAGGTTAAAAAGTTCCCTGACCCCTCTACTAAAGCAAAGTTCTTCCTATTCGGCCATTTAATATGTGTTGTGTCCCCTCTGTAGGTGATTGGCAGCTCCTTGCTCTTTATCCACGACAAGAAGGAACAAGCCAAAGTGTGGATGATTGACTTTGGGAAAACCACCCCACTGCCCGAAGGAGAAGTCCTAAACCACAAAGCGGCGTGGGTAGAAGGGAACCGCGAGGACGGCTACCTGTATGGACTTGACAACTTGATAGACATCCTCAGAGAGATGTCAAGTGAGGACGACAACCGTTAACGGTTTCACCCTGCCCTGACCGACCCACCATAAATGCACTACAGATCCCTTCCAGAGGTCACCGTTGTCCCTGCAAGCGGTTACTGCACTCTCGCCGTAGCGCCGCTACAGAAAACCTATTTTTATATTGATACCGTGGGCTTACATTCTGTAAATAGTGACTTTGCCAGAACAAAAAGAGACTTTTTTTTTTTAAAGACATATATAGAATTGTTGGTGGCTTTTTGTGTATATAGGAAGCGGCTTATCCCAGACGGCTCTGTGTTTTCCCCTCACGTGTTGTCTTTGCTACAACAATTTATCATTTTATCTATTGTTTCTTTGTTCTGAGAGCATCTGCTGTGCGCAGCGGAGGCAGCCAGTAAAATGTACATGTGAATGAGACCCATTAATTCGCCATTAGCCCGCGATAAGGCTCTGCACAGCCAGTAGGTGGCGCTGTGTCCTAATGTACGGCTAGAGGCTTCATCATGAATACGCACTGTGAGAAGTACTCACTCTGAGCTGGATCTCCCTTTGGGTGTGTTGTGTAAGGCATAAGTGGAATGAGGGGAAATGCTATTGATGGTGAATTCAGGAGCTGGCAACCTGCTCCCCAGCTACACGTCTAGGAACACTGTGCCTTCCTCAGCTTCACGTACCCTCCAGGCTGTAGAAATAGATTTAAATTCCTGCGACAGATCGTGGTGGGATAAATCTCATTTTGCCTTTACAACACCATCAGTAGACTGTAAGCTCTGCAGCCCACCAGTGCGTAGTACATCGCTGGACCTTGCAGCATTCGCTCTTACAATCTGGGAATGTGCAGCCAGGGTTAAATGCAGTCTGTAGTGTGTGAAAAAAAATGTACTACCCAGTTTGCCCAAATGTCACCCATTTCGCACCTGCTGCCGCGTCGTCATTCACATTAGCGCAAAAAGACGCTTGGATGTGACGCCCGGAAAAGATTTAGTAATACACACTTTGGTAAATCTCCCGAGAAGTGAAATGAGAGAATATAATGTAAGTTTACAATTATAATATAATTTATAAAAGTTCTAAATCCAGCAACTGATATAATATGATGTTTAAGTGGCAGCCGCTGCATTAGAATCCAACAGACAGATGCAATGGTGGCCACTTCCACAAGGTAGTGGCGGATCCAGCTGGCCCAGCGGGTGCCCTCCCGTTACTGGTGGAATCTATGTTTTTTTCCCTACATCTGTAAAACAAGAGTAATGTGTTTGACTGCCACCTAGTGGCAATGCCAGGATCAACATTCATGGTAGCAAATGTAAGCTTCCATCAGGATTCATGTCTCCTTTCCATACTGATTCATGACCATGTAGGATTACAGGATATCCTCACCCATTCACTGGAGTTACTAAACTGTTCCATTTCTACCCATTGCTGGGTTTTTGGGTTACCCTTCCAATCCCTCCGCACCCAGGCAGCTGGGGAGAGGTGTCGCTGTTCATACCCATTTCCAAACAGACGGTTACAGATCAAAAAACTATTTTTATGTTCAGTGTCAATAGGTCGACCAAAAAGGTCAACATGCACAAGGTTGACACTGGAAAAAAGTCAATATAAGCAAAATTACACTACGTGAAAGGTCGACATGAATTTTTTCATGTTTTTTTTGTATCAATGTCGACACTTGAGCGTGTAGACCAGGCATGTCCAAACTGTGGCCCTCCAGCTGTTGTGAAACTTGCCACGGGTTTAGCATTCCCTAATAGCAAAACTGTGGCAAGGCATGATGGGACTTGTAGTTTCACAACAGCCGGAGGGCCATAGTTTGGACATGCCTGGTGTAGACCATCAATTAGTGCACAGCGTCTCCTGGCTATGCTTGAGGTCAGTCGGAATCCGTGTGGATAGAAAGTATGAAAAAGTACAATTTTTTTAAAAAAAATTGTGAAAAACTTTCGCCAATCTTTTATTTTGCTGGTTGTTGTTATGTTGACCTATTGCTTGTGTTGACTCTTTTGACCTTGTTAATCATATCTATTTTGACTATATGATGTGCCTATTGTCGCCCTACCTAGAGGTAATCCGGATACTGTCCCGTAGTTAGCACCCGGGAGTCTGGTCAGAATTCAGATTGTAATCGACTCGCTTCACGTTTGAAAGGACAAAATCGCAAAAAAAGAGCCCAAATTCTCTGCAAATCTTTAAAAAAATATTATAATAATTCTAATATTAATTTTATTTATATAGCGCTCTTTCTCCAGTAGGACTCAAGGCGCTTTCATTATTATTTTTTTATTAATCTGTCCACAGTGATAATGATATATTCATTACATTTTTTTCTCCTGTCTGTTCTGTTTGCTGGTGATTTCTGCATTCGCAGCTTATTACATCCAATGATGTATTTCGAATATTGTAAAATTTAAGACGTGTCTAGAAATGGCGATTCAGGGTGATCTCCTGGTGATTTGTCCTTGCAGCTCCTCCACAAAATAAAATTGTTGACCAGCGTAGATTTGGGCAATTCACTGTCCATAATATTCACGCTAATTCACTGAAATATCCAATTTCCATAGCAACAGTGCCACCTGCAGGTAAAGAATGCAACAGCAGTAGTCCATTAATACAGGCAGGACCATTGCAACCAGCCACCTGCATGCATCGAAGTACGCGATGTACAGCTTGGAAAGCTTTTCTGCCACCGTGCATGAGTATACGTCACACTGAGGACTTATCTGCACAATCAGTGCCAGTTAGGGGCTGTTCGTGGCATGTTATGGGACTCAAATGCAGGTGTCTTGCTACTGTTCCTAGGGTGTGCCTGGGTATACAAACTGTGATCGCTTACGCAGTGACAATGTATCGACATCATACAGGACCGTCGACCAATATGTGTCCAATGACACACCTTATCAGGGGTTTTGTTTCACCTGCCTCAGGCAGGCAAAGTGAAATCGACAGCAACAGTCCCGTTTTAGAGCGGGTCCCGTTTTAGAGCGGAGCTATGTCGGCGGTAAATACACAGGATACAAAAAAATTGGAGAAACATCAGGGAAAATAGCGTTTTCCGCGATCAATGTTTCTTTGGGCCTACTTGGATACCTAACGTGAACTGTAATTTAACCCTCAAAAGCAGAAGTAGAATCATTTTATGACACAGAAGAAAACCTGGCAACTTTCCACTGTACTTCCTTTAACAAGTGGAAAAAAAACTTTTTTTATACAGCACTTTCCTGTTTAGCGCACAGAAACAAGTTCCACCGCCCTTGGCGACCAATGTAATGCCGGTTACTTGTACGGATTACTCCCCTCCCAACAATATCGTCTACAGCAAAATTATTTTTGTGTCCTGTTTAGGTTTTTGTTTCAACTTGTCATCCACAAAACATCGGTATATAAGGTTCTAGGACAGACATGTCCAAACAATGGTCCTCCAGCTGTTGTGACACTACAAGTCCCATCATGACTTGCCGCAGTTTTGCTATTAGGGAATGCTAAAACCATGACAAAGCATGCTGGGATGTGTAATTTTACAACAGCTGGAGGGCCACAGTTTGGACATGCCGGTTCTAGATGTCTCCTGAATAATGTTCTAAGCCAGGATTAATTGGGGGCATTATATAAGATGCACCTCTGATAGCGACATGATAGTGCCGGAACTCAGTGTGACCAATAACAACCCATCAACTTCAACAATCTAATGGAAAAATAAGCAAACATCTGATTGGGCGATATGAGTTCCAGCACTTTGTATCTCTTGTAACCAATCCGATTTGAGCTATTATCCTCTAGAAGGTGCTAAATAAATGACAAGTAGAATCTGGTTGGATGCTTTGGGCATTATCTCCCACCGCTACAAACTCACACTTAAGTACATTTACCCCTTACTGTCTATGTTACGTCATTTAGATTATTCCAAGTTTACAATGTTACATATAGGATAGCCTATATATTTATATATATATTTACTTATATATTAAAAAGTGCCTTATTGACTTTTTCTTACTTTTTTAATGTTTTAATTTATATTTATTTCAATTTTTTTTTTTTATTGCACAGGACACTAATACTAACGCATGGCAGAATATATGTTTTTTTTTATATTTTTGCTTATTGAGTAGTGTACTTGCGGGAGGTGTTGTGTACTTTTGCTTTGCTTATATGGTTATTGTTACACCCCGCTGCCTGTACAGAAGGGTGGCGATATCCTTATCCCATGTGGAGGGTGA
Organism: Crinia signifera; assembly: GCF_055691185.1. Classification (NCBI taxonomy): domain Eukaryota; kingdom Metazoa; phylum Chordata; class Amphibia; order Anura; family Myobatrachidae; genus Crinia; species Crinia signifera. The sequence continues at coordinate 28,179,033 of NC_139219.1, read as the reverse complement.
TTCATATGAAAGTGTGTTTATTTGCTGTGAATATTCCTTGGTACATACTTCAGTGTGAACAATGTATACACCCCACAACAGGCATCACGCTGGTGCCTCTACCCCAGTTTCTTAAATAAAGGCATTTGTTATAATTTTGTCTCTGTGCTTTTATTGTGAGCTCGGAGTATTTAATGGAAAAGGTTCAGTTCCACACTGAAGGCCTGGTTCAGGATTGTCATCAAAGCAAAAAAAGCCCACAACTGGACAAAGCAATGCTGCGCTGCAGGTGGGGCAGATGTAACAGGTGCATAGAGAGTTTGGGAGGAGTGTGTACGCTTATGTGGAGCTGCAATTCCATGGCATTTTAAACATTCCCGTTGTGCACTACCGTGCAACAGACCTCACAAGACTTGTGAACGAGATCACAGTTGCATACTGAAACACACCCATGTTGATATCATAACATACACATAGTGCCACCACTTTTAGTGAGGACTTTACTCCACCTCCCAGGTCTCCACCCGGACACGCCCATGGATGCCGGAAGCAGGATCAAGTGATAGCAAAGTCGTACACAACCGGTACGCCATTGCTCATATTGCGTCACACTAGCACAGTTCCTATATCTGCATCCTCCTCTGACCAAGGCACAATGTCTTACTAGTGCAGTGATGGCTAACCTTGACATTCCAGCTGCTGTTGAACTACACATCCCAGCATGCCTTGCATCAGTTTTATCATGGCCAAATAGCAATCTGTAGATCAACAACAGCTGGAGTGTCAAGGTTACTGTACTAGCGCCTGCGGCATGTATACTGCACACCTCCCCATCTCTACATCTCCAGACTCATACATATACTAATATAGATGCCCTAACTCGGACCAAATTACTCCTTTGTGTGCTTAAAAAATCATAACAGAAAATTAAAGCAATTTTTGCAGGGACACTGATCTGTTGCAAACTTGGGGTGGAGAGTTTGTGGGCTAAAAACTGTCACAGCTCTAAGTGAAAGTAAAACCTGTCACAGCTCAAAGGGATTGTAAAAACTTTCACAGCTCAAAGTTAAAGAACATTGCAGAAGCAGTCATTTTGACGGGTCTTTAATTTACATATTACATAAAACTATTTTAACTGCTTTCAACAATACTCAGTCTCATCCCGAGTATGGGACATAGGGTCGAAAGTAATAAGTCAATAGGTCAACCCCTATTGGTCAACAGGCCATAGGTCAACAGAAAAGGTTGTGTGGCAGGGACAGCATATTTCCACATGAGGGTAAGGTGGAAGATCCAGTCCAGGTTTTGGAACAGCAGGACAATTTGATCCAGTCCAGGTTTCCTAAACTAGTGTGATCAAGGTTTGGTTGATTAGCAACACCTGTGGCTTCCTGTTATAAGTGTGCCCAGGGCAGGAGGTCATGGCTCCCAATGCTTACGAAAGCAGCTGGTGCTGTAATATTACATTAGGTGCTTTGTAGTGTACCCTGATTACGAAACCTGTGGGAAACCCTGCCATGCTGTAACCTTGTTTGCTGAGATGTTAACCTGGTATGCTGTTTCCCTGCTACAAAATAAAGACCCAGAATTCATTTATATTCACTGTATGTGATTTCTTGTCACAGTCGACACGCCTTAGGTCAACAGGGTCAAAAGGTCAACAGGGTCAAAAGGTCGACACAAGATATAGGTCGATATGAAAAAGGTCGATAGGAGTTTTTCACATTTTTGTCTGTGTCGAAGTAGGTCGACATAGACACCTTCTAAGTGTACTGCGTCCCCTCGCCATGCTTCGGGCACAATGCCACGCTACGGTCAGCACACTATTATAATCTAACTCTATGTCCACTTGGATGGTAAAGTATGAAAAACCACCTGTTTTGGTTTTTTGTTGTTGAAAAAGGAATGTTGACATTTTCATGTTGACCTTCCCCATGTCAACCTATTGCTTGTTTTGACCTTTTGACCGTGTTGACCTAAGGCAGGGGTGGCCAAACCGGTCCTCGAGATCTACCAACGGTCCACGTTTTCCAGGTTACCTAGCTGGTGCACAGCTGTAGTCATTACTGTCACATTTCCCATATCACCTAGCTGGTGCACAGCTGTAGTCATTACTAACTGTCACATTTCCCAGATCACCTAGCTGCTGCACAGCTGTAGTCATTACTAACTGTCACATTTTAAAACCTGCTGCATTCATTCCTACTATAGATCCACAGGTTGCCTGGAAAACATGAACTGTTGGTAGATCTTGAGGACAGGTTTGGCCACCACTGACCTAAGGTGTATCAACCTTTTTTTATGTGTTCACTCCCCTCATCCGACCCAGAGGCTCTGTGAGCCTCTAGCCATGCCCCCAGCCCCCTGGCTGCGGGAATAGACGCTGTGCGCATGCGCACAGCGTTTATTACCCGCTGCTTAGCAGCTGACAGGGGGGACTCCCAACAGCCCCCCCACACCGCGGGACACTGCCGCCCGCGGGTTCGACAGCGGGACAGGCCCTGACAATTCTATTACCACTGAGGTAATAGAAATCAAACTATGGCCCCCAAAAACAACACTCTAATGTAACACTCTAATGTAACAGACTTGTGGAAAGTAGACAAATATTTGTATACACAAACTTTGAGTCACAATAAAACAGTATTTAAAAACTACTGAATCAAAGAAACAGCAAAGTTGTGAGACCTGGCAACACCCAAGGAATCCAAAGAAATCTAATAACAAGGGGCTTGATTCAGATGATGTTAGAGGGGCATCATGGAAGCAGCAGCGACGCACAGCTATGGTAATGCCGCGGAAGGCATCTGGTATAAGTAGACACAACATCGGATGCCTGCAACACCATTGGCCAGCTATGTTGTCATGCAAGCCGGCCGCTGCAGCTCTGACCTGGAGGCCAGGAGACCTCTAGATCCTGGCCTCACCCACTTGATATCTGCAGCCGTATTGTGTCCAACAATGCAGGATCCGGCATATGCGCAAAGAACCGGCCATCGTTATTTTCAAGTTGTGTCGGGACCTGAATCAGACCCAAGGAGTCTGTGATTTCAGAAAGAGCCAGAAATGTATAAACGATGAGGTGGCCCGGTAAACTTGGCTTGGAAACTACTTAAGAGCTCGAATGAGATTTCTTCTTCAACAACATAAAACCACAAAAGAAGATCTAGAAACTGAAATAAAATATGATTTAAAAAGTGACCGATAAACACAATAGAATTATTAGGAACAGAGAATAAAGAGAATGAAGACATAAGGAACAAATTACAAACACTTTATAAACAAACGTCCCCGAAACCAAGAAGAAGAAGCCGTCGAGAATGAATAAGAACCCTAGAGAAGCAATCATCGGCTCATCACATTTAGCAAACACAGAAGAAAGAACAACATCACTGATATTTCTTAGCAGTTACCATCAACTGCAGGTCCTTGGATGCAAACATTGACCACAACTTCCATGTACATTCCCATTCATATAAATGTAGACCATGTACCCAGAACACACACCCTCACAATGATCATTCAAACAGCCTCTACTATTCCAAATCAAATACCAACACATAATCATAACACAAAAGAAATGTTAACGAACGACAACAAATATCTAAAGACACAAACAGAAACTATGATACCTCGGTGAGGAGCAACACTTGGACCCATGGCAGTTCCGTTGCAGCAGAGACAACAGTTTATAGGGGAAATTTACTAAGAATCCTGGATACGGCTGATCGAGGGTACAAATGGATACGACCAGCATCGGCGGTATCCCGGGGAAAATATGACACGTAAATAGGGCAAATTTACTAATCTCCCATATTTACAAGATTTGTATTTTCCAACTAGGTGATTCATCGCGCCCTACGGGCGCTCTTCACAACGTCGTAAGGGGCTGCGCCCCCTTAATTTGTGAACATTTGTATATGAAAAAGATGGTTAGAATTGTATGAAAGATGCCTGTATTGCAACTTAAGTTATAGGTGAAATGTGTTAAATAGAGAGCATATGATGTGGAAGGGGGTGTGTATTGTTTTGTTTAATTAAAAAGCGGTTACAGAGTAAGATGTACATTGGTAGTGTGGATGGTACAGTGACATTTGTGGGTGTGGGGGGGGGCTGTGTGTGCGTGTTGTTTAGGTGTGTGTGTGCAATAGTATAGTAGGGTGTTTTTGAGTCAGCGGCTCCCCACTGACGGAGGTCACGACACAGGAAAACAGGAGGCTGGGTAGTGATAGGGGTGTGTGGGCATAAGGGGGACTAAAGAGGAGGGTGGGAGATACTGTGCAGCTTCTGCCAGTGGGTGAGGGTCCAGCGTGGCAGTACAGGAGTACAGGATGGTGGCCCTTAGTCAGTGTCTCCTCCTACTGGGTGGGAGTTCGGGTGCATGAGAGCAGGAGGCTGGGCTATGAGGCATGATAGGGGCATGTGGGCAAAACAGCGTCAGCGACTCCCCAGTGGTGGAAGTTACGGTTCAGGAGAGCAGGAAGCTGGGTAGTGATAGGGGTGTGTGAGTATACGGGGGACTAAAGAGGGGCTTAGGGGTGCTGCCGTGGGTGGATGCCGTGAATTGCAGGAGGGGGGGGGGGTCGCGGGGGGGGGGGGGGGGTGTGGGTACCGCGAATTGTGGGAGGGGCGCGGGGGGTTGCAATGAATCGCGGGAGGGTGGGTCGCGGGGACGGGGGGTTGCCGCAATGACAGGAGGGGGGTCAGGGGTGGGGAATCGCGGTAGGGGGGTCGTGGGGGGCACCGTGAACAGCGGGAGGGGGGGCCCGGGGGGTTGGCGCGAATCGTGGGAGGGTGGGTCGCGGGGTGCCGCAATCGCAGGAGGGGGGGTGTCACGGGGTGGGGCCGCGAATCGCGGGAGTCACCGGGGGTGCCGCGAATTGCGGGGGGTGTGTTGCAAATCGCGGGAGGGAGGTCGCGGGGGGTGCCGCGAATCGCCACAAGAAAAAATTAACACAGAAAGTTCAACACATGTAAATGTTGACATAAGTGTGGCACTTCATCGGTGTCCATGTCGACACATGAGAATGAATATGAAAACATTAAAAAAAAGAAAAATAAATCTTCAAAAACTCATGGCAACCTTTTTCATTGTCGACCATAGCCGTGCCAGTGTTTTGCATGTGCCATTTAATCCTGGGGTTGCCGTGAATCGCGTGCGGGGGTGGGGGGGAGGGAGGAGGTGAGGGGTGTCCGCAAATCACGGGAGGAGGGGTCGTGGGCGGATGCCATGAATTGCGGGAGGGGGGGTCGCGGGGGGGGGTGTGTGGGTGCCGCGAATTGTGGGAGGAGGGGGCGCGGGGGGTTGCAGTGAATCGCGGGAGGGTGGGTCGCGGGGGCGGGGGGTTGCCGCAATGACAGGAGGGGGGGTCAGGGGTGGGGAATCGCGGTGGGGGGGTCGTGGGGGGCACCGTGAACCGCGGGAGGGGGGGCCCGGGGGGTTGGCGCGAATCGTGGGAGGGGGGGTCGCGGGGTGCCGCGAATCGCAGGAGGGGGGGTGTCATGGGGTGGGGCCGCGAATCGCGGGAGTCACCGGGGGTGCCGCGAATTGCGGGGGGTGTGCTGCAAATCGCGGGAGGGGGGTCGCGGGGGGTGCCGCGAATTGCCATAAGAAAAAATCAACACAGAAAGGTCAACACATGTAAATGTTGACATAAGTGTGGCACTTCATTGGTGTCCATGTCGACACATGAGAATGAATATGAAAACATTGAAAAAGTGAAAAATAAATCTTGTCAACCTTTTTCATTGTCGACCATAGCCATGTCAGTGTTTTGCATGTGCCATTGTGCCATTTAATCGTGTGAATGGGGGGGGGGGGGGGGAGGGAGGGAGGTGCATACCTCCCAACATGACCCTCTCCAGGAGGGACACATTGCTCTGTTTCTGGACATTCTTCTTAATTTATGGATTACCATCACCTGTGCTTAAACACCTTTCTTATCAATTACCCTGTTTAAAACAGGTGATGACAATCATAAATTAAGATGGAAGTCCACAACCCAGCGTTACAGCTCCAGACACACTTTGAGTGACAGATGTAGCCAAATATATAAGAGATGTCGCTGCCAAATACGTACGAAGCGGCAGCATCGCATATGTTTACATTTGTGCCTCCTCCCCTGAACTGGGGGATTGGCAGTCTCCAGCCAGGAGCGGATCTCCACCACTCCTGATTGGCTGGGGGACAGCCAATCCCCCAGTTTGGGGGAGGAGCCACAGATGTAAACATCCATTTGCGATTCGTACACTCCATGGGAACGTGTACGGTTTGTTATTTTACACCCCTGTGGGGATACGGTCTTTGGGTTACCAAGTTGTTAGACATTCATTAGGTCGACACCGTTAGGTCAACATACATTTAGGTTGAAATGTGTCTAGGTCAACATGCAGGAAAGTCAACATGAGTCTAGGTCGACATGCATTAGGTGGACCGGGTCATTAGGTTGATGGTCAAAAGGTCGACATGGGGTTTTTCACTATTTTTTTTGAGCCAACATGTGCCGACAGGCGGTATTTCATGCCCTACCATCCGCTAGGGCGTGGTCTGAGAATAAAATAGAGCGCTGAGCATAGCGAGGCACCGATCCCATGTTGACCTAGACTCATGTCGACCTAAATGCATGTCGACCTAATGGTGTTGACCTAATGACTGTAACAACTTGCTGGTGACCAACTGATCCACACCCACCCCGTGGATGCTACTACGGACCGAAGAGGACGAGATTTATGCCGGAGGACTCAGTAAGTATAATTTCCTTCCACAGGTACTGATTGGATTTTCTACTGGAGAAGGGGACAGGCCAACGTTGGAATTCATAGGTAAGTATAGTATGATTGATTGTAATATGTATCAAAGTTATATTACTCTTATGTGTGTGTGTGTGTTTCACTCCCCCCCTTCCCCTCTGCGGCAGCAGAACAGCATCTCTGTCCTCTCCCTCCTCCGCAGCCTGCAGCGTTGGCCGCAAAGAGGGAGTGGAGATGAGCTGTCAGGCGGACGGAGATCAACGGGACGAGCAGGTGGCGGGGAGGGATGGGGTGAGGAGGTGCTGCGCTACTATGGATGATGTATGCTGCTGGTCTCCTCCTCTCCCCTCCACTGATTGGCGGTGGCATCGCTGGTTCCCTAGCCTGCCCTCCAGCAGCCTAACCATAACCTCCCCTCCCAGAGCCTAACCATATCTCCCAACTGTCCCGCTTATCTTGCGAACGTCCCAATATTTTGGGACATTCCCGTGTCCCTCCCGCCACCGGCAGTGTCCCGTGGCGGCGGGGGGGGGGCAGTTGGGAGTCCCCCCCTGTAGTCCGTGAATAGACGCTGTGCGCATGCGCACAGCGTCTATTCTTGCAGGCAGGGGGGCTGGTGGCTTGCCAGCAGCTCATAGAGCTTGTTGGCATGCCCCACAGCGGCGAAAAACTGGGCGCCCCCTTCCCGATAGGCCACGCCCCCCGAAAAACACTTACTTACTTACTTACGTACGTACATGTGGGATTTTATTAGAGAAGATCTGTGAACACACACAGCCTGATGATATAATAAGGGATTGCTGACCCATCAGGTAACTGTACATTAGCGGAGATATAATGACAGATACCTCGTGGGTATAGGCGAAATAAAATAAAGACTCTCCATAAGGAACTACAAGTCTCAGGTTCCCCTCACAGCCATATGTTGTTACTGATTCTAATTTCAGTACAGTATTTAATGTTATCAGTCTCCTCAAAATGAATTTATTATGAAATTGCAGTTTTACAATAAGTCCACAAGATGGCAGCATCTGATCTGGTCATTAAAATATGATCTCATTTGCGGATTACTTTTTCTTGTTGATTGTCAAAAAAACATTCCTATCCCCAGTAATCCCGTATATGCAGTTGTATAAAGTATTTTGATTACACAATAATCCGATTTTACAATTCTTGTTTTATTGTCTTTATGATCTGTGCGCTTGTTGGATTGACTTCTTAATTGCTTTCTAGATGCTCACTTTAGGTTTTTCAGCTTTTGGGTTAGTAGTAGAGATGTACGGGCTCGGATTCCTCAGATCCGAGCCAGCACGGACGTCATCAATCCGGGCCCGGATACGAGCAGCGCTCGGCGCTTCCCGCCTGACTCGAATCCGGGCGCACGGGCAAAACGTCATCGCCCGGCGTCGGATTCTCGCGAGATCAAGGAACCCTTAAATTCCGCAACCTCGCGCCGCCATCTTCACTCCAATCTCGGAGAAGGGTAGGGAAGGGTGTGCTGCTGCTGTGTGTGGTCTCTGCTGGGGCCTGTGCTGCTGTGTACTGTGTCTCTGCTCAGTGATCAAGACATCACCATTGCAAGGATGACTGGTGCTGTGTTCTGTCTCTCCTTTGTGCTGGGGCCTCTGCTGAGTCTGCTCCTGTATAGTCAGTCACAGTGTGATAGTCCACTGGTGCTGCTAGTGCCACTGCCTGCCCTGCACTGCCTAGTGTCTGCTGCAGTCTGCTCTCTGCTGTTGCCACTGGCTAGTGCCTACCAGTACCTATTGCAGTATATAATTACAGTGTGCTGTTGCCCCTGGCTATCAGTACCTATCACAGTATATAATTCCAGTTTGCTGTTGCCACTGGCAGTGGCTACCAGTATTTTATTTATTGCAGTATATAATTCTAGTCTGCTGTTGCCACTGGCTACCAGTATTTATCGCAGTATATAATTCCAGTCTGTTGCCACTGGCTACCAGTATTTATTGCAGTATATAATTCCAATCTGCTGTTTCCACTGGCTACCAGTACTATCAGTCCAGGGGTGCCCACATGTGTGCTGTATCCATCCAGGGGTGCCCACATGTGTGCTGTATTTGTCCAGGGGTGCCCCCATGTGTCCTGTATCAGTCCTGGGGTGCCCGCATGTGTGCCGTATAATTCCAGGGGTGCCCCATGTGTCCCATATCAGACCAGGGGAGATGCCCTTTTTTTTAATGAAAATAAAATTAAGGTGTTTTTTTTTTTTTACTGCAAGGGCTGTTAAATGCGCTGTAGTCCAGGGGTGAGCCAAGAGTGCTGTATAATTCATGGGGTGTTGCTAAGTAAGGTGTGCTGCTCTTTTTTATAATTAAAAGAATACACATTTTTATTTTTACTGCAGGAATTTGTCTGCCGTATAATTCCATGCCTGACGCCATGTGTGCCGTAACAGTCCAGGGGTGCCGCCATCTGTGCCGTATAATTCCATGTGTGCTGTATCAGGTCAGGGGTGCCACCATCTGTGCCGTATAATTCCTGGGGTAAGCCAAGTCTGCTGTATAATTCATGGGGTGCTGCCAAGTGTGCTGTATTAGTCCAGGGGTGATGCTAAGGCAAAACGAGGGCAGCATAGGCCAGAGTGCAGTTAAGAGCCCGGGGATTTGGGGGTTAAACATAGAAGCAATGCAGCACCGTGCAGTGTGATGATTCACAGGCAGGTTAGCATGTGGGGTAGCTGGGCCAATCAGCAGCAAAAGGGGAGGCAGCTTAAGCAAGGTATTTAGGGTCCAGCTCTGGGGGTAGGAACTTCCTCTTGGAATCCGGATCTGACTGGGAAGCCTGCAGGGACCGAAGCTAAGTACCGCTGTCATAGTGCATTTATTCCCTCGCAGCCTTACCATGTCCGGCCGCCCCAAGAGGTCTGCGCCACCTCCCCGGTGGTTAGCAGACGCCTCCCGCCCGCTGGTCACAGTGCCAGCGCGCGGCGGCGGGAGGGGAACTAGCAGGACGGCCGCGTCCGCGTCATCGCGGGTGCGCGCACCGCCTCCTGCAGCCATGGAGCACGGGTGACAGGCTTCCCCCGTTCCCGGAGGCAGCTCCCCGGCCCGGCAGGGCTCTGCTGCGGGCGGGGAGCAAGCTGCTTCCACCGCGCACCGCGTGTGCCCAGCCGCGAGCAGCGCGGCTGGGGACAGCCTTGTGGCGCCATCTGGTGGCATGCCGGCGGCTGTGCCGGCTGTCCACAGTATGGACGGCACCCCGCGCGCCTCAGGCAGCGGGGAGAGCTTTAGTGGGGATCATCATGGGGGCCGGTGGGCGGTCACTTACACGGAGGGGGGGATGGGGGGATCCCTCCTAGGACTAGTACCCCACAGACACAGGGGTAGGGTAGCCCGCTACAAGTGATCACCGGGGGCCCTGCGTGGAGCCCTCTGCCAGTGCCCACGGGGGGTCAGCGCGTCACAGGTCAGGGGGCACTGGCATCCCTAGCGACCATCATAGCCCCGGTGGGGGGGTCGCTCCGTCCCTTGGGCTGGGACGGTGGCAGCGCAGGCGCGTTCGTCGGCAGCCGGCTAGAGGGCGGTGCCGTCCCCTTTCAGGACTGGCAGGCCCTGCAGCAGAAATGGCAGCAGGGCCAGCCACCCTTCCATACGGCCCCTCAGGGCTTCGTCGGGGCTCCGGCGGGTCACGGGGGGGGCCCAAGGGTTCGGTCACGCTGGGTTCGGGGCGGGCCCGCAAGCCTATATGCACCCCCCTTCCAGCAGCAGCAGCAGTGGGCATTTCCCGCCCCAAATGCAGGGGGGTACCCTGGGTATCCCATGCCAAATCCACAGTATGGGCCCTACGCTGGGAGTCAGCCGGCCCCTTTCCCTTATTTCCCCCAAGCAGCAGGGCCTGCGGGGGGGTTTCCTGGGGGGTATTTCGGGGGGACATGGCAGGGCGCTAGTGCCCCCAATCAACAGGTACCAGGAGGGCAACAGCAGTCGTTTCAAGGGGGGGCATACACGCACCCCAGCATGTACCATCAGGCTCCCCAGGTCAACCAGGTTTACGCGACTGGGGGCTCGGGGAGTCCAAGTACAACAGCAGGGGAGATGGGAAGGGTGACGGGTTCAGGATCTGGTCCTAACGTTGCCCATTTGTCTCCCGAGGTATCCGCAGCTGGAGGGACGAGTGTCGTGTTCGGAGGGTCGTCTCAGGAGGACGACACAGACCGGCCCAGGAGGGCGGCAGAATCTCGGCCAGCAACACCAGTGGCGGCACCAGCCCCAGGCAGGGGCTCAGCACCCGCTGCCTCGAGGGACGAGCACCCGGCTTCAACGTCCAGACCAGAAGCATCTACTTCTGCAAGGCCGGTGGCCACACTGCGGGCAGACCCCGTGGTCCAAGGCGAGGCTTCAGGAGACGGTGAGCATGATGATTCTTCTGAGTGTGCATCCTCCTCCTCCCACTCGTCTGCTAGCAGTGACGAGTCCGGATCCCCCAAGCGTCCGCGCAAATTTGCAAAAATGGTTGCGCGTGCGGTGGCTAAGAAAGTGGGGGGCACTAAGCGCGCTAGGAAGGATGCAGTGCAGGAAATAGTTCCCCCGGCAGGCGATATGGTCCATTGCACCAATACCACCATGTCACGGGGCCTGCGTAAGGGGGTGAAAGACAAAATCAAGAGGGGAAAGTTTGTCGACTTTTTCACGCTAACTGTCGACATGAAAAAAGATTTTGAAGCAGCCAAGAAGGCGGGGAGCAGTAGTGAGGCGGCCTTCAAAGGGTTCCACAATTGGCTTAAGGGTTTCCTGGTTTTCTCCTCCTGTTACTTAAGCACCCGGCCAGGCGAGCACGTGAACGTCTTGCGTTACCTGTTTCTGGTAAACGAGACGTTCATGGACTACAAGAGTCACGCGTGGCGGAATTATGATGAGAAATTCCGCCTCGCCCACGCGGGGTCCAGGGTCATGCCCATGGGCTGTAAGCACGTGGAGATCTGGCTTGAAGTCATAGGGAAGGGGCAACATAGTTCCGACAGCTCAGGCAGGAAGCCATTTCCAAAGTCAAAACCCGGTTCCAAGACCGGCGGCAAAGGGAAGTGCTTTGCTTTCAATGAAGGCAAATGTGACAGGGGCCGCTTCCGTCACGAATGCAGTAACTGCGGGGGGGGGGCACCCATCCAAATCTTGCAGGTCGGCCAGCACGGGCGGTGACCAGGGTGACGCCGGCGCTGGCGGAAAGTAAGGACCCGTCCCCAATTGTGGTAGAAGCGCTAGCCCGCAAGTTAATGGGTTACCCCAACAGGGCAGACACAAAGTTTTTATTAGATGGTTTTAGTTTCGGTTTCCCCCTTCCCATCCCCGAGGGTGTCAGAGTTTCCGCTAGCAGGAATCTCAAATCCGCCAGGGATTTCCCCGAGGTGGTCCGCCAGAAGGTGCAGGCTGAGGTGGCCCTGGGCAGGATGGCAGGCCCCTTCCAAGGGGACCCTCTTCCAGGCATGTGTTTTTCCCCTCTCGGGGTAGTCCCTAAGAAGACCCCGGGAAAATACAGGCTGATACAGCACCTGTCGCACCCCCACGGCGAGTCGATAAACGACGCCATCCCAAACGAGTTTTGTAGTGTACAATACCAATTATTTGACGAGGTGCTAGGCATAGTACGGGTTTTCGACAAGGGAGCCCTTATGGCCAAATTAGACATCGAGTCCGCTTTTAGGCTCCTCCCCTTGCACCCCAGCTCCTTCAGGTTCATGGGTTTCAGGTTAGATGGGGGCGCTTACATTGACAAGTGCCTCCCGATGGGCTGTTCTGTCTCCTGCTCCTACTTCGAGAAATTCAGTACGTTTCTGCATTGGTGCATCCAGAGCAGTACTGGATGTGTGGGTGTAGCCCACTACTTGGACGATTTTCTCTTTGTAGGGCCAGGAGACGATGGCACATGCGCGAACATATTGTCCAGGGCAGTCGCTCTGCTGGGGGAGTTGGGGGTCCCCATTGCCGCGGACATGACGGAGGGCCCCACCAGGGTTCTATCCTACTTGGGTATAGAAATTGACTCGGGTGCGGGATGCTGCCGCCTCCCCGAAGATAAGGTGACAAAGCTTCAGGGGTTTATTGCGGAGTGCTTGCAAAGGAAGAGGATACAGCTGAGACTACTGCAGTCCCTGCTAGGATCCTTAAATTTTGCTTGCCGCATTATACCCATGGGTAGGTTGTTCTGCCGCAAACTTGAGAGGGCCACGGCGGTGGTGCGGGATCCCCACCACACGGTCAGGCTGTCACGGGAAATGCGGGACGACCTGAAAGTGTGGTCTGCATTTCTAGGGCAATTCAACAGAGAGCTTATATGTCCCACAGAACCCGAATCCAGCAAAGAGCTGCAGCTCTTCACGGACGCTGCTGGCTCCACGGGATTCGGGGCTTATTTCCAAGGGGAATGGTGCGTCTCGCGGTGGCCTCAGTCATGGATTGACCGGTGTTTCACGGTCAATCTTTTACTGTTAGAGCTGTTTCCCATTATAGTATCGGTAGAGCTATGGGCCACACGATTGGCGAATCGGAACATAGTGTTCTGGTGCGACAACCTGGGGGTGGTTCACGCCATTAACAATCAGAGGGCGTCTTCCCCGGAGGCACTTAGGCTACTGCGTTACCTCGTGCTCCATTGTCCCCGGCGTAGAGAACACCGTAGCGGACGCCCTGTCTAGGTTTCAGTTCTCGAAGTTTCGGGAACTGGCTCCTGAAGCGTCACCCCTGGGGCTTAGGTGTCCAAATCTTGTATGGCAGATCATAGAATCGGCATGACGAGTTTGGCACTGCTGTCACTGGTGCCCTCCACCCGTAGGGCTTACGCGGCGGCCTGGAGTGACTGGGAGGAGTTCCAGTCGGCACTGGACGTTTGCGGTAAGTCGGTCGAGGACCGGTTACTCGCATTTGTCTGGGGCCATTACATAAGGGGCAGGTCAAAGTCGGCTATGGCGGCGGCTTTGGCGGGGATCGCTTTCCACGCCCGTCTGAGAGGCGAGCGCGATCCAACAGGGTCATTTATTCTAGCAAAAGCCTTAAGGGGCTGGGCGAAACAACGGCCAGTGCCTCCTGACACTCGTAGGCCGATAGATGAGCGCATGCTGGGGGATTTAGTGGCCTGTTTAGGAAAAGTGGCCGATAACGCTTTTGAGGCCGCGCTTTTAAAGGTTGCTTTTTCGTTTGCCTTCTTTGGGGCATTCAGGATTAGCGAGTTGGTAGCCGCTAGCAAAACTGCCCAGTCGGGTCTGCGGTCTGAAGATGTGGTTTTCCACGAAGACCATGTTATGTGTAGGATTCAAAGATCCAAAACCGACCAGTTGGGGAGGGGCAGTTGGGCCACACTGCGAGCCAGCGTGGACCAAGCCATATGTCCCGTAGCATTAAGCAGAGATTATGTGTCCCGCAGGCCGGTTTCAGCCATGCAGTTTTTGGTTCACGCAGATGGTGTGCCCCTCACCCGATTTCAGTTCGGGGCTGTATTTCGGCGGTGTTTAACCGACTTAGGCCTGCGGGCGCAAGACTACGGGACACACTCATTTCGCATAGGGGCTGCAACATGCGCAGCGGCGGCGGGGCTTCCGCCTTCTGCCATACAGAGAGTCGGGAGGTGGAAGTCCTCGGCTTATAAAAAATATGTAAGATTAGATAAGATAGATAAGGTAGATAAGTTGTAGTATGCGCCTGTTGCGCCAGCCCAAAAACGTCAGTTTACAATCGGTTCTGGAACGGCTAGCGTTCTGGAATCGACGGTGTGCAGTGAATTTTTTACTTTTTCCTTCGAGGTAGAACTAATTCAATTCGGCTGTCACCAAAGTTTACCGGAGGTTTTTTAAGTTTTTCACCTTCACTTGGGCTGTATTTTTGCATTCTGGTTGTGTTTACAGTATAGTTTATAATGATGTTAACGTTAGGTTTCTTCTTTTCCAGCCCCCTCCCTTTCCTCACCGCCTCGGGGGATAGTTTGGTTCGTGGGTCACTCCTATATTTTTGGGGCGGCCAGGCATCCCATGGCCGCCAAGGCTTCAGGCCTCCTGCGAGCCGACTCAGTTCAGTGGTTTGGGGTTAGGGGACTCCAATGGGGTGGGCTTTACAACCTCCTGGTCACCAAGGCCCGCAGCTCAGGGCGCCCTGATGCGCTGATCATACACCTAGGGGGCAACAACCTGGTTAAGACTACGGGGCTCTCCCTCATTTGCAACATAACAGCAGACCTAGAGCGTATTGCGGCTCTTTGGCCAGGGTTGCAGATAGTGTGGTCCGACATTGTCCCCCGTTTTCATTGGCGGGGCTGCAGGAATGCAGTTGCCATGGATAGGGCAAGGCGAAAGGTTAACCATGCTGTTTCTCGTAGGGTACACGCCATGGGAGGTAGAGCAGTACGGCACCCCACGATAGTCAGGGAGTCGGCCCATTTGTTCAGGTCAGACGGGGTTCACCTGTCTGACGCGGGCATGGAGGTTTTCCTGGGGGACATCTTTTCTCGTCTAACTCAGCAATAGGGCAGGCATGTAGGTCTAGTTTGAGGGGTGGCGGGCCTCGGTCCCGGGCGACCTTGTGTTAGTGTCTTGGGAACCTCGGCAGTGGCGAGAAGGCGCTCTCGACCAGCAGTCGGGTGAGGTGTCAGGTGGTCACCGTGCGGTATTACCCCCCTTGCCAGGACGGTGGGCGAGTCCCGATTTGAGCGGGGACGGTGGGCACTTCCTTGAGGTGTCCGCGCCCTACCTTGGAGGGGGCGGGGAGCCGTCACGGTGCAGGCTGTACCTTACATAAGGGGTGTGTTTGTTAGATTGGAGCAATGCAGTCGCTACCATTGGCATACACCTCTGACTGGTGCTGGTCTCAAGTGCTTTTTTGGCCATCCCTTTGATAGACAAACAAGGGTCATACCACCTAAATAAAAAAGAGTGAGCTGCAAATAGCAGCGAACAAAGATAAAAACTTAGCCTGTGTCCCACAAAATAGAGACATAGGTGCTGCAGGGGGGGAAGGGGCCAGATTAGGGCAGAAAGGAGATAGGGAAAAGACAATGGAATAGGCAGCCCACACCCCAGGGCATAAGCCATACTTAAGGAGGGGGGAGGACAGGGGTCAGCACACTCAGTCATCTCAGCAAGGATCAAGCAGCAGCGTCGGTTTTGGACAAAATACTACAATGGACCGGCCTAGGAGATCCAGAGAAGCCCCAGCAAGATCCCGCTTACCGGCAGAGCAGCAGAGGGCGAAGAGGCCAGCAGCAGTCCGGAGGTCAGCGGCAGGACGGGGACCGGAGGAAGCACCCAGAGAATCCAGCAGAGAAGAGGCGAAGAGAAGGAGATGCGGAGAGGCGGAAGACGGCGACCAGCGGCGGCGGGGAGAAACAGCATCACAAGGTCCGGTAATCAACAGCCCGTCCCCGCTCTACCTGACACCCAGCAGCAGCGGTCAGGAGCAAGCCGCCGCTCCCCACAGCGCCCACACTGCCAATCACCGCCGAGCCCAGGATCAAGCCCCCGCTCCCAGCAACCCGCCGGAAAGGGAGCCAGAGCACAGCAAGCAGCCGGAGCGCCGGGACAGGCACGCACCCGCCACCCCCGCACCGCCCTCAACAAGCCCCCTAAGCAGTCACAAGTACCGGCCACCGCCCCCCCCAGCCCGGGCACCGCCCCCCCCCTAGCGCCCGCACCGAGCCCCTGCATCGGCCGGAGCTCCATCAGCGGGGCACAGCCTCCGTGTCCCGCAGCACTCCCTCTGAGCCCCTGCAGCAGTGTAACAAGCAGGCAGGGAGGCTCAACGTCCCCCACAGCTCCCCCGCTGGCGGCCAGTACAACACCACCCAATTACCTGGGGCAGAGGGAGAAGTTGGCAATCACCAGCGCCAGCTCCCAACCCCAGCCCAGCACACCAGGGACCCCCAGGCAGATCACCCTCCCCCAGGGGCAGCTTCACCCATCCCCAGCCAGCAGTCCCCAGAGCTGTTTACAGCATGGGACCCTACCCCCCCAGCAGCCAATCCAATGAGAGGCAGCAGCAGTATACCCAGCTGCATCAGCCTAGCCCTTCCCCCCAAATTCAGGTGCCCAGCCAGCAATATCTGCACGCAGTGCAGGTAGGAGGTAGTGGGGGAGGTCACATACAAAACGGACCAGCCCACTATCCCGCCCCTTACACCAACAACAACCAGTTGCTAGGCAACCCCCAACTGCAGCCCCCACAAAGCGACTTGCAGCCAGTTATGGCTGCAGGTGAATCCGCTGAGCCCCTGCAGCAAACCCAACCCCCACAGCAGGGACACCCGTACGAGCGGCAGGGGCGGGTCCCCCAAGCACAGTCTGCTCCCATTCCACATGGACACAACCCCAACACCTGGCCCACGCCCATGTTACCCGTGCAGCAATCCCCTGAAGCCCTCGGGCGCAGCACGGCAAATATATGGCCTCCTCCCATCCACCCGCCATGCCCACAGGGGAACCTCCCATACCCCACCCAGGCAGCAAATTACCCCCCGCAGCCAGGATTCCCCAATTACGGGCAGCAAGGGTATGGACACCTTTCGCAGCACCCAGGCCCCCAGTATCAGGTGGCCAACTACCAGGGACCACATTACCCAGCCCCAACCCATTCTGAGCCACGCTACCCTTATTCATACCAGCCCCACAACATATACCCAGGGCAGGGGTATTACCCCCAGCCATGGCAGCATTACCAGCCAGTGCAGCCATCGCTTGCCCAACAGCAGTGCGCACAACAAGTAGTGCCACCCAGCGGGTACCCACTTCAGAGAGACACTATGACCATGGATCGACCGCCACAAAGGGAACAAGGACAAGCCACAGGACTACAACCAAGGGGGGAGGCCCAGGGGCATCTGGCTACAGGACAGACAAGCAAATCAACGGACAGCAATACCACAGTGCCAAGCACCCTTCAGACACCGGCGGGCGATCAAGTTGGACAAGAGAGTGGAGCAATAATACAGGAAAGAGGAGAAGAGTCCCAAACACGTCACGAGGATGGAAATACAAGCGGGAGTAATGGTGAGTCAAACGCAGGGTCTTCGGACTCCGACTCTGATTCAAGTGACAATGATAGCGATGCAAACACATCTAACCAAGGCCAGGCCAAGCTCCTTAGAATGGTCAGGCAGATCAGGAATGGGAAAAAGAGCAGCCGTAAGGGACGGGAGAAGAAGAGGAAGAGCAAGGAACTAGATGCACAGGAGTCACTTACATGCGCATCCACCACAATTGACACGGGTGTACGCAGCGCAGTAGTGAAGGATATAAAAACTGGCAAATACGTGGACATCTTCGCCATGACAAAGGAGGCCAGGAAGGCAAGTGAGCTGGCAGCTACCAAAGGCCCAGGCGCGGAGGCAGCTTATAGAACATACAACAGATGGTTAAGCGGGATGTACAAATTTGCAGCATGTTACCTTAAGACCAGACCTGGGGAAAACATGAATGTTTTAAAATACATGAATATGATACATGATATGGTGGAGAACAGTAAGGCAAACACCTGGAGGGAGTACGACGAAGCCTTCCGTAGGAAACACAGCGGGAGGAAAGTGCTAACATTGGGGGCAAAGGATGTGGAAATATGGCTGGTGGTTACACAGCCCAAAGAAGAGGAGCCGCCCAGCGATTGGGGGAGTCGGGCGGGGAGGCCTAGTTTACAGGAAAAACCGGGAGGAAAATGCTTCGCGTACAACAACACATACTGCACCAGGGGCCAGTACTGCAAATTCCGACACACATGCACACACTGCGGCAAAGGACACCCAGCAAAGGAATGCTACAGGAAGGCAGGAGGTCCCACCGTGCCCAAAAAGGAAGGGGAACGGCGCAATAAGTAAGGCAGCGACTCCAATACAACTGAAAAACATGCAAAAATGGCTAGGATGGTACCACAACAAGGAAGATGCAGAATTTCTAGAAAAGGGGTTCAGAGACGGTTTTAAGTTACCCATTGAAGGAACAGTCAGAGGCGCAGTAATACCGCGTAATTTAAAATCAGCCACAGAATTCCCCCACATAGTAAGAGAAAAATTGTTTAAAGAAATAGAAGCGGGTCGCATAGCAGGCCCCTTCCAAGAACCCCCTTTACAGCAACTTGTAGTGTCCCCCTTAAGGGTAGTACCAAAGAAGGCGCCTGGAAAATTCAGGCTAATACAGCACATGTCATACCCCGCAGGAGGGTCGGTAAATGACGCCATAGAAAAACAGCAGTGCAGCGTGGCTTACCAGTCCTTCGAGGATGCGCTCAAAATAGTGCGCAGCTGCGGGGAAGGGGCCCTCATGGGGAAGATAGACATTGAATCGGCATTTAGGCTCCTTCCACTTCATCCCCGGAGTCAAAAATTCATGGGCCTCAAATTTGAAGGCAGTTATTTCATTGACTTATGCTTACCGATGGGCTGCGCCATTTCATGCGCTTTCTTCGAAAAATTCAGCACGTTCCTGCACTGGTGTGTGGAAGCAGGAACAGGCAGCAAGACTATGGCACACTACTTGGATGACTTTCTACTGGTCGGCCAGGCTTATACCGATAGATGCGAGCAGCTGCTCAAATCCACCCAGGCACTATTCCACACATTCAGGGTACCAATAGCAACCGAAAAAACGGAAGGACCAACCACAAGGCTCTCCTACCTAGGCATAGAAATAGACACCTCAGACAAGCTATGCAGGTTACCGGAAGACAAGGTGTCCAACCTCCTGGGGCAGATTAGCGAGCACGCAAGGGCAAGGAAACTGACACTAAAACAGCTCCAATCATTGCTGGGGTCACTAAACTTTGCGTGCAGGGTGATCCCCATGGGCAGAATCTTCTGCCGCAAACTGGAAAGGGCCACAGCGGGGGTGAAGAAGGCGCACCACTTGGTTACGTTAACGGCAGAAATTAGAGAAGACATGCTCATGTGGGAAACCTTTTTGCAAACATTCAACGGAGTACGGATCTGGCCGGCACCGTCGGTGCCCAACAAGAAGCTGCAATTATACACTGATGCAGCGGGGTCATGGGGCTTCGGAGCTTACCTAGAAGGAGAATGGTGCGCAGCGCTGTGGCCCCCTAGCTGGGCAGATGAGGGGCTGACAAAGAACTTGCTGCTATTGGAGCTTTTCCCAATAATAGTAGCAGTGGAATTGTGGGGCAGCAGGTTAGCCAATAAGGAGATAACTTTCTGGTGTGACAACTTGGGGGTGGTGCAGGCGGTCAACAAGCAAAGTGCCTCCTCCCCGCCAGCGATTAACCTGATCAGGCACCTGGTCTTGGGTTGCCTGCAAAACAACATAAACTTCCGCGCCAGGCACGTGCCTGGGATAGACAACACAATAGCCGACGCCCTCTCCCGGGGAAAATGCAAAGCCTTTAGGGAGGCGGCACCACAGGCTCAGCTGCAAGGTCTAACCTGTCCTCCTTACTTATGGCAGATTGTGAAGACGGGGTGAACAAGATGGTGAGGGATTCACTAGCGCCGGTGACATGGAGAAACTACAGTGCAGCTTGGGAAAAGTGGGAGAAGCATAGAGAAACGGCAGCAAGAGAGGGTAAGAAAAAGAGGGAGGAGAACGAATCGCTAACGGCATTTCTGTGGGACATGTACAAAGACGGCAAATCAAGAGCGCAGGCAAGGGTGGCGCTAGCCGGCATCGCCTTCTTCTCCAAGATGTCGGGGAGAGCCGACATAACTAAGAACTTTACCATCAGCAGGATGATGAAAGGATGGGGCAGGCGAAGTCCAGCCGAACCGGACTCCAGACGGCCCATTACAGAGCCCATGTTAGAACAGCTCATGTCGGCAGCGAGCGAAGTTTGCAAGGAGAACACGAAACAGCGCTGCTGAGGGCGGCTTTTGCAATGGCTTTCTACGGGGCTTTTAGAGTGAGCGAGCTGGTGGCCGCGTCAAAGAGGTGCAAGACATCGGGCATGTTGGCAAGCAACGTATCGATTAGCGAAACAATGGTGGTCTGCAAAATTCACAGGTCCAAGACGGACCAGCAAGGGAAAGGAAAATGGGTGACGCTGAAGGAAGGAAGCAACCCAACAACATGCCCAGTCAAGCGGGTAAAAGATTTCTTGGGGCACAGAACGGGGGAGGGCACATCATTCCTAGATCATGCAGACGCAACCCCACTCACCATTTACCAGTTCAGAACATTGTTCAAACGCTGCGTGGTAACAAGCGGCAGGAAAGAAAAGGAATATGGGACGCACTCTTTTAGAATTGGAGCAGCCACGTCGGCATCCGAAGCAGGGTGCTCAGAGAAAACTATAAAAGACATTGGCAGATGGCAATCGGCAAGTTACAAAAAGTATATACGGTCAACAAAGGAAATGTTACACAACTAACACCCATCTGAGCATCCCATAACCGAACCCAGATTACCACGGCAACAAGCAAGAAACTTCTGGACAGCGAGTAAACAGGGGATTAGGACACGGGCAGGCATCAGGGGACAGGAAACCAGAATAGAGTAGGTCCCAGGGCGAGACAGGGTCACGGTTTGGGTGGCGGGCTACGGTCCTAGGACCTAGCGTTGGCGGAAGTACTGCGGGCCAGCCAACGGAGGGCGCCAGGCCTGGTGTCGGGGGGCAAAACGGGATCACCCACGGGTACAGGTCGTCAGTTGCGAGAAGGGGATCCCGGTCTCCCAGGCGGTTACATGATTCAGTTGATAAGGGGCTGGTGGACCGCAGTGCTATCTTTGCCACCCAAATTAAGTAACAGAGAATTTGTAAACAAGTTAATAAATTGTGACCAATTAATTCGCCAAATTTACTTGACTCCGAATGGTTATTTCAGGTACAAGGGGAAGGTTACAAAAGGGGAAAGAATTGTGAGGAGACAAGTCACGGGGTTCAAGGTGTTGAGTGGTGAGGGGCATCAGGCGATCAGTGGTTTAATAACTTGACCATTTTAAACTTATGCCATGGTTGTCTGAGTCTTATTTTTAGGTAAGGTGTCCGTGTGAATTATTTATAGGCATTTAAGGTAGAGGTAACAACACAAGGAAACCAACATAATCCCTTGGGCGCCTTAGCATGCCATATCAGTCCAGGGGTGATGCTAGGTGTGCCGTATCAGACTAGGGGGGATGCTAAGTGTGCCATATCAGTCCAGGGGTGATGCTAAATGTTCCGTATCAGTCCAGGGGTGATGCTACCTGTGCCATATCAGTCCAGGGGTGATGCTAGGTGTGCCGTATCAGACTAGGGGGGATGCTAAGTGTGCCATATCTGTCCAGGGGTGATGCTAAATGTGCCGTATCAGTCCAGGGGTGATGCTACCTGTGCCATATCAGTCCAGGGGTAATTCTAGGTGTGCAGTATCAGCCTAGAGGGGATGCTAAGTGTGCCATATCAGTCTAGTGTTTGTGCCGCACACTTGTGTGGCTTATCATAGTTATCCAGCTACCTCGGTGCAACCTTTTGCCCTAAAAACAATATTGTAAGGTGTGAGCTGTTTAGAATAGACTGTAAATGAGTGGAAATGAATGTTATTGAGGTTAATATAGCGTAGGAGCAAAAAAAAAAAAAAAATCCCAATATGTTAATGCTTTGTCCATAAGCAATGTGGATTACACAGGGTTAGATTGGGCCACGGGGGTGCAGGGGAACCTGATACAATGGGCCTTATTCAGGTTAGTTCGTTCGGACCCCTTTGTTTGCAAGGGGTCTGATGGTGTGCGTCTGCATACACATTTGCTCCTTTGTGGTTGCACAGACGAAAAATCATGGTTGCTCACCATCGAATGATTATTTCCCCTTCACTAATAAAAGTCGGTCTGGCCGAATTCGGGGCGGGGGCTGACGTGATGTGAGCTGCACACCCTGAGCAGGCATTAACACGACTACGTTCACAAGGGTACGCCCAGTGTTTCTATGGCCAGGCCCACCCCCTTCCTGTCCTCTGCCTGCCCTTCGTGGAGCAAACGCCTGGGTCAGTGTGAAACTCACCAAAGGCTTTCGCTACGGAGGTTTGCAGATGCGCACATTCACGCATGCGAACGTGCAATCCCCAAACATCGGACGGGGTGGCGAATTCGGTCTTCACCAAGCGGGCCTGAATTGCCTCTTATATGACGGCAGGGTCAAACTTTCCCTTATCCCGCTAAATACAGTAATTTAGCAAAATAGGGTACAATCTGATTGGACGAACTGTCGTCTACCTGTCACAGCTCTCGCCACATCCAGAATAAAATCTAATAGAAGAATAGGAGAAAACATAATATAATATAATATACAAGATGTAATAGGCAAAGGAACACAGTATGCTGAATCGCTTTTAATTACTTTCTGCCTACCTGACACGTCCTGTAAGGACGCCGTACAGTGTGATCCGACATGCCAGGAATCTAAAGATAACTCTGTTCTTTTCCCGGAGCAGCTGCTGCCATTACGTGCCCGTCATGTCTGGGCAAGGAGGTGGCGTTGATGGCATGTCGCTTCTGATTTATCCTGCTGCCACACGGGCGACATTAGAGGGACTGGTTATCATTTACCGGTTCCCGCAGAGAATCCTCATCTGTTATGTACATAAATAGCCAAGTGACCAACCTAAAACACGGAACGCATCTAACAGAAATCCTGCAACATCGGGGCAAAACACAAACATCATTGACATCAATGGAGGGAAATCATATGTTCTCCCCCATCGATGGCAAACATATTTGTCATCGGCCATAAACCATCGCTAATTTAGAATCTTTGATGGTCGATGTCCATCCCTATCTCTAGTTACATTTTGCTAACCATTTTTTTATGCCTCTTACAGAGATATCCGCCTCCAGGTAACTTTCATTTATTAACGTTTAGCGTTCTAGAGTCTGAGGACGCGAGGGCTCACAATCTAATGCGCATGCACAGATCTCCGGGACAATAGCGTGGCAGAGCAGACATTTTTTCTGGGCATTTCCCCAATGCTGCTGCAGTGTGGGCCCCCCTGGTCTCACAGATTCCATGCAGTCTGGCCTTCTGCATGAATTCTGGTAAAAAAAATCCCGCCAAAAATGGCCACCACATTGGAGGAGACTGGACCTCTAGAGGCTGTCAGGGAAGTGCAGTGTGTATAGCATTACCCTGAACTAATGGATCCCTGGTGCGCCTGAGAGCACTAAACCCCTGCCAATGAGCATGTAACACCTGGCAACAACCATGCAACCCCTGGCAATGACCATGTAACACCTGGCAACAACCATGCAACCCCTGGCAATGACCATGTAACACCTGGCAACAACCATGTAAACCATGGCAACAAGCATGAAACCCCTGGCAATGCACGATAAACTCCTGTCAACAAGCAAGAAACTCCTGGCAACGAGCATGTAACTTCTGGCAACAAGCAAGAAACCCCTGGCAATGATCATGAAACCCCTGGTTTCCTATAAATGTGCTTTTGTGTGAGCCTCTACGTGTTCAGCTTGTGCCGCACATTAGGCTCTGCGGGCCTGTGGGGCTTTTTTGCAAACAGCCGGCGTCCCCTGATAGATGCAGCTCTCAGTCAGCCCCGGAGTGGGCATGATGTATACAGTATTCTAATTACTGCCTTTGTACAAAGAGGAGGCAGAGTAATTGCAGATTAATAACGACGACCTCTTTCATCTTCTCAGGAAGTATTTCATGCAGCTCCCAGATGGAAAAATTAATCAGATTTTGTAAAAAAAAAAAAAAAAGAAAAGAAAAAGAAGTGTGTATGGGGGGGGGGGATGGGGGAGAATCCTGTTAATACCTCCAGAGGCCCACAACATGAAAATCCAACATTCAACGTCTGTCCTCACAGAACCTGGCGGATCAATATTACCAAACACATCAGCGTAAATACTGTATAGCAACGGTTGTACAATAAGCTGGTTAGTGTGCTCAAGGCGCAGATAGAACCAGCTGTGGAACTAGAAATATAGCCAAAATTTAGAATGCATTCATTATCATTTTTATAACTCAATAAAGTTTTTACAAAGGCATCTATGGAAAGAACCGCCCATAGACTGCTCATGTTAAACTGAAAACATGGGTGTCATTAGAGCCGCACACAGACAATCAGCCGCGGAGCTTCCCCAGAGCCCATTCCTTATTGGCTGAGGGAGAACCCGGTGAATGATGTCACTGGGGAATCCCTCATTATCGGGAAGGAGCTGCAAGTGTAAACACACTTGCGGCTCCTCAGGTCCGTTTGTATTTGGGTTAGCGGTTTGTTTTGTTAGACCTGTGGATGCCATTGCCTACTATGGAATGAAGAGGACGCGATCTCCGCCGGAGGGGGTGGTGAGTATAATTTTCTTTCACAGGTACCACCTTGGATTCCACTGGACCGAACCTATGTTGCAAGATTTTTTGTAGGTGTCAGTGTTACTTATTGGTCTATTGGTTCTGTTATGACACTACAAGACCCAGCAGGTCCATTAATGCTCACATGCTGGATTCTCCAAGTCCCTGCATGCAGGGGGAGGTTTGCTGGGACTTGTTGTTCTACAACAAAACCCAATCGTTTAGTCTTCTATTTTTTTACACACTTCATTGCCATCAGCCCGCCACCCACAGCCCAGAAGGGGGGGACACCCCTTTATTGGGGGAATTCCCACTCCCCCAGGGACCCGGCCTGGGCTGACCAGCCAGGGTGATCATGTTAT
Organism: Crinia signifera; assembly: GCF_055691185.1. Taxonomy (NCBI): domain Eukaryota; kingdom Metazoa; phylum Chordata; class Amphibia; order Anura; family Myobatrachidae; genus Crinia; species Crinia signifera. Next base: position 28,153,724 of record NC_139219.1, on the reverse strand, counting down.
GGCCGCGGGACCTTGTATAATAAGTGCCCCCCCCCCCCAGCTGTGACATGACACCGCTGGCTGTTTGAGCCCGGAGCTGGTTGCCGAAACCAAAATAAGGGGGTCCCTACCTGAATTGTCCCCGTATTTTGGTAATCAGGACCGGGTGAAGAACCTGATGCTGGTTATAGAAATACAGGGGGACCCCAGCTGCCCCCCCCCTGGACCGGCTCACTGAGCCCGGGGCTGGTTATTGCTGGGCAGGGGGGGGGGGGGAACGCATGCCAGTTTTTTTAAAAATTACTTATTACTATTTTTTACACAGGGCAGCATCGCACGTATATGACTGATCCGTGTGATGCTACCACATCGTATATATTTGGCTTTCGGTAAATATGGCAGCCAAATACAAATCTCATCCCCATCGGAAAATACGAATCCAGAGAAAACGTCAGCTTAGTAAATTTGGCATATTCTCCGGTCGTATTTTCACCCGATCATACACAGGATCTTCCGTAATCGTCAATTTTAGTAACTTTCCCTCTTAGGGGAGTATTAAATGAGTTTTATGGCGATGTGCAGCGAATCCTGTTTAGGATTCGCTGCACAGTTACCGTGTTCCGGAGCCTCGCTGCCTCCCTGCTGTCCCCGTATTCAACGTCGCAGGGGCTCGCTGCCCCTGATGACGATTCTTAACCCCTGCGGCGGACGCCGCATGGAGCTGGGGGACGGTGGCAGGCAGGGAGATAGAAGTCTCCCTGCCTGCCCCAGAATGTATGTGGGGGGGGGGGGGGGAGGGCTCCCCGGGACCTAGACAGCACAAGCTGCCCCCCCCCCCCCCCCCCGGGAGAGCCAGCAGGGGACCGGCTAGCACTGCTCCCGATCGTGCATATGTAATGATCGGTAGCAGTGAATATATGAATATGAATGGCCAATGTGTATAAAAAAAAATGTAAAAAATAAATAAATTAGAAATTAAATATATATTCATGTGCAGTAAGCACATGAATAAAAATAGCATGCTCCTTCACATAATAAAATTCCTGATTTTTGACACCACATTTAAAAAAAACAAAAAAACTTTAATTTAAAAGTTCACATTCCACTTCACCATAAAAAGATAGCGATTGCTACACGGCAAAGCACGGCGATAATAACCTTGAAATGTATTCGCCATCTGGTCATTGAATAGGGTGATTCACTTTTTTAGTCAAAAAATCGCCTTACAGCACAACAATAGCACAAATTCGCCGTAGAACATGGCGAATCAACCTCATTGAATACTGCCCTTAGTGTCAGGATTGGATTGCCTCCGCCCACTTGATGGAAATTGCACTGCCAAGGGCTCTGCAGGGGAAGTATGAACACCACGCCCACCTCTTTCATACCTCCCCTGCAGATCCTCATGAAGCCAGGGATGAAAAGTCAGCAGGTATGAATATGATATTAAAAACAATCACACAATGAATTAAATGGCACATTTACATTTTATTAAATAGAAATAAAAAATATTCAAACATTCATAATTTAGTTGAAAACGTTTAAAAAAAAAACACAATCCCATGCTTTATACCTTTGTGGGCGACTTTACAATACGTTATTTACAGTCAGCTGGCAGCTCAGATACAAAGTCACAGAGGTAATTTTACAAAGTGCTGGATTGCAATTTCTTGGTGCGCTTGACCTCAAAATGGAAAGTGGTACTAATAATTAGTGCAAAACGCACCAGAATATTCACTTACAGTAATCAGCATAGAATTTTTGTGGCACAACACAACGCCGTACCATTCAGTTCTGTAGTCATACCGTTTATAATCCAAGGTTTTGTTCAGAAGCATCTGATCAGGGCCACTGAGAAATATAGTCGGCCCCAGTGCCATCGGGGTGTGGCCACATCCACTTGTTGATAGTTTGACCTAAAGGGAGAAATTTACTAATACCCCTTTCACACTCGCAGAACCGGGTCATACCCAGAAATGTGTTCCCAGATGCCTTACCGGGACTCTACCCGCGAATGTACCCTTTTCACACTGCACTCAGACCTGGGATCGACCCGGGACAGCGGCATTCACATTGATCCTGGGAAATCCCTCCAAGTACATATGCATGTCATTAGAAATGGACTCCAGGGCTCTGAAAGATGAGATCAGCATTTGTCAGCCCAAGAAAGCTCCAATCAGCAGCTTTTTAAAAGTCCTGTGTACCCAATCCCGGTACGGGACCATTCACACTGACCGCATCCCGGGTCGATTCCGAAATCTACCCAGGTCAGGACCTGGGTAGAAATCCCTGAATGTTCATCCCGGGATATTCTTTCAAGACCCTTTCACACTGAGCTAAATCCCGGGTTGATGCGCGTTCATGTGCAAAAACCCGGGATATTCTTGCAACTGTGAAAGACAGGAGTTCTATTTCACATGGGATAGGCAACCAATCAGATCCTGTCTATTATCTCCCAGAGTGTGCTAAATAAATAAAAAGTAGACTCTGATTGGTTGCCTATAGCAACATCCCATGTAAAAATAAAACTCCCATTTTAGTAAATTGTGGCATGCAACAAAAAAGGGGCACTCCACCCTACCCATGGCTGGCCTGTGCACCCATATGCCCCGTCAGATGAACCGTCCCCATTCCCCACTCAACGTCCATACATCTGAGTAGGCAACATGGCAACCTCCGAGCCCCATCACCCCGGCTCGTCATCTCTTTAGCCATGGTCTTAAGACCTATACTTATGCTGGAAAACAGTGTCGGCCGGATCAATGTTATTAAGAATTCAGGGGCAGCCAATCAGCTGCTACGTATAATGCACTTGATAAATGTTACTTCAAAATTGATTGGTTGCCATGGGCAACTTCTCCACTGACTCACTTCCCCACTCTTATGTTCACTGCTTCATACATCTACCCCTCAGTGGTTTCTGGTGTATATTGGTCCAGGCTACAACAACATGGCTGCCTTCACTGTGGAGGTCCACTTTAGAATATGCAGCTCACATGCATCGGTATACTGTATAATCATTTCATGTGACCCATTTTTGGGCACCTGCGAAAAATCCGGCAGTTAATTGTATGGTGAATTTCTGAAAATCACAGAAAGACGTTCTAATCTAATTCTCGGAAGCTGAGCTGTGGGACCGCTCTCAGTCCCCGGGGAGATTTAATAATGTCATCTGTCCCCAGGCCTGTCAGTAGCTGTGCCCGCAATATGTGCTGCTTCCAACTACTACAGAGACCTCGGTGACCGAGCTGCTGAAACTGACTCATGGTCCAATTTTAGCCACGTATGACATTTACTGCGGTAAAATTAGGGCTTTAAATCATGCATGGTTCATGGGAAAATACGCGGCTGGATCATTCTCTGATGGTTCTCCTTGTGGCTGTATTACGGTGCCGATGCCCGGGACGGGAGAACCGACTGCAAATTGCACTAAAAGGGAATAACGAGACTCTTACCGTGTGAGAAACTTTACCACAATAACCTTTTTCCCCTTTGCAAACAGTGCGGCAAACACTGGGGTAATTCAGACCTGGTCGCTAGGCTGCGTACTGTACATTCGCTGCCTAAAGTAAACTCCGTCCGGCAAAACAAACGCCCGCGACACGTTGCGAGCGGATGTGTACACATACTGGTCAGAAGATGTAAGGTTGACACATAGAAACTAGGGAAGATTATCGTTGCCATTGCCATCGATGGTTGCCATCAATGGCAATTTTGCAACTGCCCATCGATAGTGCTAAACTATGCAATGGATGACCATCGATATTTTTACATATCGATGGTCATCCATTGTGATTAATTGATTGGCGTACAGGCCAATCAAAACACGTCGGCGTGGCTTCGGGGTAATCGGGGGCGGAGCTATGCTCCGTGCTGCCCCGGCACTTTGGAAAAAAAAAGCTGTGGAGGGAAACCATCTGGTTCTCCACCATCGATGGCAAAAGTATTCGACATTGGCCATGAACCATCGATGATTTAGAATCATCGATGGTCGATGGCCATCCCTAATAGAAACGTGGAGCCAACACTGCCTACTGTACAAGTATGTTTTTGGAGTGTGGGAGGAAATCCAGAGCACCCAGAGGGTACCCTCACAAAACAACCCTGGTTTGCACATGGATTTGGGAATATAGATTGTAAGCACCACTGGGCCAGGGACAGAATGGTAAGGTCTGTGTAAAGCACTGTGCAATATGGGCACGCTATATAATAGCATCATACATTATATCCAGGTGAGGTCTGTTTTGTATTCATAAGCGATACCAATGCATAAATCTGCTCCAATTGATATCTGTGTGAAAAGGCAGCTGAATGTAGCACAGGTTGCAGGAGTGCGTGATATTAAAGTAATCTGGAGGCTGCGACACTCTGCCTATTAGTCACAAGCGCATTGGCAAGGGGGGCACTGGAGGCGGCACTAGAACTCCCAGGCAGCCCACTGCGGGATCTGACAGATGTAACAGCGGCAGATCGCACCCAAAGCCGCATGCTAGGCAAACACAATAAATGATACAAAGACGCACACACCAAGCGTGAATTCCACACACAGTGACACAGCTAGTAACACTACAGAAACACCCCGGTTCAATGAGCAACCCTTCATGAATTCTAATATTGTTGGTGCAGAGCATGACCAAGGACAGACGGGCTCCAAATTAGCGCCACAAACCCCAACATGGCAAACGCACAGGAACTGGTTGGACGTTCCAGCCTGGAACACGGCGTGGTCCCTGTGTCAGGATGCAGGATGGCTCACAGTCAACATCTAGGTAGACAGTCAAGAGGTGTATACCAAAAGGTCGACATGAACTAGGCCGAGGTTGACATCAATTCGTCAAGTCGTCATTGATGAAATGTGGGCGCAAGCAAAATATTAAGATGGTGATGGTCGACACGTGGAAAGGTCAACATGAGTTTTTTTGTGATTTTTCTGGACCCTTGTTTCCTTTACCATGCACGTGAATGTGCCAAATGCAGCGCCAGCAGCCAGAGAAACCTGGCTCAAAGCATGGCAAGAGAAGCGAGCAACACAAGGGTACCCGCTACTCTGATTCGGGGGGTCGAACTTCTTGTGCGTCAACCTTTTCCATGTTGCTCGTGTCAACCTTTTGTCACTGTCGACTATATGTGTTTCTATAACGGGTGCAATGTGTGCAGTGCACACGGGCCCCTGAACCCAGGGGGGGCCACAGCGCACAGGGTGTTTATCCTTTTGTCAACAATAATAAGGTCAACATGCATTAGTTTGACATGTTCAAAAGGTCGACACAAGCAAAAGGTCGACATCGGAAAAGGTCAACATGCGGGTTTACATTGTTGGGATGTCTGTGTCGAAAATGTCGACATGAACACTGTATTAGTGTACCGCGTCCCCTCTCATGGCTCGCTGCGCTCGGCACACTATTATTCTCTCACTCTATTCCCACTGGGATGGTAAAATATGTAAAGTAAAGGCAGTTTTTGAAAATAATCATGTCGACTTTTTCCATGTCGGCCTTTTGACATAATACATGTCGACATAATACACGTTGATCTTTCCCATGTGTCGACTTTTGCACTGTTGACCAATTGACTGTTGAGCTCCATACTCTCGACTTATTGACCGCATATCCCCTTCACACACTGAAGCGCATGTAGACCTTTTGGTGTCGACAAATTGACTGTCTAGACTCTAGACATTGTCTGTGATGACTGTGCTGGACTGGTCATGATTGAGTCCCTGGTTTATCCTGGATTCCTGGGAGGCCTGAGGCCTGGGACTCGTAGGACAGATATGACCCATCCTGTCCACAAAATCTTTCAAATTGTTTAACAAAATGTAAGTGTTACCCACCCCCCACCTATACTAGGATGCCCCCCATGACTTGGGCTCAGTCCTGGAAGCTCAGCCCCTAAATTACACACAAATAATAAAAAGTACAAATACTTCAGTTTTTCAAAGAAAAAGAAGAAAACACTGATAGAAATATACACGGGCTCCTTATCCCGTACACTTGGAACTGTTCCTTCAGGAATGTTGGTCGGAAATTGTCTGCTTTGAGGCGAAGTCAAGCGAACGTAATTACTGTCGGAAATGCGCCTTTCTCTGACTTTCTTTGTGCCCGGAGCGATAGGGATGTGACCGCTTATTGGGGAGAGTTTCCTATCCACAAACCAAGCGGCCTGTTTCGTGAAATGACTGCTCCTCTTCCTCCTCCTCACCTCAGTGGTGGGGGGCATGGTGGAACGTGATAGGGGTTTGGGCTAGGCGCACTGGTACAAGAACAGGGAGCTGGAGAGGGATGTTCTGTGGATCCTGATGGAACAGACAAAACTACACACATACTGGTCAAAGTCCCAGCATTATAATAGGAACGAGGGGCGTTTTCGCAGATAATCGGGGGGCCTTACAGGTCCCCATCTCCTTCTCTCCAGTCAAAGTGTCCATTGTATGTCAGAGTCCATCTGCTCATCTTCTTTCTGCTAAAAATGTTTCCCGAAGATACGACCTGAGAGGGAGAAGTGTCTTTGTGTGTCTGTGGGGTGCGTTGTGTGGTTACAGCTGCTGGGGGATGCCTTGTTCCCGGTAGCCTGGAAGGAAAAGCAGATAGATGTTACCCAAGGCAAAGCAGATATGGCCTGGCTTGTAACCAGCAGCTACAGCTGTAACTGTCCTGTATACTACTATGCTGTATACTGCTACATAACATGACAGTAACGCAACCCTCCAGCTCTGTGCCTAGGTGTCATCTCTGACCCACATCTCTCATTGCTCTCCACACATAATCTGGGTGCCAGTCCTGCTAAGCACATCATAGACAGATATCTGGATGGAACACAGACATACAGCACAGGAGATAGTTCCTGCATTTGTAATACAGCAACCGCACTGAGCTTGCTCTGCTCGGTCAGCCCCCAGCACTGCTCGGTCAGCAACCAGCACTGCTCGGTCAGCCCCCAGCACTGCTCGGTCAGGAACCAGCACTGGTCGGTCAGCCCCCAGCACTGCTCGGTCAGCAACCAGCACTGGTCGGTCAGCAACCAGCACTGCTCGGTCAGCCCCCAGCACTGCTCGGTCAGGAACCAGCACTGGTCGGTCAGCCCCCAGCACTGCTCGGTCAGCCCCCAGCACTGGTCGGTCAGCCCCTAGCACTGCTTGGTCAGCCCCCAGCACTGCTCGGTCAGCCCCCAGCACTGGTTGGTCAGCCCCCAGCACTGCTCGGTCAGCCCCCAGCACTGCTCGGTCAGCCCCCAGCACTGCTCGGTCAGCTCCTGTTCTGGTTGGTTATCACCTGCTGTGCGCAGTCAGCCCCTGCTGGGCTCTGTCATCTCCTGCTCTGCTCTGTCATCTCCTGCTCTGCTCCTCAGCCCCTGTTCTGCTCTGTCATCTCCTGCTCTGCTCCTCAGCCCCTGTTCTGCTCTGTCAGCTCCTGTTCTGGTTGGTTAACCCCTGCTGTGTGCAGTCAGCCCCTGCTGGGCTCTGTCATCTCCTGCTCTGCTCCTCAGCCCCTGCTCTGCTCTGTCATATCCTGCTCTGCTCCTCAGCCCCTGTTCTGCTCTATCAGCTCCTGATCTGGTTGGTTAACCTCTGCTGTGTGCAATCAGCCCCTGCTGGGCTCTGTCATCTCCTGCTATGCTCCTCAGCCCCTGCTCTGCTCTGTCATTTCCTGCTCTGCTCCTCAGCCCCTGTTCTGCTCTGTCAGCTCCTGTTCTGGTTGGTTAACCCCTGCTGTGTGCAGTCAGCCCCTGCTGGGCTCTGTCATCTCCTGTTGGGCTCTGTCATCTCCTGCTCTGCTCCTCAACTCCTGCTCTGCTCTGTCATTTCCTGCTCTGCTCCTCAGCCCCTGTTCTGCTCTGTCAGCTCCTGTTCTGGTTGGTTAACCCCTGCTGTGTGCAGTCAGCCCCTGCTGGGCTCTGTCATCTCCTGTTGGGCTCTGTCATCTCCTGCTCTGCTCCTCAGCCCCTGCTATGCTCTGTCATTTCCTGCTCTGCTCCTCAGCCCCTGTTCTTCTCTGTCAGCTCCTGTTCTGGTTGGTTAACCCCTGCTGTGTGCAGTCAGCCCCTGCTGGGCTCTGTCATCTCCTGCTCTGCTCGGTCATCTCATGCTCTGCACCTCAGCCCCTGTTCTGCTCTGTCATCTCCTGCTCTGCTCCTCAGCCCCTGCTCTGCTCCTCAGCCCCTGTTCTGCTCTGTCATCTCCTGCTCTGCTCCTCAGCCACTGTTCTGCTCTGTCATTTCCTGCTCTGCTCCTCAGCCCCTGTTCTTCTCTGTCAGCTCCTGTTCTGGTTCGTTAACCCCTGCTGTGTGCAGTCAGCCCCTGCTGGGCTCTGTCATCTCCTGCTCTGCTCCTCAGCCCCTGCTCTTGTCATGTCCTGCTGGGCTCTGTCATCTCATGCTCTGCTCCTCAACCCCTGCTCTGCTCGGTCATCTCCTGCTCTGCTCCTCAGTCCCGTTCTGCTCTGTCATCTCCTGCTCTGCTCCTCAGTCCCTGTTCTGCTCTGTCATCTCCTGCTCTGCTCCTCAGCCCCTGTTCTGCTCTGTCATCTCCTGCTCTGCTCCTCAGCCCCGTTCTGCTCTGTCATCTCCTGCTCTGCTCCTCAGCCCCTGTTCTGCTCTGTCATCTCCTGCTCTGCTCCTCAGCCCCTGCTCTGCTCCTCAGCCACTGTTCTGCTCTGTCATCTCCTGCTCTGCTCCTCAGCCCCTGCTCTGCTCCTCAGCCACTGTTCTGCTCTGTCAGCTCCTGCTCTGCTCCTCAGCCACTGTTCTGCTCTGTCAGCTCCTGCTCTGCTCCTCAGCCCCTGTTCTGCTCTGTCAGCCCTGTATTGCTTCATTACCCCTCTCCCTCTCTCTGTGCACATTGGTGGTGATTCATGTCGGCTCAGTAATCTGCGTACATTTGCTGCTTACTGAGCGGTTAGAGGCCCGCTGGACAAGCAAACTCACACCCCCCCTCCCTGAGCGAACAATAACATTTGCATTTGAATGGACGTCCTGTGACGCCAGCCGCCCGAGCAGGAATTGGCCCACCTACGTCTCCAGGGGGACGCCCAGCGCTTTCATCTGCTCTGGGCTAATGTGCCCCTACCTGTGCAAATGCCTTGGTGAGTGTGATACTCGCCAATGGCGTTTGCACTGCGGGTGTGCGCATGTGTATTTTATTGCGTAGATGAGCAACATCAGTCCCCAAACCAAATTCGGCCAAATGCAGTTCAACCTGAATCACCCCCCTTGTCCGGCCACATGTCCCAATTCCCACTTCCATATTACCAGTATAGAGCAGTAGTAGCCCCCCCCCCCCAGATGGAGTAGGCCCACCATAACAGGCCATGGCGTGCGTTACCTACCTTGTGATACTGTGGAGTGAGCGCAGCCGAGACAGTATATGAAAAAGAGATGAAAAGAGAGAAAAAAATTAGTGACGTCCTAATTGTACACGAATGTACACGTTATAAGGGGGTGATTCTGGTTGGTTTGTAAGAGCAAACTCTTTCTTTAATGGCCAAAACCATGCTGCACTGCAGGTGGGGCAGATGTAACATGTGCAGAGAGAATTACATTTGGTTGGGGTGTGTTCAAACTAAAATCTAAATTGAAGTGTAAAAAAAATGCAGCCAGTATTTACCCTGCACAGAAACAAAATAACTCACCCAAATCTAACTCTCTCTGCACATGTTACATCTGCCCCACCTGCAGTGCAGCATGGTTTTGTCCATTTAAAAAGAGGAGTTTGCTTTTACAAACCAAACAGAATCACCCGCTAAATGTCATACTATTGTGCATCATCTGCAGGGCTGTGTCATGTCAGCACCTCCATCCTCTGGTTCTGGCCCGGTCACACATATAAGTATATCTCTATATAATTGTATGCTAAAGAGACAATAATACAATGTATCCTGAAGAGACAATTATACAAATGGTGCAACCATAACAAATCCTGGGTCCTTGTGATTACTTTTTTGTAGCTAAACACAGGGCCGTAACTAGCGGGGGGGGGGGGGGGGGGGCCGTAACTAGCTGGGGGGTCATGCGCACCGGGTGCTGGAGGGGGGGGGGGGGGGGGGACAGCCAGCGGAGGTCCAGTGACAGGCAGCGGGGTTCCGGGGACTGGTGTAGCCGCTGTAGCGGCAGCTTACTTTGACTCCATCCGTCTCCTACTAGCGCGGCAGCGGGAAGCGCTGATGACTTTGAAAAGACTTGCCGGACGCTGATTGGCTGAATTCCGGCTCCAGCGGCAAGGCGTCATTTGGTGTCCCACCCCACCCCACCCCCCGGTCAGGGGAAGGGTGCACCAAATGACTGCCTTGCCCCGGGCGCCGGAAAACCCTAGTTTCGGCCCTGCTAAAGATTCATGCAAAATAAAATCCAGCCTATAGATGTCCTCTCTGTGAAGTGTAACCACACCCTGATGGACACGCCTCCTCATAATGGACATGCTGGGTGGTCTGGAAACTGTGACAGTTATTTTTCAGCTACTAAGCAGGGGTATGAAGACTTCTAATGCCCCTTTCAGACTGCACTTTTAAAACGGTAAATTGCCGTTTTTTTACCGTTTTAAAACGGTAATGTGTGCGGTCTGAAAGGTCCAGTCCCACTTAACCGGTTAGAAAATGCCGTTTTTTCTAACCGGTTAAAATGCAGGGTCCTACCCGTTTCTGAACCGGTATTTTAGCGCAAAAATCGGCTCAGAAACGGTATTTAGGACCCAGCCAATGAGCTGGGTCCTAAATTCAGCACAGTGAATACTTAATGAGCGCTCATTAAGTATTCACAGCACTGGAGCCCCCCCCGCGCGTGTCGACACCCCCGCGCGTGTCGACACCCCCCGCGCGCGTGTCGACGCCCCCCGCGCGTGTCGACGGCCCCCCGCGTGTCGACCCCCCCGCGCGTGTCGGCGCCCCCCCGTGTCGACTTACCCCGTGCCGGTATCTCCGTTGTGGTTCCCGGCACTGCAGCTCAGTATGCTCGGAAAGCACTTATGAAAAAAGTGTCTTTCAGAAAATGGCTGCCCCCCATACGGAAGACAGTTTTTTTAAACAGGGTTTCCTATGGGGCAGCCATTTTCTGGAAGACACTTTTTTCATAAGTGCTTTCCGAGCATACTGAGCTGCAGTCCACAACGGAGGTACTGGCACGGGGTAAGTCGACACGGGGGGGGGGGGCGACGACACGCGGGGTGGGGGGGCGTCAACACGCACGGGGGGCGTCGACATGCGCGGGGGGCGTCGACATGCGCGGGGGGCGTCGACATGCTCTCGGTCGACACGCGAGGGGGGGGGGGGAGCTGCACGGAGGGGAGGGCTGAAGGCTGCACTGGCTTTGACCCTGTATTTGGAAAGTTTCCAAAAACGGGTCTGCCAGTGTCAAAAAATCGGCACTTAAACGGTAATATACCGTTTAAGTGCTGCGGTGTGAAAGGGGTTTTATCTGGCAGACCCGTTTTTGGAAACGTTTCCAAATACAGGGTCAAAGCCAGTTATGCGGTCTGAAAGCAGCATAAGGGGGAAGAGGGGTAAAATGTGCCGTCCAGAAAACCATTGCCTGGTTGAAACCGGGCACAGCAGCTAATTAGTATTATTATTATTATACATTTCTTATATAAAAATATAAAATCATATTGCTCCTTTAAGATAAAGCCCGAGTACCAGATGAATGGGAAAGTCCGCTGAGTGCACTTACTGAAACAATTTAACGCTTGTCTGATAACGAATGTTCCAAAATAAAAGCAGAACAGGGCTGTTTGTGGTTTGTCTGACAGAGATAATTACTTGACGACTCCATGTAATTAGCCTTAATCCGGATATCAACAGCATTAAGTGCTAAAATGCTGTCAAATAACACTCGCTAATTGGCTTTTCATTTTGCAGAAGTTTTTGCTTCGATTAAAGGAAAGAAATTCTCAGTTTACGAAATCTGCAATTTAAGTGTAAAGAGGCCAGAAACCTGTAATCTGTAAGCAGCCTGGAGACAAGTAACAGGACGCGGATTCTAGTCACCCGATGTTCCGCAATAAGTGCGCAGCGCAGCACGCGATATTCTGCTAAAGTCTCCTCCAAAATGTCTGCCCTTTTTGCATACAAGTTCACCTTAAGGGCCCAATTCAGACCTGCTTGCTAGGCTGCATATATCTGGAGTAAAATGTCTATGGCAGGTGAGGCAGTGCCTCACCTGGCTACCTTTTCTGCACATCTCTTATCAAAATTTAGCAAATCTTCAGCAGTATGTACTGCTGCACATGTGTATAATGCCGGCATGTACCCCATGGCTCATATATTGTGTGCAAATCTGGCTTTGGTATTTGCCAGGGACTCCTCAGCCGTTTACCTCACCGCACGTCCCTGGTGGATATGTACGGTCTTCTGCGAATTGTGGGCGGGCACTGATGTCATCTGTCCACTCTGAGCAGGCAGGAGCACGCCTGTGCTAGCTGGGGTCTACCCAGCGATTCTATGGGCAAGTTTTTTGTTCCCACCCCGAAACGTCCCCTGTCTGCCAATCAAAATGCGTCTGAGAGTGAAAATCTCCCCAAAGGCGCTTGCTGCGGGGGTTTTCTATGTGCTGGCCCCCACCATCGGAGATTTGACTGAATTTGGACCTGAACGAACAGAAATGAATCGGCCCCTAAGCTAAAAATTGGGACTCTCTCATCTCCACCAAAGACTTGTTCAAAGGTCCTAGTTAGGACAACTATTTGGTGGAGATGAGAAATCCCCTTTTCCCCCCTTTTTTTTACTACATACGTACTAGACTTTTGGGAGTCCGCACATAATCTTAGAGATAATTATTTTTTCTTCATATCAAGAAAACCAACATAAGAAAACATTACAGATTGTATTCATGTATGTTACAGGGTTGGTGGTGCTCCCAGAACAAGTTCAGGAAAACTCTGTTATGGGGGGGGATTTTTTCTCACAGGGGTGCAAGAAAAAGAAAGACTGATTACAGTGGCGTAACTATCGCGTCTGCCACGGGATCTTTTGCCGGCTCTCCGTCTCCCTGCTCTCCAGGCTCCGTCTGCAATAAAAAAGGTGAAACACAGAAAATGGCTGCTCCCTTAATGCAGACCGTTTTTGAGGATGCTAGAGGAGGCGGAGGCCTCCTCTAGCATCCTTAAAAACGGTCTGCTGTACGGGGGCAGCCATTTTCTGAGTGACATGTTTTTTATCACAGCAGGAGCCGGGAGAGCAGGGAGACGGAGAGCCGCAGCGCAGACCGATTCGCCGGCTGAAGGTCCCTGGGCAGACGCAGCGGCACTACGTGCAGGCGGTAAGGGGGTTGGGGGGGGGGGCATGCAAAAGGGTTATGGCGGGGGGCGCGCAAAAGGGTTGTTGCGGGGGGGAGATTTTTCCATAGTTACGCCACTGACTGATTATGTCTTTTCCAGGGCACTCTTTATTAATTTGATAGGTATTGTGGTTTTAATTAAAAACTAACTTTTATTAAGTATACCTTAAAAAGAATGGTGCTTGTCAATACAAAACAACATAAAGTGAATACATGATTAAGTTCATTACAGTATTCGATCAAAATTTGTCAAACAGAGGGTTATATATTTTTCTTCTGGTTTCCCAGATTGTTCCAGTTTGCGAATATATCACTGAAAGAATAGGAGATCAGTAATGTGGATTACCCTATTTCAATATTGGGGGTATTTACTGCTCCTTGTCCCAGCACTAATGTAGGGTACACACCAGGACGACCCGCTCACGATGCACATCGTGAGCGGGTCGTCAGTGTCTCGTCCGACCCGCTCACGATGACGCGGGAGGGCACGACCCGCTCACGATGTGCACCGTGAGCGGGTCCGATCCGATGGCGACCCGCACCCGGTTGTATGGTCGTCATTGAGATCCTACCTGCAGCAGGTAGGATCTCAATAACGACCGACCGACCCGCGGGACCGCGCATCGGATCGGAATCGCTCCACACCAGCTCAGAAAAGGGCCCAATCAGCACACAATCTGCATCCAATTGATCGGAATCGGATCTAGATTGTGCTGATCGGGCCCTAGTCGTCCTGGTGTGTACCCAGCATAATTCTCCTGCTTTCTGATCTAAAGATAAAGAGCAGAAAGGTCTATAATGACACTAAATTCATATGCTGCGGCTCTAATATAAACAGTTACTATTACTTTTGTTTCAACATTTTGTAACAGTATAACCAGTGATTTGTGTTGAAAATAAGTAGATACTGTTGCAGCACAGGCTCAGAAATGATTCTGTTCCTCTGGGAGGGTTTATAATTTAACCTGCAAGGGATAGTACAGAGAGAATAAATGGAAAAGATAGTGCAATTCTCTCACTTTGGAACCTTTCTGCTTTTCAGTATCATGTGTTACCGTAAAATACTGAATAAGAGTTAACCTGCAGCAGGTAGGATCTCAATAACGACCGACCGACCCGCGGGACCGCGCATCGGATCGGTCCACACCAGGTCAGAAAAGGGCCCAATCAGCACACAATCTACATCCAATTGATCGGAATTGGATCTAGATTGTGGGGATCGGGCCCTAGTCGTCCTGGTGTGTACCCAGCATTAGTTCCGTTTGTACCTATAGCACTGTAGGAATAGATGACAGATATAAAGTGGTGTGAACTCTCTGTTTAGTCAAGTATGTACTGCTCAGAGTGTCACTGTTGCAGTATATATGCAGCGCAGATATTTCACCCGGCTGTTTTGACTAAGAGTGTTCACACTGAACCTGCGTAGGCTGAGGAGTTCCAAAGTGCTGCGTACCTCCAAAGGTTAAAGAGTATCCGGGGTTATTCAGACTGGTATCATTCTGCTGTCGGTTATCTGCTTTGTTGGCATAGAATGACAGATGAGAGATGAATATCAGGTGTCACCCAGAAGGAAAACACAGAGGTTACAGTTTTCTGCTTTCCTGTCACCAGTCGCAAATGTTAATTCTGATGTTGGGGCACACTCACAGAAAAAATAAAAGCAGTAGGTGACAGAATGAGAGAAACCATATATACAGAGCGGGATATTGACAGTGAAATCACAGTGTCACACACTTAATATATTTTGCAGGTTATCTTCAGATAGATGAGTGGAACTGTCTATAGGTCCCGGTATTACTAGTGTTAGGGATACAGCAGGACAAGTCACAGAAAATCTCTGTATTTGCAGTTCAGTATTGCTGCACTTGTTGCTAGATTGTGCCTAGCTGTGCGCTCCGTACTCACTGGCCAATTTGCCTCTGTGAGAGATTGGTAGGTGTCAGGGAAGTGTCTGTGCCTATAGTTAAGTGTTGATACTCTTTGCTAAGTGCAGCGTCTGGTTGAGTATAGACAAGTATCGAGTAGATTACAGAGCATCATGTATTGCTGCGAGACATTGGTAAATTGTACAGAAAATCTGTAATCACGTTTGGCATTTATTACACTTATACCTGGATTGTGCGCTATGTACTTTTCTGACCAATTTGCCTCTGCGAGAGATTGGCAAATGTCAGTGAAGTTTCTATGTCTGTGGTTAAAGCGTTAATACATATTGCTAGATGCAGCGCCTAGTTGTGCGCTGTGTACTCACGGACTTTTACTACATACCCCTGAATGACTTCCAATCAGGTCAAACAGCGACATTTAGCATGAATGTGACCCCTTGGGGCATGGCCAGAGCTGCCATCCATAGCGCCTCTGATGTGCCTTGCCTGACATAACCCCATGCCCCAGTGGCAGTAGGTAGGTACCACCCAAGTTTCTGATCTGCTGGACAGAGGAGCCAGCACTAGGGGTGGCAGCACAGCACCCCCACAGGGAAGCGGTACATCTGTCAGAATGAACTTAGGTCTACAGTCATTAGGTCAACCCCACTAGGTCGACTGGCAGGAAGGTCGACCTGACTTAAGGTCGACATGGGCCAAGGTCGACATGACTTAAGGTCGAATTTGCATAAAGGTCGACATGAGGAAGGTCGACTGGTCATAAGGTCGACATGGGTTTTTCACTGTTTTTTGATCCGAATGTCGACACAGTCGACATGGACACAGTTGGCAATGAGAATCGGACCCTCGCATCGCTCGCTTCGCTCGCAATGCTTCGGGCACGGTGCCTCGCTGCGCTCGGCACACTATTTTATTCTCCCACCACGCCCTAGTGGATGGTAGGGCATGAAATACCGCCTGTCGGCACATGTCAGCTCAAAAAACAGTGAAAAACCCATGTCGACCTTATGACCAGTCGACCTTCCTCATGTCGACCTTTATGCAAATTCGACCTTAAGTCATGTCGACCTTGGCCCATGTCGACCTTAAGTCAGGTCGACCTTCCTACCTAGTGGGGTCGACCTAATGACTGTAGACCTAAGTTCATTCTAATAGATGACCGCTTCCCTTATATTAAGCAGCGGAAGCCCCTGTATTACTCCCTTGTGTGAAACTACTTGCACAAGGGACGGTGACAGCTATTTCATGTCTTCCTGGTGGCTGCCCATCTTCCAGACCAGTAACAATATATAATATGTATTGTGCTAACCATCTGTGATGTGTTACAACCCATCCCTGGGGCTTCAACCCCTTCACTCTCCACCAATGAACCCTGTGTATGTGACGGTGGTGTATCAGGGGCAAACGCAGGATTTTCAGAAGGGGGTTTCCAGAGGGGCGGAGCCAGGGGCTGGCTGGCAACTTTTAGCCTGGGGGGCAAGTCCAGAGCACCGGCCCATAAGTAACAGTGTATCGTTAAATGGAGGTTTTTCGTATATGTATTAATAAATAAAAAAAACAATAATAGGACACCACAGGCTGCTCCCCTGTATAATATCAGGAGCCCCACAGGATGCTCCCCCTGGCTAGTTATGCCAGAACCAGTGGCATTACTAGCCACTTTGGTACCCTGTGCCAGAAAGGAAATTGGTGCTTGGCCCACCACCACACTAAAAATAGGAGAGTGCGCGCCGAAGGCGTGCGGCAAAATGTAGGAGCAATACTTCATGGGGAAGAGGCGTGGCTCTATAAAAGTACTAGTAACATCGTAATGCCCATAACACATTATACCACACACAGTAATGCCCATTATGTATTATGCCACACAGCGTAATGCCCCTTACACAATATGCCGCACACCATAATGCCCATATGATATTACGACACACATTATGCTCCACGCAATGCCCCGAGTACACCTGCATATGACTACATAATGGCCCAGGGTTACCGACAGTAGTAGCACTGTATATATATAGCCAGGTGGTATAGAAGTATATACTCAGACAGCGGCACTCAATGGGTGTTTGAAAAAATGTATTCAAGCGGTCCAACGTTTCGGGGACTAGCCCCTTTTAAAAGGGGCTAGTCCCCGAAACGTTGGACCGCTTGAATACATTTTTTCAAACACCCATTGAGTGCCGCTGTCTGAGTATATACTTCTATACCACCTGGCTATCTATTGTATCTGGAGGGCACCTGGGGAGCTGTACCTGTGAGTTGGAGTGCCAAGCCGCAACACAACTTCTACTGTATATATATATATATATATATATATATATATATATATATATATATATATATATATCGCACACAGTTACCGACAGTAGCAGCGCAACATATATTGTACATAACGTCCACATCAGTTGCCGACAGTAGTAGTATCACAACTTATACATAATGCCCACACCAGTTGCTGACAGTAGTAGCACTGCTTATACGTAACACCCACACCAGTTGCCGACAATAGTAGCGTTGCCTATACATAACAACCGCACCAGTTTCTGACAGTAGTAGTGCTGCTTATACGTAACACCCACACCAGACACAACAGCAGTAGTGCTGCCTATACATATGCCCCCACCAGTTGCCGACACTAGTAACGCTGCCTGTACATATGTCCACACCAGTTGCCGACACTAGTAGCACTGATTATACATATGCCCACACCAGTTACCGACACTAGTAAAGCTGCCTGTACATATGCCCACACCAGTTGACGACACTAGTAGCGCTGATTATACATATGCCCACACCAGTTGCCGACGCTAGTAGCGCTGCCTGTACATATGCCCACACCAGTTGACGACGCTAGTAGCGCTGCTTGTACATATGTCCACACCAGTTGCCGACACTAGTAGCGCTGATTATACATATGTCCACACCAATTGCCAACACTAGTAGCGCTGCCTGTACATATGCCCACACCAGTTGCCGACACTAGTAGCGCTGATTATACATATGCCCACACCAGTTGCCGACACTAGTAGCGCTGCCTGAACATATGTCCACACCAGTTGCCGACACTAGTAGCGCTGCATGTACACATGCCCACACCAGTTGCCGACACTAGTAGCACTGATTATACATATGCCCACACCAGTTACCGACACTAGTAAAGCTGCCTGTACATATGCCCACACCAGTTGACGACACTAGTAGCGCTGATTATACATATGCCCACATACATATGCCCACACCAGTTGACGACGCTAGTAGCGCTGCTTGTACATATGTCCACACCAGTTGCCGACACTAGTAGCGCTGATTATACATATGTCCACACCAATTGCCAACACTAGTAGCGCTGCCTGTACATATGCCCACACCAGTTGCCGACACTAGTAGCGCTGATTATACATATGCCCACACCAGTTGCCGACACTAGTAGCGCTGCCTGAACATATGTTCACACCAGTTGCCGACACTAGTAGCGCTGCATGTACACATGCCCACACCAGTTGCCGACACTAGTAGCTCTGATTATACATATGCCCACAGCAGTTGCCGACACTAGTAGCGCTGCTTGTACATATGCCCACACCAGTTGCCGACACTAGTAGCGCTGCTTGTACATATGTCGACACCAGTTGCCGACACTAGTAACGCTGCCTGTACATATGTCCACACCAGTTGCCGACACTAGTAAAGCTGCTTGTACATATGTCCACACCAGTTGCCGACACTAGTAACACTGCCTGTACAAATGCCCACACCAGTTGCCGACACTAGTAACGCGCCTGTACATATGTCCACACCAGTTGCCGACACTAGTATCGCTGCTTGTACACATGCCCACACCAGTTGCCGACACTAGTAACACTGCCTGTACAAATGCCCACACCAGTTGCCGACACTAGTAACGCGCCTGTACATATGTCCACACCAGTTGCCGAAACTAGTATCGCTGCTTGTACACATGCCCACACCAGTTGCCGACACTAGTAACGCTGCCTGTACATATGTCCACACCAGTTGCCGACACTAGTAGCGCTGCTTGTACACATGTCCACACCAGTTGCCGACACTAGTAGCGCTGCTTGTACACATGCCCACACCGCTTGCCGACACTAGTAGCGCTGCTTGTACACATGCCCACACCAGTTAAAGTACACTCACATTTTACATACCTGGTTCAGGGCACTTCAGGCTGGCAGCTCATCATCTCCTTCACAGTCGTGTAGCTCCGCCCCCTCCGGACATTAGCCCCGCCCCTTTTACGATCCCTACAGGGACGCTGACCAGGAGCAGGGAGGGATCCTCTGTGCTGTCCACGCTGCTGCCTGTAATGCAGTGTGATACAGGCGCAGCAGCTGCTGGCAGCCACAGAGGTCCGAGCTCCTCAGAGAGTCCACAGCCACTCTTTGTAGCGGCCTCCTGCACTAGACGTCCTCAGTGCAGGAGGCCGGCGGCCATGTTTCCGAAGACCAGTCGGAGACTGGTTAGCCGTGGCTGCAGCAGCAGCCTCAGAAACAAACAGGCGGCCCGCACACATTAGCTTGAGCGGCCCGGGGGGCACATGGCACCCTGCCCCCCGGCCCAGCCCGCCCCTGGGCGGAGCAAAGCACGGAGATGGACACTTAGGTGACCCAGTATATGCCGGGTCAGTTAAAGTATTATAGATAGACCAAATGTATATAAATAATAATAATTATATATATATCTATATGTTTACAATACATATATACAAACACACATATATATATATCTATATATCTATCTATCTATATATATATATATATATAGCAATGTATTGGGGCCCCTACCGATCCTCCAGCGGTAGGGGTGGGGGAAGCTTTGATGTCCCGCGGGTGGTAGGGGGTATTATATCAACCGCTCAGCATGTTGGGCCTGGATCAGTAATTTGCACTAATTACCCCTTTACTGCACAGATGGTGGGAGATGAGGTGGGAGAAGGGGGCATTGGGCTGAATGAAGGGGCCCTGATACATAACTTCCAGGGTGGTAGAGGATGTTTAATACGCAGAGGAGAGGTGTATAGTGGAGTGGGCTTATTATTCATAATTATCTGGTGGGTGACAACTTGCTTGACTGCAGATATCTCCAGTTCCCGGAAATAGATTTCTTAGATTTTAATGGAATTATAAACTAGAGAATCCCACCTACCAAATGCTATTGGGCACTAGGGGATCAGAGTTCAGGAGGCAGAGCAATCTGCCAATGAGAATATAAAACTACATACCAGGTGTGTGGAGCTGGAGCAGTAACCAGCTGCTGGAAGGCTGCTATCTATGGTTTGGGTAGAGACAAGCTACTAGTGTCCATCAAAGGGGGAGAGTCCCAGCTTTTGGAATATATCCTCAAAAAAGATCTAAATCAGACAGAACCGGCAATATCTGACTGGGAAGAGAAATTAACAGGCTTGGATGGGACCACTGCTTTGAAGTAAGATATCTCTGGTTCCCAAGGGCCGATTTTTCAAATTCTTGTACCTATGGAAAGAGGGGACCCTTAGCTTTCAGCCTAGGGCCCTTAGACTCCTGGGGGGGGGTGTGTGTTTCTGGGTACTCAGAAACCCCCCTGTGTGCGCTACTGTGTATATACCACATTAGAGCAAGTAAGTATGTTGTGGGGATTATTACAACATGGTGGTCGTTGTTAATGATATGTGGTGGTGGTAATTTATGTGGGAGTTGTGGGATGATAATGATATGGGGGAGATTTGTGGGGGTCTCTATGACATTTGTGGGCTACTTTTGAGTGTAGGAGTGGTGGGCGGGTACTTGTATATTATGGTGACTGTTAATGAAATGTTGGGCATACTGACAGAAGGCACGGAAGACTCTTGAATTCTGAGGGGCAGTTTGGGTCTTGCTGATGTGACTTTCATTGAATTGGGGTTTTGGAGGGGGGCAAGGCCAAAATGCCAAGATGACATCACTGCACCCCAGACCTTCAGTGGTCAACCTAATATGGGTCAACCTAATGACCCTTACCCATAGGCTTTTTTGGGGAAATATCAATGTGTGGATATGAATACTGGTTATTTAATTTTGGAGTTGTGTGGCAGGGACCCATTTCTAAAATATGAGTGCTATTAATTTCATTGTGGGTCTCCTTTTGTTTATGTAAATGCTATTTATGTAATGTCAGGCCATTTGGGCTGAGGAAGTCAATTTACTAATGTGATGGTTAGAGAAAACATGTCAAGGGTTCTTTATTAAATTTAGGGCATATTTGCCTACTTTTGAAAACTAGTTTCAGGGAGATTATAGTTGGTAGTAGAATTTTGCACAGTGCCTCATTGAGGGGGCGTGTCATGCTCCACCCAAAGGGCGTGTCTAGTTCCATATATGGAGAGATTGTGTAAAGAGATTGTGAACGTGGCACCTAGAAGCGTGGGTGTGTACTGTTACATCTGAGAGGAATCTTGTAAAATGACTGATATCCAAATGTAGAGGAGCCCCAAAGCAGTTAGTAAGAGCTACTATACTTGGTAAAGTGCTGGGAATGGTGCTGATGATTCAATGTAAATGTATCTGTCTCTCATTCCTTTTTTCTCCCAAAAATGTAACAGTGTAATGTGGGCTAGGTGACACGAGGGAGATTGCTAGACTAATGAGGGAGAGAGGGAGATTGCTGCTATGTCAGAGAGTCTCCTGCAGAATGCAGAAGGGGATGTAACTATGATGTAACAGTGTAATGTGAGCTAGGTGACATGAGGGAGACTACTAGACTAATGAGGGAGAGAGGGAGATTGCTGCTATGTCAGGGAGTCTCCTGCAGAATGCAGGAGGGTAGGTGACTATGATGTAACAGTGTAATGTGGGCTAGGTGACATGAGGGAGATTGCTAGACTAATGATGGAGAGAGGGAGATTGCTGCTATGTCCAGGGCCGGTGCAAGGCACCGGAGCGCCCCAGGCGAGTCGGGCTGGGGGCGCCCCGGTGCCGGGGGGGGGGGGGGGGGGGGGTAGGGGTAGGGGGGGTAGAGTAGGGGTACGGGTACCTGTCGTTCGGCGCTCTCTCTAATCAAATCTGGCGGCGGAGGCAGCGGGGGTCCCTGCAGTCTATTAAAAATCACGAGCGCTATCCGCCGGGCTATGCGGAAGCGCTTCTAGTGTGAAAACTCTGGCAGCACGCTGATTGGCTGAGATCAGCGTGCGCCGTGCTGCCAGAGTTTTCACACTAGAAGCGCTTCCGCATAGCCCGGCGGATAGCGCTCGTGATTTTTAATAGACTGCAGGGACCCCCGCTGCCTCCGCCACCAGATTTAAATAGACAGGTACAGGTACCCGGGCGGCATTTTCCGCCCTCCAGTGGCCGGCGCCCTAGGCAAATGCCTAGGTTTGCCTAGTGGTGGCGCCGGCCCTGGCTATGTCAGGGAGTCTCCGGCAGAATGCAGGAAGGTAGGCAACTATGATTTGGGGTGGTGGGGGGTGGGGCTGCCTAGTGTACTGACCCAGGACTGGTGACAGTTGACACATGTGCAGTCTATCGATAATCAGCCACTTTGCAAATTCGCAGCCGTAGGATCCGGCCTGAATCCCCCTAGGCGTGCTATAGCTCACAGACAATGTCTAGGTCAACAGTCATTATGTAGACAGTAGAAGGTTGACATTTCCAAATGGTCGGCACAAGCAAAAGGCCAACATGGAAATCATTGAGACATGAAAAAGCCAACATGAGGGGAAGGTATGTTGGGACTTGTGGTACCCCAGCAGATGGAGCGGCACAGGTTGCTGAGGACTCTTGCAATGTATTTGCAAATCTGCACACAAGGCGATGGGTAGATTTGGGAACATTTTAGCAGAGTTGAAGAGTTAATCTCGTGCCGTAACTTCGCGTAGATTTATCGCCATGACAACCAACTCGATAAAACAGAGTAAAATTAGAACACAATGCAATGTTTGGTTAATCAGGGCCCTACTTCCCTGGCAGCGGGCTCTGAGAACCATGTCAGCGCACAGATGTAACTCATGGAATGTACGGGGCAGGAATCCTAGGGATACAGCTGGGTCCTCGGCTAACGCAAAACAAGACCGTTACCCTTTCCCAGAGCCGCCTGCTACCTTGTGAATGGTAACGACAAGATATTCTAGCCGAGGCTATAAAAAGCCCAGATTGTATTCCTATGATAGGAAGGCCGACACACAGTAATTGCACGTCATCTCTTATTAGAATGCAGCAAATATCCCGAATTCTCCTTATCCCAGAGGGGGGTAAACGAGAAACGTCTCAGTAAGGGGACGCTGGAGGCTCATTAGAAGAGAAATCTCTATTCAGAAAACTCTGGGCAGAAGGAGGAGAAGCTCTGGGGAGAGAGATTTATCCGTCTGCCTAGGGGCTGCGCACCGAGAAGGGCACTGTCTGTCTGCCTCTTGCGGGGAACCCATATTTGCAGATGGAGAGAGGTACAGCACAGGGGAGAGGAAGAAATAGGTCAAATATTTGCAGGAGCAAGAATACTGATTTCCTCGGGACGAACCGTCTGTAGTCAGCATATCACCGGGCACCGCGTGAACTGGTGATCTGATGGCTACAAAGCCCAGACTAGTGGAACTGCTGCTTATTCAGGACATGGGGCCAGATGTACTAAGCTTGAAAGTGATCAAAAGGAGAGTGATAAAGTAGCAATCAGCTCCTAACTGTCATGCTACAGACTGGCTTTGAAAACGGTCAGTTATCTGTGGTACCCCAGCAGGCCGGGTATTAGTACATTTGAAAATGCAGTAAAAGGGGAGTTTTACCGCATTTTCCCCTTAGAACATCCCGTCCCATGTCTGGATTAGGCTGCTGGGCAGATGGTAACATATCACCCTGACAAATGACGTATGGGGATGCTATACATGAGGTGCTAACCCCAAACTGCTGCATAGATCAGGAGAGTCACTCCTGTATAAACCAATAACCTATTTCTAGGAAGGTTGATATGACTGAAGGTCGACTTGGGTTATGTCGACAGAGTCATTAGGTCGACACAAGCATTATGTCAACATGGGGAATGTCGACAGTCAAAAGGTTGAAGTGAGTTTTTCCCCCTTTTTTATGAACCGACATGTGCCGACAGGCGGTAGTTCATGCCCTACCATCCACTAAGGCGTGGTGGGAGAATAAAATAGTGTGCAGAGTGTACCGAGCCATGTGAGGGGACGCGGTACTACGTTTCAGTGTCCATGTCAACGGTGTCGACATATGGGCCAAAAAAAGTGAAAAACCCCATGTCGACCTTTTGACTGTCGACCTAATGCTTGTGTTGACCTAATGCTTGTGTTGACCTAACCCATGTCGACCTTCAGTCATGTCAACCTTCCTGCATGTTGACCTTCAGTCATGTCAAAATTCATGCATGTCGACCTAGTGGTGTCGACCTAATGCTTGTTGACCTAGTTCATGTTTTTCCAATAATCCATAGCTGTGTTATTTGTGAAGATAATCCTATAGTTTTTACACGTGTTATAATGTTTTTAGCGCTGCATACATGTGTTATTCTATCACATAGCGCTGTGTACATTTCCTATGCCCTCGTATATTTGGGCCTGTGTATACACAATGTGACAGTAACAGCCGCCCAACTTGACATGTTTAAGGAAAGGAGCCTGAGCCATCGCAAATGTTTAGAATGAGAACAATTAAACGTGTTCCATTGTTTTAATGTTCTAAAATAACGATGACAGATAGGGGGACAATGGAGAATGTAGGGGCCGATTCAGACCCATCCTTTCAGGTCCGAATACGACCCCTTCCCCAATGTTTGTGGTCTGTGCATGTGCGATTATGCGCACACGCAAACTGTTGGGAGTGAACGGCTTTGGCGACTGTGAAACTCACCAAGTCATTCGCTCTTGACAGGGAGGTTCGGGGGTGGGCAGGAGGTGGCAGCAGCGGAACGCCTTGAGTTTCATGGGTGTCCTTATAAAAATGTTGGGTGTACCCCTGGGAACGCAGGCGCATCAATGACGATAGCCAAAGTGCATCACTGCTGGTAATCGGTATTCCCCACCATGATCTGTCTATGTCCGGCAATCTTCCAGAGGTGCACATTGACTTGACTATTGTCTAACACAGTCATACAGGGTAAAACCAGCTCAAACATGGTAAAATTGCCTTGCAGATGATCAAACAGGTTTGAAGAACTTTGACAAACTTACATTTATATAATCAAACTGTTTAGAACAGGGGTGGCCAAAGATCTATCAGCAGTCCATGTTTTCCAGGCCACCTGTGGATCTGTAGAATGTCTCAGTTAGGAATGAATGCAGCACGTTTGAAAATGTAACAGTTAGTAGTAATGACTACTCCTGTGCACCAGCTGGGTGGTCTGGAAAGCGTGGACTGTTGGTAGATCTCGAGGACTAGTTCAGCCAACCCTGGGTTAAGAAATAGTCAAACTGTCTCAGATATGGTCACGCAGACTCAGATATGGTCACACAGACTCAGATATGTCCAAACAGACTCAGATATGATCACACAGACTTAGATATGGCCAAACAAACTCATACATGGTCATACAGCCTCAGATATGGCCAAACAGACTCATACATGTTCAAACAGACTCATGCATGGTCAAACAGATTCATGCATGGTCAAACAGACTCAGATATGGCCAAACAGACTTATGCATGGTCAAACAGACTCATTCATGGTCAAACAGACTCATGCATGGTCAAACAGGCTCAGGAATAGTTAAACGGGCTCAGATATGGTCATACATGCTCAGATATAATCAAATAGGCTCAGTTATGGTCATACAGACTCATACATGGTCATAGAGACTCAGATATGGCCAAACAGACTCATACATGGTCATACAGACTCAGATATGGTCATACAGACTCAGATATGATCAAACAGGCTCAGATATGGTCAAACAGGCTCAGATATGGTCAAACAGGTTCATACATGGTCATAGTGACTTGATCATAACTGGCTCGAACATTATAAAACTGACTAATACCTGGTCAAATGGGCAAGAAAAAGGTCAATCAGACTCCTACAAGGACATGCTGGTTACAACATTACCAGACGGTGAGCAAAGTCATACAGACCTAAACCTGGTCAGAAAGTCTTAAATGTATACTGGCTCGAACATGATCAACCAGACTCTAACATGCGTGTATATAGTGGCAGAGGCTCAATTAGTTTAGTAATACCACTCAGGTGCATGACAGGGAGGGGTTAAAAGTAAGTAAGCAAAAAATGCATGGTTCCCCCAGCTCACTGAATGGTATTAGTAACCAGTCTAGAACACTACATGATAATAGAATTCCGAGATATTGGTTACATATATTTGCGCAAATGTATGATTTAAGCCCCCAAGCCTTGGTCAAGCCGTCTCTGTATATTCGGAGTCCCTAGCACCATATCTAGCTGTAGGGTGCGGCACCCCAAAAACCAGCATAAGCTGGAAAGCTTAGAGCAGCACACCAGTGAATATACTATAATGTTGATAAATATTAGGGTACTTGTTTCCTAGCACGGCCACAATCTTATGGATCGTGTACCTTTAAGTTAAGGTACACGATCCACACGATGGACCCGATTTCCTTTGAAATCAGGTCCATTTGGCCGGCTAAGACACAATATCGGGGGCATCGCGTCGGTCGGGACCATTAACATTGGTCCCGACGCGACCGACGCGATGCCCCCGATTTTTCCATAGGCTTCAATGTTAAAAAATATTTTAACATTGAAATCGTGTCGGGAAAGGTAAAATATCGGGGGCATCGCGTCGGTCGGGACCATTAACATTGGTCCCGACGCGATGCCCCCGATTTTTCCATAGGCTTCAATGTTAAAATATTTTTTAACATTGAAATCGTGAGAAAATGTGAAAAATGTGAAATGGGCCAATATGACCCATTTCACATTATAGATGTCCCCGTCGTCACCCCACGATAGACGCCAACCCGAAGCGTGGCGAGCGCAGCAAACCCGCGAGGGGCGGCGGTACACGTCCTCCGACCTTTTCATTCCCCTACTATCCACGTCGGCGTGGAGTTGAGAATAGAATAGTGTGGCGAGCGCAGCGAGCCACCGAGCCCGAAGCGTGGCGAGCGCAGCGAGCCCCGCGAGGGTCCGCGTATAACTTCACAGGTATACGCGTCCCCTCGCGGGGCTCGCTGCGCTCGCCACGCTTCGGGCTCGGTGGCTCGCTGCGCTCGCCACACTATTCTATTCTCAACTCCACGCCGACGTGGATAGTAGGGGAATGAAAAGGTCGGAGGACGCGCACCGCCGCCCCTCGCGGGCTCGCTGCGCTCGCCACGCTTCGGGTTGGCATCTATCGTGGGGTGGGGTTTACGCCGTTAAATTTGGGGGGGTTGGGAATATTTTACATTGAATCCAATGTAAAATCGGGTCCCAGGGACCCAATTTACATTTCATTCAATCAAAAAATCGGGTCGGTCGCGTCGATCGCATCGCATGCGACCAAATCGCATGCGATGCGATCGACCCGATTTTTCCGACACGACCACCCCGATGTAAATCAGGGTGGCCGTGCTAGGAAACAAGTACCAATATTAGTGATAGGAAGCCGATGCTATATATAGAAAGTGTTAGAAAAAATAAACAAAATATTGGGTTCCGTGAAGTCTACTGAGAAAGGATCCACTTACTTGCGAGGATGACCATGTCCATTCCCCAGAATATACTCATAATCCACCCGACCATGACAATCGCTGTGAGGATTTGGATAAGAGCTGCGGCTATGTTCAGCCAGAACACGCAGCATATGTGTCGGTCAGGGAGGTCCGTTCTGGCTCCGCACAGTACCGTGAAAGCTGATACAAATGTCCCTGGAAACAGAGAGAGATAAAGTCACATACCAGATACAGTCCCCAGCAGCTCAAACTTCATGAACTAAAGTTGTGAAGAATTACAGAGAACGTTATAATACTTGTAGACTCTGATCGGGAACAGTAAAGTGACCTGAAGCACGGAGAGCGAAGCACCACGCGTCCCCTCACCAAAGCATGGTGAGGGGACGCATTACAGTATTTGTGGGTCTACGTGCTCGGTGTCAACTGAATTGATCGCTGATCCGCTGCTATGGGAGAATCAATTTGCAAACCACTCACCAGCTAATGATTTTTTACGTTTTTACCGACACTCCCAGAAAACAGATGGCTATCACAGTCATCCACCGACTTCCTGTCCGATGTTTATACATCGGCCAGCTTCGCATCCCCCATAGAAGCCTAAGGGGGTTGCGGCTGGTGGTACATTTGGGTGATACTTAATATTTGGTAAACGGTGTTTTTGAGGATTTAGCTGACAAATATTATTTGATAAATGTGGCCCTAAGTCACTGAGCATGCTTATGTAATGCTGCAGTGGGGAATCTAATGTCGGATGAAAATTAAACAGCAAAGAACCGCCGACCGAGTATGGACGGTCAAGACAGTTTTTTGCCGTTTATCGCTCGTACGGGACAGCGTACACACCTATACAATTGAATGGCCGTCTGACCCAGAACGGAAGAGCGGCCCGACAATCTCTTATATATTTGGCTACATCTGTAACTCAAAGTGTGTCTGGAGCTATAACGCTGGGTGGAGCCTCTGACTCACATGACTGACTCACATGACAGAGAACCAGCCCAGTGAGCCCACAGACAGTGCCAGACACCCTCTGCCTCTCCATCTTACACAGCAAAGACACAGCTACTCACCAGACACAAGGGGTGAGCGCCCCATACCTCCATATCTCCCAACATGACCCTCTCCAGGAGGGACAGAATGCTCTGTTTCTGGACTTCCATCTTAATTTATTATTGTCATCAACTGTTTTAAACAGTGTAATTGATAAGAAAGGTGTTTAAGCACAGGTGATGGTAATTCATAAATTAAGAAGAAAGTCCAGAAACAGAGCAATGTGTCCCTCCTGGAGAGGGTCATGTTGGGAGGTATGCACCTCCCTCCCTCCCCCCCCCACATTCACGGCATCCCCATGATTAAATGGCACATGCAAAACACTGACATGGCTATGGTCGACAATGAAAAAGGTTGACAAGATTTATTTTTCACTTTTTCAATGTTTTCATATTCATTCTCATGTGTCGACATGGACACCAATGAAGTGCCACACTTATGTCAACATTTACATGTGTTGACCTTTCTGTGTTGATTTTTTCTTGTGGTGATTCGCGGCACCCCCCGCGACCCCCCTCCCGCGATTTGCAGCACACCCCCTGCAATTTCGCGGCACCCCTGGTGACTCCCGCGATACGCGGCCCCACCCCGTGACACCCCCTCCTGCGATTCGCGGCACCCCGCGACCCCCCTCCCACTGTTCACGGTGCCCCCCACGACCCCCCTACCGCGATTTCCCACCCCTGACCCCCCCTCCTGTCATTGCGGCAAGCCCCCGCGACCCACCCTCCCGCGATTCACTGCAACCCCCCGCGCCCCCCCTCCCACGATTTGCCGCCCCCACACCCCCCCCCCGCGACCCCCCCTCTCATGCACCCGAACTCCCACCCAGTAGGAGGAGACACTGACTAAGGGCCACCATCCTGTACTCCTGTACTGCCACGCTGGACCCTCACCCACTGGCAGAAGCTGCACAGTATCTCCCACCGTCCTCTTTAGTCCCCTTATGCCCACACACCCCTATCACTACCCAGCCTCCTTTTTTCCTGTGTCGTGACCTCCGCCAGTGGGGAGCCGCTGACTCAGAAACACCCTACTATACTATTGCACACATACACCTAAACAACATGCACACACAGCCCCACCCCACACCCACAAATGTCACTGTACCCTCCACACTATTAATGTACATCTTACTTACTCTGTAACTGCTTTTTAATTAAACAAAACAATACACACCCCCTTCCACATCATATGCTCTCTGTTTAACACATTTCACCTATAACTCAAGTTGCAATACAGGCCATCTTTCATACAATTCTAACCATCTTTCTCATATACAAATGTTCACAAATTAAGGGGGCGCAGCCCCTTACGACGGTGTGAAGAGCGCCCGTAGGGCGCGATGAATCACCTAGTTGTATATATATGTGTACCCAGCTTAAGTCACTGAGCATGCGCAGTAATACTGTAGTGGGGAATCGAAGTCACTGAGCATGGTCAGGAATACTGAAGATTTCCACCTGTGACAAATGATTTGCTATTACTGGGATAATTAATCAAGTGTCATACCCCTTTCATATATTGTAAGCTTACAGCAGGGCCCTCTTACCTCCAAGTCTGTCTTACCCAGTTTATTTTACCACTGTCTACAATTGTAAAGCGCAACAGAATCTGCTGCGATATATAAGAAACTGGAAATAAATAAAATAAATAAATAACAGCAAATTACCGGGTGAAGCAGTTCTACCTGGTAATTTGTGTAGTACGAAAAGGTCATCCCGGGTCTTACATCCCAGTTCACTGACCCTGCTTTTTACCAGGGTCACTGAGCCAGGATTTGTGACCTGGGTAGACCCTTTCACACTACACAAATTACCTGTGTTTTCAGCAAATTACCAGGATGACAGTTTTTAACCCGGTAATATGCAGTTATGTGTGAAAGGGGATCATGACTACATTTAAAATATAACAATTTATTATTCACTTTAAAAAATATTACTTTTGTATTTAGTTCCTGGAGATTTCTAGTTAGCAGAATATACAAGACACTGACACAGAGATTATGGACTCATAATGAATGTGTAATGAAAACATCATTGCAGCTTTTCCAAAACAGGACTAATTGAGTTGAATTAGCCTAATGAATTAACTTTATTATCGTCAGTTCCAAGAAAAACAACTGTCTGCAGAGATTGATGAGTTTCCCGAGCAGATTTAGGGAATCACAAAGATACTCTACGTACACACACACACAGCTTTGTACACAAGATACAGTCCGGGCCACTACAGGGAGAATCTGGGGACACAGGTGAATTTTCCCTGCTCATTGACAGGTGTTTCTTGCTCATTGCCAGGGGCTACATGTTCTTTGCCAGGAGGTTACATGCTTCCAGCGTGCCAGCGCTCCCGGAATCTGACACAGCGGTCAGTAGCTAGGGACCCCCAGTGTTCGGCATGTATTTAAAAAAAAATATGTTTTCTTTTTTTTTTAACTAAAGGTTTTGTGCATGGCAAGAGGGTAGTGCTTCGGCTTCACCTATCTGCCAATGTGACAATGACTGATGGTGCTGAGCATCGGGAGTCAAGGCACACTGACTGCAGTGCACAAGTGTGCAGTGCATTACTGGGAATTGACTAAGTCCCATGACACTTTGCACAAGAGGGCAGAGGCTGAGAGGTTTGTGCTGAGATCTGATTGGTGGAGCTCATTACGTGCTTCTCAGGCACATGGAGGACAGCAGCAGCAGCCTCGTCATGGTAGGGTTTTTAATCAGAGGCAGCGCTGAACCTGTGAGGTCTCCTACAGTCCTACAGAGTAACGTACAGAGGGACAAACACAGGCTTTTCATGTTGTTTTTTTGAGGGCCATTTTAGGAAAATCCATGTGGATGGCCAGACCGCATCAACCTGCAAAGGCCCTGCACCCCTCGCTTGGGTTGCAGTGCCCTTGTTAGACCTGGAAACCGTTACCTGTTGCTAGCTCTGGAGGACTGGAGATGGCTACCCCTACCATAGGCTATAATTGCCACCATCATCTGCTGGCTGTCAATCGTTAGGTTGACGATGTCTAGGTTGACAGTCAAAAGGTCGACCGCTATTGATCGACAGGCAGAAGGTCGTCACATGGAAGAAGGTGGACATGCATTAGGTCAACATGGTGAAAAGGTCGACACAAGCAAAAGTTAGACATGGGAAAGGTCGATGTGTAGTTTTTATGGTTTTGGGGTCTATGTCGACATAGGTTGACATGGACATCGTATAAGTCGTATGTGCCACATCCCCCTACGTGGCTCGCTGTGCTCACCATGCTATAATCTCCCTCTATGCCCACTGGGCTGGTAGGGTATGAACAAGTCGGTTTAAAAAACAAATTAGGGAAACATCATGTCGACATTTTGCCTGTGTCGAATTTTTGACCATGTCTACCTAATGCAGGCACGCCCGTGCCATCATTTCAAGTGGCCCGCAGCCTCCAGCCAGAAGCGGGCGAAGCATCCGATGCAGGATGCACAGCACAGGACACTAAAGGTGGGGTTCCGGCGAGCGCGCCTTTACCTTGCTGTCTGCAGCAGTGAGGAGGTGCCGGCCGCCACAGTGAGATGTGTTTGGCGGCTTCCGGGTGAGTGTGCGTCCAACCCCTGGACATTCAGAGAAGGGGGGGCAAGCTACGGGACAGAGTGAATGGGGGCAAAGTGGGGAACATACAGTGAATGGGAGGCATACAGTGAAGGAGGGGCAGGCAGGGGAATATAATGTGAAGGGGGCAGAGTGGAGGACATAGAGTGAATGGGGGCAGGCAGGGGAATATACAGTGAAGGGGCAGGCTGGGGACATAGAGTGAATGGGGGCAGAGTGGGGAACATACAGTGAATGGGGGACATACAGTGAAGGAGGGGCAAGGCTGGGGGCATACAGTGAATGGGGGCAGGCTGGGGGATATACAGTGAATGGGGGCAGGCAGGGAATATACAGTGAAGGGGCAGGCTGGGGGACATAAAGTGAATGGGGGCAGAGTGGGGGACCATTCTGATGTGATTAATGGTTCAAAGAATGTCAGGCTGAATGGTCAGCCCCACATTTTCACTTCACCAAATCTGGCCCTCGTCGCAAAAAGTTTGGACACCCCTGACCTAATGCATGTCAACATTTTTCATGTGTTGACATTCTGACTGTTGACCAACAGTGGTCGAACTTTTGACTGTTGACCTAGACACTGTTGGCCTGTTGACATACCCATCTGCTGACCATGCAAGTGGGGAAAAACCATTACTGGGGAGGGTGGTGAGACTTATTTCATATGCCACCAACCCCCCCATACACAAGCGCCCCCACCACCCCATTAGGCTGTGTAAGGGTTATCAGTACCCACACCACCACCACTCTCTGAAAATGTAACATTTGTACCCTACCTCCCATACTTTATAAAGGATAGTGGTCTCACAAGGAAGCGTCATGGTCCTGTGATAGTTCCCCAAATTAAAATGATGCCACACAGTGGCACAATCTTATTCACATTACACATAATGTAGTGCCCCTCATCCGTGCTCCACCAAATGGTAGTGCCCCTTATTCACATTACATCATTCAACATCCCATCTTCAACAGCACTCCCATTTTAGTAAAATTTACCCCATAATCTGATTAATCAAATGTAATGAGCCGGGAGGGTCCCAAAAATCAGGTCCGCCTCCCGGCCCCCTGGAAAAGTGGACAAGTCCCCCACAATGGCACCATCCTCCATGAAACCCCCTCTCGGCGGGGGGTCCGTGTGACCTGATGGCTCGAATTGCGTCATCGTGGCCCTGCTACCCGCTGTGTAATGCCTGAAATACCAGCATTAACACAGTAAGGGGCATGGCTATGATGATGCAAATACAATGGCACACCCACACTCTAATACTAACTTGGATTGCCCCGCCTCTGGCTCCACCCCTCTTGTGACATGGCCACCTGCCCCACCCCCTACTTCCTGAGCTGGCTGTCCTCTCCTGGGGAGAGCAGCCTAAAAGTCAGCAACCCTGGCCCATGGAGAGAGCTAAAGTCGCTACTGGTATTACAGCCTGCACTAGTATAGGAGAAGCGTCCTACCAACTGACAACCGCACTCCTTAATGTGCTTTAAATATGACATATTATAAGTTTAATGTATTAATCAAAGCAAATTCTGAGCCGGTTCATGAACTGAAACTTTACATTCTAGTTGGAATAGGCAGTTTTTGTGTGTAAAACACTGACTAATTTAATTAGTCAGAACTATTTTGCAGAACTAATCTGCTTTAAACAAATTAATTACTGCAAATTAATTGGCAGAAAAAAAGCTGAAAGGGAGGAAATGGAGGAGCAAAGTAATAAATCATATTTGGAGCGCTCCGCCACAGGGACATATAGGGTGATTCAGTGATGTGCTGAACATGGTACATTGTGGGGGAGATTTATCATAGCTTGGAGAGAGAGAGAGAGAAAAACTGAAAAAAAAAAAAACTCAAAGAGAAACAAAAAAAATACCAAGTCCATTGTGTAAAATATGGGTTCAATGGCGTCTGAGTCCCGCAAGGGGACTCAGACGCACGACGCCATGCTGGCGCCGTGAAACTACACAAGTACTGGGGGTCGTGGTAGCTGGGCGGCTTTCTGGGAGGGTTGCCCCTATTTCCAGGCACGCCCCCATTTTGTCGCTATGGGGGCATGACCCAGAGGCTCTGTGAGCCTCTAGCCATGCCCCCAGCCCCATGGCTGCCGGAATAGACGCTGTGCTCATGCGCACAACGTTTATTCCCCGCTGCTTAGCAGCAGACATGGGGCACTCCCAACAGCCCCCCTCACCGCGGGACACTGACGGCCGCGGGAGGGACAGCGGGACAGGCCCTGATAATCGGACTGTCCCGCTGTAATCGGGACTGTTGGGAGGTATGGACAAACCACCAACCAGCTGATTGGCTAAACCCTCACCCCATAAATCTAATCCAGGGCTGGGCAACACCGGCTCTCCAGATGTTAGTGAACTACACATCCCAGGATGTTTTGCATTAGTTTGCTATGT
Organism: Crinia signifera; assembly: GCF_055691185.1. Classification (NCBI taxonomy): domain Eukaryota; kingdom Metazoa; phylum Chordata; class Amphibia; order Anura; family Myobatrachidae; genus Crinia; species Crinia signifera. The sequence continues at coordinate 28,118,963 of NC_139219.1, read as the reverse complement.
GGCCATGCTGAAACTGATGCAAGGCATGCTGGGATGTATAGTTCATCAACATCTGGAGGGCCGGTGTTGCCCAGCCCTGATCTAATCCCAATCTTTCGACATTAAGATTGTACACGTTTTGGATGTCGTTATGGTGTCTGGGAAAGATAAACCATACTATCCCTTTAAACCAGGACACTCGTGAATTATACAGGTTCTGTGGCTGGCAGACTTCAAGCCTGCACATACCTTGTTGAAATCAACCTCCGAACCTGTGTAATTCATAAATGTCCCAGATTAAAGGGACAGTATGGTAACTCTATGCTTGGTGCACATCTGCTTTTATTCATTGCATGAAAATGTATAGCCTGCACCAGTGTGATGCCACCTCAGGAGCCCTGCGTGGTAACGTCACTCGTCATCTTCCTGTAATGTCTCTTCTGGAAGCATCAGTGCAATCAATACAAGGTGCTAATACTGTACATGGGATCTCTAATTACTACATATCTGTGAGAGCTGCTAAGTGCTTGTGCGGCAATCAGACAGTGTTGTGCCAGCCGAGTCAGCGAGGCATTCTCACATGGGGGAGACGTATCGAGCCTTGGAGAGTGATGTAAGATATTGAAAGCAACCAATCAGATGCAAACTGACCGAAGCTTAGTGGTTGCTACTGGCAACTTGCCCACTTTATCTCTCTCACAGGTTTGATACATCTACCCCCAAGGCTATTATGTCAGGGGAGTGGGTGCTAAGCAGAGATTCACGGCGTTGTACAGTGGTGTTATTCATACTGAAAAATCTTTGAAAAAAACATGAAAAACCACGTCGACCATGTGTCGACCTTCTGTCAGTGTCGACCTAGGGTATGTTGACCATTCTTAAGTGCCGACCTAGTCACTGTCAACCACTAGTGGTCAACCTAGTGACTGTCGACCTAGACATTGTCGACCCAGGGACTGGATACCCCCTGGCGGCATGATTGCAGGCGATATATCCGATTCTGCCGGGAGGCTGTTCAAGGTTGGACGTGCAAGCAGGCCCAAACTCCGGCTCCTGCGCCTCAGGTCAGATCTAAGGCCTGATTCAGACCTGCGCGCTGGGCTGCGAGTGTAGCTCAGCAACTAGGTTGCCACCACCCCCTGCCCCACAAATTCCCCACCTTACAAAGGGGTTTGCATGGAATGCGCCTAGAGGAAATAATCAATAGATTTGTCCTCTTGTCCTTGGTGCTCTCAGCAGCCGTGCAGCCCAGGACTCACTCTGCAGCCGCGCAGCCCAGGACTCACTCTGCAGCCGCGCAACCCAGGACTCACTTGGCGGCTGCGTGGAAAACAGCCTCTTCGGTCAGGCGCTGACATCATACACCTGCCCCTAGCATTCATGAACATGCCTGCATTTCCAGAACACTGTGGGCACTCTCATAAAACGGCCGGTATCCAGCCCCTCTTGGCCACTCGATGTCAATCAGGGCTGCGTGCGGCCGGGAATCGCACATGTGCATTGCTCCCAATATGCAGTAGCCCCAAACATCAGCCCGCATCTGAAGGAATTGGGTGAAAAGTGGGCAAAATCCCATGAGTGTATGGCCAGCATCAGACTGGTGGTAAGCCTGACTTAAGGCCATGCAGCTGAAAATCGTTTAGTGTGTATGGGCCAGAGGTCCCCGACTAGCGATGATGCGCGCTCCCACATCATCGCTAGAAAGTGGTTAATCTTGCTGGTCAATCCATTATGATTATGGTTCATTTTTTTAACCATCATCGCTCAGCGTGTATGCATGGAGCGCTGATGGCTAAAAGATGAACATCTGCTGACCCAGCCTCACACTCTTATGGGCAGATGAACTAAGCCTTGGAGAGAGATAAGGTACCTCCAGGGGCGTAAGTTCGTCCCAGCTGCCCGGAGGCAAGATGTATACTGGTGCCCCTCCCCACAAGACATCCACACACAACCTTATCCTTATATAAAATATACCGTGGGAGGGGGCGTGAATTGCGCGAGGGGGGGTTGCGAATTGCGGGAGGGGGGCTGCGCGGGGGGGTGACGTGAAAATCGCAGGAGGGGGGCGTGAATCGCGGGAGGGGGGGTGCGCGGGGGGTCCGTGAATTGCAGGAGGGGGGGGGGGGGCACGGGGCGCGATGAATCACCTAGTTGGTTATATATTCTTGTAGAAGGATGGTAGGATGTTGCTGTCATTCAGAATGCATTTACATAAACAGTAATAGTAGCAGTAAAAGATCTGACTTAAAACACCTACAGTAAAACAGAACAGGTGTTATATATTATACAAAGAATTGGTTGATGATGTGTAGGTTGACGTGCACATAGTTGTCACTGGAAAAAAATTGCTACAAGAAAAAATCAACACAGAAAGGTCAACACATGTAAATGTTGACATAAGTGTGGCACTTCATTGGTGTCCATGTCGACACATGAGAATAAATATGAAAACATAAAAAAAAATTAAAAAAAATATTGGCAACCTTTTTCATTGTCGACCATAGCCGTGTCAGTGTTTTGCATGTGCCATTTAATCCTGGGGTTGCCGTGAATCGCGCGCAGGGGGGAGGCGGGGGAGGGAGGAGGTGAGGGGTGTCCGTGAATCACGGGAGGAGGGGTCGTGGGTGGATGCCGTGAATTGCGGGAGGGGGGGTCGCGCGCGGGGGGTGTGGGTGCCGCGAATCGTGGGAGGGGGGGGTTGCAGTGAATCGTGGGAGGGTGGGTCGCAGGGGTGGGGGGTTGCCGCAATGACAGGAGGGGGGGTCAGGGGGGGTGGGAATCACGGTATTGGGGGTCGCGGGGGTGGGGGTTACCGTGAACTGCGGGAGGGGGGGCAAGGGGGGTTGGCGCGAATCGTGGGAGGGGGGGTCACGGGGTGCAGCGAATCGCAAAAGGGGGGTGTCACCGGGTGGGGCTGCAAATCGCGGGAGTCGCGGTGGGTGCCGCGAATTGCGGGGGGTGTGCTGCGAATCGCGGGAGAGGGGTCGCGGGGGATGCCGCGAATCGCCACAAGAAAAAATCAACACAGAAAGGTCAACACATGTAAATGTTGACATAAGTGTGGCACTTCATTGGTGTCCATGTCGACACATGAGAATGAATATGAAAACATTCAAAAAGTGAAAAATAAATCTTCAAAAATTCATGTCAACCTTTTTCATTGTCGACCATAGCCATGTCAGTGTTTTGCATGTTCCATTTAATCGTGGGGTTGCCGTGAATGGGGGGGGAGGGAGGTGGGGGGTGTCTGCGAATTGCGTGGGGGGTGCCGCGAATTGCGGGAGGGGGGGTCGTGGAGGGTGGGTGACGCGAATTGCGGGAGGGGGGGTCGCGCGGGGGGGTACCGCGAATTGCGGGAGGGGGTCGCTGGGGTGCCGCAAATCGCCACAAGAAAAAATCAACACAGAAAGGTCAACACATTAAAAAGTGTGGCACTTCATTGGTGACCATGTCGACACATGAGAATGAATATGAAAACATTCTTAAAATGAAAAATAAATCTTCAAAAACTCATGTCAACCTTTTTCATCGTCGACCATAGCCGTGTCAGTGTTTTGCATGCGCCATTTGATCCTCGGGTTGCTCTGAATCGCGGCGGCTGGGGGGGGGGGTCGCAGGGGGGGTGTGTGTGCCATGAATTGTGGGAGGGGGGGTCGCTGGGGTGGGTACTGCGAATTGCGGGAGGGGCGTGGGGGTTGCAGCGAATCGCGGGAGGGGGGTCGCGGGGCCGGGTGGTTTGCCGCGAGTCACAGGAGGGAGGGGACGGGTGGGGGGGTGCAGAGGGGGATGGGTGCGGGGGTTTGCAGCGAATCGCGGAAGGGGGGGATGCGGGTGCGGGCTGCCGCGAATAGCGGGAGGAGGGGGGTCGCGTGTGGGGGTTGGGGTGCCCCGAATCGCCGGAGGGGGGGTCGTGGGGGGGGGGGGGTGCAGCGAATCGTGGGAGGGGAGGTCGCGGGGGGGTGTGCCGCGAATCGGGTGGGGGGGGGGGTACCGCGAATCACGGGAGGGGGGCGGCAGGGGGCGCTCACCTGGTGTGTCTGGTGAGTAGCTGTGTCTTTGCTGGGTAACATGGGGAGGCAGAGGGCTCACTGGGCTGGTTCTCTGTCATGTGAGTCAGTCATGTGAGTCAGAGGCTCCACCCAGCGTTAGAGAGTCAGACACACTTTGAGTGACAGATGTAGCCAAATATATAAGAGATGGGCGTAGGAGCCCGGCGGCAGATGACTCCACTACCTCTGGGAACCTCTAGGTAATTACAGCGCCTTTGCATGCCGTGGAGAGGGGGCGGGGCGTAATGATATGCTAATCCCATCATTGTAGCCCATTCACATATTTTGGCTAATCGACATACGTTCCACACTATGGGGCGGGTACTAATGGCACAATTAGCCTGGCCCCGCCCCGACCTGATTCGACTCGCCGGCATCTCCAGCAGAGGCAGAATAATAAGTAGGTAAGTATGTTAGTACATCTCCCCAGAGTATCTACAAGCACCTGCACTGTATAAATAGACAGCTAGGGGTATAGTTATTGAAGATTCTAATGAAAAGAAGTGATGTTGTCCATAGCAACCAATCAGTTTCTGTCTATCAACCAATGATAGAGTCTCATTGATTGCTATGGGCAACATCACCTCTTTTCATTTTTAGAAGCTTTAGTAAATTTACACCCTAGAATCGTATTGGTTGCTAGGGGCAACCCCTCTACTTTACCTGTTTAGAAGGCTGAATATACCTCCCCCATAATGTGATATAACAGAATCCTCCGATGTTACATCTGTAATTCTGTTAATGTCCTCTGCTGTCACATTTACTAAGATGAGAGTTGTATTTGACATGGGATGTTGCTAGGGGCAACCAATCAGCATCTACTTCTTATTAAGCACCTTCTAGAAGATAATAGATAGTATCTGATTGGTTTCCCATAGCAACATCCCATATCTATGTATATTTGCGGTATGAACAGATGGCTTGGCTTGTGCTGTGTGTTAGTATCCCTCTGACGCACTGATTCTCCTTCCGAGGATACCATTGTTCCATCGTCTCATTCCGAATGGTCTTATACGGGTCGTGTTGTTATTTCCTTGGGGAATCATTTCCTAAAGACTGCAATTATCCCCAATTATTCCCCGGAGAGAGATTACAGGCAAGATGGAAATGGAGATTCGGGTATTTACACGTTTGGGAAATATGGGATGTAATTATTAGGGCAGAGAGGAACCCATTCATTTCTGTACCGTGATCCATTACTTTCACGCTCAGAATTTCCTTTGCTAAGGATCCTAACCAAGGGCCTGATTCATATCTGGGGCGAGATGCGCTCAGCTTTTGGAATATGGATTTTATTTAGGATACGGTCATTGGGTCACTTGGTCGACAGTCATTAGGTCGACACCATTAGGTTGACCACGCATTTAGGTCAACCAGAGTCTACGTCGGCATGCAGGAAGGTCGATGTGAGTCTAGGTCAAGACGGGTTAGGTCGACAGGGTCATTAGGTCAACATGGGTTAGGTCGACAGTCAAAAGGTCGACATGGGATTTTTCACATTTTTTTGAGGTATTTCATGCCCTATCATCCACTAGGGCGTGGTGGGAGAATAAAATAGAAAATAGTGTGCCGAGTGCAGCGAGCCATGCGAGAGGACACGGTGCTACATTTCAGTGTCCTTGTTGACTGTGTCGACATTCGGGACACAAAAAATGTGAAAAACCCCATGTCGACCTTTTGACTGTTGACTTAACCTATGTCGACCTTTTCACCCTGTCAACCTAATGACCCTGTCGACCTAACCCTTGTCAACCTAGACTCATGTTGACCTTCCTGCATGTCGACCTAGACTCATGTCAACGTATTTGTGTCAACCTAATGACTATCTACCAATATGCTAGTGACCTAATGATCCACACCCTTTTATTTGATGTGAAAGTCAATACTGTGTGCATTGGTGACAGAACTGATGGCTGTAGAGCAGTGGTGGCCAACCTGTGGCTCTTGAGCCTCATGCGGCTCTCCCCCTTGTAAAGTGAGGCTCCTGCTCCCACTGCTGCCCGCCGCCCACCGTCCGTCCCAGTCCTCCCTGCTGCCAGTTCCCTGAATCCCTTCTCCTTCTAAGGGGAGGAGAGCACGCATCTCTCCTACCCCTTACTGTGCATCCTTGTGACTGTGCCGTCCGCCAATCAGAGCTAGTGGGCCATCAGCCAATCAGGAGCCGGCCAGCGAGCTTTGATTGGTGGACAGCCCAGTCACAGGGAAGTGAGGAGGAAGGAGACGCGCGGTGTGCTGTGCTCTCCTCCCATCAGTGACATGACAGGAGGACTGCAGGGGACACCAGACTGTCCTCTCCCCGCCCGGCAGCAGCAGCAACAACGGTGAGTGCTGCTGCTGGGAAATTCGCACTGTGGGGGCATAGCAGTTTGTGGCACTGTGGGAGCATACCAGCTTTCTGGCACCATAGGGGCATACCCGGCACCGTGTGGTGCATACCTGGCACCGTGGGGGGCATATGTGTATTTGGCACTATTGGGGGCATATGTATATATGGCACTGCACTATTGGAGGCATATTTGTATCACACCCACCCGAGGGGTCAAAATAAACAACGCCCCTTTTTTTGGCGCATGCGCCTTCGGCGCGCACATGATGTCGGCTCTTTAGCTTGACTACCGATATTTTTCGGCTCTTTACCTCTGACCGGTTGGCCACCCCTGCTGTAGAGCATATTTGCCTACTTTTGAAAACTAGTTTCAGGGAGATTATAGTTGGTAGTAGAATTTTGCAAAGTGCCCCATTGAGGGGGCGTGTCATGCTCCACCCAAGGGCGTGTCTAGTTCCATATATGGAGAGATTGTGAAAAGAGATTGTGAACTTGGCCCCTAGAAGCGTGGGTGTGTACTGCTACATCTGAGAGGAATCTTGTAAAAATGACTGATATCCAAATGTAGATCAGCCCCAAAGCAGTTAGTAAGAGCTACTATAATTGGTAAAGTGCTGGGAAATGGCGCTGATGATTCAATATAAATGTATCTGTCTCTCATTCCTTTTTTCCCAAAAAAATGTAACCGTGTAATGTGGGCTAGGTGACATGAGGGAGATTGCTAGACAAATGAGGGAGAGAGGGAGATTGCTTCTATGTCAGGGAGTCTCCTGCAGAATGCAGGAGGGGAGGTAACTATGATGTAACAGTGTAATGTGGGCTAGGTGACATGAGGGAGATTGCTAGACCATTGAGGGAGAGAGTGAGATTGCTGCTATTTCAGGGAGTCTCCTGCAGAATGCAGGAGGGGAGGTAACTATGATATAACAGTGTAATGTGGGCTAGATGACATGAGGGAGATTGCTAGACTAATGCGGGAGAGAGGGAGATTGCTGCTATGTCAGGGAGTCTCCTGCAGAATGCAGGAGGGGAGGTAACTATGATGTAACAGTGTAATGTGGGCTAGGTGACATGAGGGAGATTGCTAGACTAATGAGGGAGAGAGGGAGATTGCTGCTATGTCAGGGAGTCTCCTGCAGAATGCAGGAGGGGAGGTAACTATGATGTAACAGTGTAATGTGGGCTAGAGGACATGAGGGAGATTGCTAAACTAATGAGGGAGAGAGGGAGATTGCTGCTATTTCAGGGAGTCTCCTGCAGAATGCAGGAGGGGAGGTAACTATGATATAACAGTGTAATGTGGGCTAGGTGACATGAGGGAGATTGCTAGACTAATGAGGGAGAGAGGGAGATTGCTGCTATGTCAGGGAGTCTCCTGCAGAATGCAGGAGGGGAGGTAACTATGATGTAACAGTGTAATGTGGGCTAGGTGACATGAGGGAGATTGCTAGACCATTGAGGGAGAGAGTGAGATTGCTGCTATTTCAGGGAGTCTCCTGCAGAATGCAGGAGGGGAGGTAACTATGATGTAACAGTGTAATGTGGGCTAGGTGACATGAGGGAGATTGCTAGACTAATGAGGGAGAGAGGGAGATTGCTGCTATGTCAGGGAGTCTCCTGCAGAATGCAGGAGGGAAGGTAACTAGGATGTAACAGTGTAATGTGGGCTAGGTGACATGAGGGAGATTGCTAGACTAATGAGGGAGAGAGGGAGATTGCTGCTATATCAGGGAGTCTCCTGCAGAATGCAGGAGGGGAGGTAACTATGAAGTGACAGTGTAATGTGGGCTAGGTGACATGAGGGAGATTGCTAGACTAATGAGGGAGAGAGGGAGATTGCTGCTATTTCAGGGAGTCTCCTGCAGAATGCAGGAGGGGAGGAAACTATGATATACAGTAACAGTGTAATGTGGGCTAGGTGACATGAGGGAGATTGCTAGACTAATGAGGGAGAGAGGGAGATTGCTGCTATGTCAGGGAGTCTCCTGCAGAATGCAGGAGGGGAGGTAACTATGATGTAACAGTGTAATGTGGGCTAGGTGACATGAGGGAGATTGCTAGACCATTGAGGGAGAGAGTGAGATTGCTGCTATTTCAGGGAGTCTCCTGCAGAATGCAGGAGGGGAGGTAACTATGATATAACAGTGTAATGTGGGCTAGATGACATGAGGGAGATTGCTAGACTAATGCGGGAGAGAGGGAGATTGCTGCTATGTCAGGGAGTCTCCTGCAGAATGCAGGAGGGGAGGTAACTATGATGTAACAGTGTAATGTGGGCTAGAGGACATGAGGGAGATTGCTAAACTAATGAGGGAGAGAGGGAGATTGCTGCTATGTCAGGGAGTCTCCTGCAGAATGCAGGAGGGGAGGTAACTATGAAGTGACAGTGTAATGTGGGCTAGGTGACACAAGGGAGATTGCTAGACTAATGAGGGAGAGAGGGAGATTGCTGCTATGTCAGGGAGTCTCCTGCAGAATGCAGGAGGGGAGGTAACTATGAAGTGACAGTGTAATGTGGGCTAGGTGACATGAGGGAGATTGCTAGACTAATGAGGGAGAGAGGGAGATTGCTGCTATGTCAGGGAGCCTCCTGCAGAATGCAGGAGGGGAGGTAACTATGATGTAACAGTGTAATGTGGGCTAGGTGACATGAGGGAGATTGCTAGACTAATGAGGGAGAGAGGGAGATTGCTGCTATGTCAGGGAGTCTCCTGCAGAATGCAGGAGGGGAGGCAGCAATGCTGCAGAGTCACACACTTATCTAAAGATATACACCGTGCGTAGCGTAGAAGTAAATGCTGCTCCATCTGCAAACAGTATTGGAGCCAACTATGGGAATAAAAAAAAAACACTATTCAAGTCTGATAGAAGGAAGAAGCGTCCGCGCGTCACATGTCTCTCTCCAGGAATAGTCAGTGTCATCGCCCCATCCAGTTCTCAGGCGACAGATTGTTCTATCGGATGCCAGGGCTACTGCAGCTAAATGTGCAGCCAGCGGATATCCGCAGTCACCCACACGGATAACTGCCCATTTCCAGCACACATGGCGCCAGGACAGACTTATTCCAGCTTCCTCCACCACATTCCTCCCAAACAGCATGCGGTCGCCAGCGCAACTCATTTACAGACTGGCCTTCATGTGTCACCGAGCTGAGGGGCTGACGTGCAGGGGATGGGGGGTTACGCACTGGAACTTGTCATCAAACATAACGAATGCTCATTTCTGAGCCATATACAGCTCAATCCCAATTATTCCGCTTGCCCGGATCTCCAGGAGGAGCCCACACAGAAAGTCACCGAGACCTTGTTAGCCGGGAATAGCGCGGAGAACACAGATACGCCATATGTCCGTGTATCACTTCATTAAATACCTCTTTAGTTAAACAACCTCTAAATCCAAAATACAAGCTGCCTCGCATGGAAGAGATCTTAGTATATGTCCCTGGTAAAGGTCATGTGATCAGATGGAAACAACCAATCAGCTTTGAAATAGTTTTTATCAAGCACATACTACGAAATGATAGGTAGCTGGTCGGTTGCTATGGGTGACTTCACCACTCTTGGGGGCAGATGTATGAAGCAGTGATAAGGGAGGAGAAGTGAGCCAGTGGAAAAGCTGTCCATAGCAACCAATCAACACTGACGTAACATCTATAATTTGCATAATATCAAATTATACAGAGCAGCTGATTGGTCACCATGGGCAACGTCTCCACTAGGTCACTTCTCTCTTATCACTGCTTCATACATCTGCCCCTTATTCTGATTGATACACCTCCCCTAAAGGAGACTTCATACCTCCAAACTGTCCTAAATTTTTGTGGGACAGTCTCGTTTTTATTTGGGACTCGGGCATGCCAGTATCCTACAGAGTTCTGGGCATCCCCTCACAGTGATGGTAAATGGGAGGTGTGACTCACAACAGCATCATTCTCGCAATGTCACACCCCCTTTGAGGAAACCACACCTGCGTATATGTGACCTGGCTGCACCTGTTACACTTCCGTATGTGTGACCTGGCTGCACCTCTTACACCTGTGTATGTGTGACCTGGCTGCACCTGTTACACCTGCGTATGTGTGACCTGGCTGCACCTGTTACACCTGCGTATGTGTGACCTGGCTGTACCTGTTACACCTGCGTATGTGTGACCTGGCTGTACCTGTTACACCTGCGTATGTGTGACCTGGCTGCACCTGTTACACCTGCATATGTGTGACCTGGCTGCACCTGTTACACTTCCGTATGTGTGACCTGGCTGCACCTCTTACACCTGTGTATGTGTGACCTGGCTGCACCTGTTACACTTCCATATGTGTGACCTGGCTGCACCTCTTACACCTGTGTATGTGTGACCTGGCTGTACCTGTTACACCTGCGTATATGTGTGACCTGGCTGTACCTGTTACACCTGCATATGTGTGACCTGGCTACACCTGTTACACTTCCGTATGTGTGACCTGGCTGCACCTCTTACACCTGTGTATGTGTGACCTAGCTGCACCTGTTACACCTGCGTATGTGTGACCTGGCTGTACCTGTTACACCTGCGTATATGTGTGACCTGGGTGCAGCTGTTACACCTGTGTATATGTGACCTGGCTGTACCTATTACACTTCTGTATGTGTGACCTGGCTGTACTGTACCTGTTACACTTCCGTATGTGTGACCTGGCTGTACCTGTTACACCTGCGTATGTGTGACCTGGGTGCAGCTGTTACACCTGTGTATATGTGACCTGGCTGTACCTGTTACACTTCTGTATGTGTGACCTGGCTGTACCTGTTACACTTCCGTATGTGTGACCTGGCTGTACCTGTTACACCTGCATATGTGTGACCTGGCTGTACCTGTTACACCTGCGTATATGTGTGACCTGGGTGCAGCTGTTACACCTGTGTATATGTGACCTGGCTGTACCTATTACACTTCTGTATGTGTGACCTGGCTGTACTGTACCTGTTACACTTCCGTATGTGTGACCTGGCTGTACCTGTTACACCTGCGTATGTGTGACCTGGGTGCAGCTGTTACACCTGTGTATATGTGACCTGGCTGTACCTCTTACACTTCTGTATGTGTGACCTGGCTGTACTGTACCTGTTACACTTCTGTATGTGTGACCTGGCTGTACCTGTTACACTTCCGTATGTGTGACCTGGCTGTACCTGTTACACTTGCTTATGTGTGACCTGGCTGTACCTGTTACACCTGCATATGTGTGACCTGGCTGTACCTGTTACACCTGCATATGTGTGACCTGGCTGTACCTGTTACACTTGCGTATGTGTGACCTGGCTGTACCTGTTACACTTGCGTATGTGTGACCTGGCTGTACCTGTTACACCTGCGTATGTGTGACCTGGCTGTACTTGTTACACCTGCGTATGTGTGACCTGGCTGCACCTCTTACACATGCGTATGTGTGACCTGGCTGCACCTGTTTCACCTGCGTATGTGTGACCTGGCTACACCTGCGTATATGTTACCTGGCTGTACCTGTTACACCTGCGTATGTGTGAGCTGGCTGTACCTGTTACACCTGCGTATGTGTGACCTGGCTGCAGCTGTTACACCTGCGTATGTGTGAGCTGGCTGTACCTGTTACACCTGCGTATGTGTGACTTGGCTGCAGCTGTTACACCTGCGTATGTGTGACCTGGCTGTACCTGTTACACCTGCGTATGTGTGACCTGGCTGTACCTGTTACACCTGCATTGTGTGACCTGGCTGTACCTGTTACACCTTCGTATATGTGTGACCTGGCTGTACCTGTTACACCTGCGTATGTGTGACCTGGCTGCACCTGTTACACCTGCGTATGTGTGACCTGGCTGCACCTGTTACACCTGCGTATGTGTGACCTGGCTGCATCTGTTACACCTGCGTATGTGTGACCTGGCTGTACCTGTTACACCTGCGTATGTGTGACCTGGCTGCACCTGTTACACCTGCGTATGTGTGACCTGGCTGCACCTATTACACCTGCGTATGTGTGACCTGGCTGCATCTGTTACACCTGCGTATGTGTGACCTGGCTGCACCTGTTACACCTGCGTATGTGTGACCTGGCTGCACCTGTTACACCTGCGTATGTGTGACCTGGCTGCATCTGTTACACCTGCGTATGTGTGACCTGGCTGTACCTGTTACACCTGCATTGTGTGACCTGGCTGTACCTGTTACACCTGCGTATGTGTGACCTGGCTGCACCTGTTACACCTGCGTATGTGTGACCTGGCTGCATCTGTTACACCTGCGTATGTGTGACCTGGCTGTACCTGTTACACCTGCGTATGTGTGACCTGGCTGTACCTGTTACACCTGCATATGTGTGACCTGACTGCACCTGTTACACCTGCGTATGTGTGACCTGGCTGCACCTGTTACACCTGCGTATGTGTGACCTGGCTGCACCTGTTACACTTGCGTATGTGTGACCTGGCTGCACCTGTTACACCTGCGTATGTGTGACCTGTGTTAATTAATATACCAGAACGAGCCACCAGCCTGTCAACATGACGGAACAACACAACAATAATGTTTGTGACTGTGCGCAGCCGAACAGAGCAACAATGGAATTGCTCCGTCTATCGCCATGTAGCGGGCGCTGGCACACAAAACACTTTAATTCCCCCTATAGAGGAGAGGCGCAGTGTTAGCCTTTATTATATAGGATAAATGGATTTACTGGTCAGCAAAATCAGGTCCTGTGTGCGGCTGTTCCTCTGAGCGTAACGCAGAGTAATAAAGATCCTGTTTGTTATATTCTAACAGCAGGAAGGCACCGTAATACTGATACATACTGATATGTTTATTTCTGTTTAGCATGGTATGCTAATTAACTATTCCAATCACAATGGCGCGCCAGGCAGCGAGCTGATATGCAATTAGTGCTCTATGAATATTATTACAGTTGGTAGAATGTACTGTAGTTAGGATCGACAAGAGGAAGGTCAAGATGCATTGGGTCAACATGGGGTTAAAAATTAAAACCCCATGTCGACATTTTGACTGTGACCTAGCTTATGTTGACCTAATGCACGTGTCAACCTAATGACCCTGTCGACCTAACCCCATGTCGACATGTCGACTTTCAGTGGTGGACCCAATGCATGTTGACCTTCTTCTTGTAGACCTAGTGACCATATACCTGTAGTTACTGCCTTAAACCCTTGGCCTGTCCATAGGTGTTGGTGATACCTGTGTAATGATTTGTTTAATGCCGGAGAGCTACGGACTGCCATGCAAAGGCATAAGTACTAAATAAATGCCATATAAAATAGCTGTCATTCCGGAAGTGTAAAGGCAAAGTATATATCTCAGCCAAAACAAAGCAGAACCTCCATTATTGGAGTCACATAGACAAGCAGACAATGCAATGTCCCAGCCGTCAGCAGATACCTGTATATATACATTACATAGGGTGGTGACTGTTGAGGGCTCCTGGCGCTGCTCTCTAAGACATGACCGTATACAGTAATAATATGGTGACCAACCGTCCTCAAGGGCCGCATTTATCAATCAATATATTCGGCTAAATCCCAGAAAACACCCCTTTTTGGAGGTTAGCTGCAGATATTAAGCATCACTCCAATGTATCAGGAGGGACCGCAGCAGGAATCTCCGATCCCTTCTGTAATGCCGCTGGCTGCCTCCGCCGTAGGTTTCTATGGGGGGATGCGAAGCTGCCTGATGTATCAATATCGGGCAGCAGCGCATCGCATCCCAGGGCTTTTGGGATGGCGGTAGGCCATTGTAGCCTATGGGCTACACACCGCACTGCTGCTGAGGCAGTGCGGATGGGGGGGTCTGCGGGGGGTCAGCGCTAACCGTGCATGCGCAGACCCCCGGCTTCTACCTCAGCACAGCGCAGGGGCGGGCTCCTTTCGGAGCCCTGTCTTTGCGAGTGGGCGATTATACATCCCGCCATTAGGATTGCATTTTACAATGCGATCCTGGACGGTAATATTCTGCCCAGATCGCATTGTAAATGTGATCAATGATAAATGGGCCCCTTAGGGAGGACAGTCCTTCTTTTGTAAGTTCTGTCCTCCCTTGAAAAAGTGTCCTCCTATATGTCCTCCTTTTCAATATTTGAAGACTATTCTTTTAAATCCCCGTATTGGATCGATACAGAGCTGATCCGTTGCGTGTGGTATGACGTATGTTAGCCGCCATCCGCCTCTGTCACAGAGGACAGGCTCAGGCATCGGACACAGCACTTCTCTGAAGCCTCGGGGACGTTGCCAGGCAACACCCCGAGCTTCTGTCCTCTCAGCAGCCGGGCGTCGGGAGGTTGCCGGGCAACGTCCCCGAACTTCCGCCCGGCGGCTTCCGGAGCTGGCGGCTGACATCAGCTGCCGGAGGGTGGGTAGTTTGAATAAATAGCCGCTGCTGCTGGGAATAGACGCCGGTTATAGCATCCCTTTGCCTTGCCTTGCCTTGCCTGGTGTTTGGTCGTGTTCCTGGTTCCCTGCAGAAGCTCCGTTTTGGCATTCTTTCCTGCTGCTGCTGGTCCGACTTCATCTGTGGTTCTTCCATCTCCCAGATAAGTCAGGGATTCCCTTTGCAGTAGTCACCTTGTTTTGTATTTCTTATATACCATCTTTCGTGCATTGTTGCCGCTTAACTTATATACCATCCTTTGTGCATTGTTGCCCTTATTATATTTCTTATATTACACCTTTTATGCATTGTTGCAGTTGTGCTTGATTAGTTCATCTTCTGAGCCTCGTTGGTCCCTTCAGACCTCTGGGGATTCCCCGTCCTGTTGTAGGGGTTTAGCTAGCATTTCTGTCCTCCTGCTTTGGCGGTTGCATTGTCCCCTCCTAAGACCTGCCTGTAACGGAGTCTGGGCGGACCTAATTCGCCCTTACAGCCGGGACGGGTACAGGTTAAGCCTAGTACTGCACGCAACCGTCAACCTCAGGCATGGGCAACGGAGTCAGGGCATTAGTCCGGGGAGATCCTCAGAGTCTCACTGAAGACTCTCATAAGTCTTACAGCATATTTGTATTTGATATGATGATTCGCCAAGGCTTGGTACAGTGCGGTGAGATGCGATTATGAGACACATGTGGTGCGCACAGCATGGGAGCCACATCTGCAAGTGGCTTTTTAGCTCCGTCCTCCCTGTTTAGGCCCACCTTGCCCCACCCTGCTAGTCTATTTAGGTCTGCTCCTCCCCCCGGCCATTTTAGACCTCATTGCTGCACCTTGTGGAGATGTGCGGAGCAGAGAAGAGGGCGTGTGGTCATGTGGAAGCTGAGGAAGGTCTGTGGGGCTGCAGGAGAAGATGTGTGGAGCAGAGAAGAGGGCGTGCGGTCAAGTGGAAGCTGAGGAAGGTCTGTGCAGCTGCAGGAGAAGAAGTGCAGAGCAGAGAAGAGGGCGTGTGGTCAAGTGGATGCTGAGGAAGGACTGTGCGGCTGCAGGAGAAGATGTGCGGAGCAGGGAAGAAGGCGTGTGGTCATGTGGAAGCTGAGGAAGGTCTGTGGGGCTGCATGAGAAGAAGTGTGGAGCAGAGAAGAGGGCGTGTGGTCAAGTGGAAGCTGAGGAAGGTCTGTGCGGCTGCAGGAGAAGAAGTGCAGAGCAAAGAAGAGGGCGTGTGGTCAAGTGGAAGCTGAGGAAGGACTGTGCAGCTGCAGGAGAAGATGTGCGGTGCAGAGAAGAGGGCGTGTGGTCATGTGGAAGCTGAGGAAGGTCTGTGGGGCTGCAGGAGAAGATGTGTGGAGCAGACAAGAGGGCGTGTGGTCAAGTGGAAGCTGAGGAAGGTCTGTGCGGCTGCAGGAGAAGAAGTGCGGAGCAGAGAAGAGGGCGTGTGGTCATGTGGAAGCTGAGGAAGGTCTGTGGGGCTGCAGGAGAAGATGTGCGGAGCAGAGAAGAGGGCGTGTGGTCAAGTGGAATCTGAGGAAGGTCTGTGCGGCTGCAGGAGAAGACGTGCAGAGCAGCAGAGAGGGCGTATGGTCAAGTGGAAGCTGAGGAAGGTCTGTGCGGCTGCAGGAGAAGACATGCGGAGCAAAGAAGAGGGCGTGTGGTCAAGTGGAAGCTGAGGAAGGTCTGTGGGGCTGCAGGAGAAGATGTGCGGAGCAGAGAAGAGGGCGTGTGGTCAAGTGGAATCTGAGGAAGGTCTGTGCGGCTGCAGGAGAAGACGTGCAGAGCAGCAGAGAGGGCGTATGGTCAAGTGGAAGCTGAGGAAGGTCTGTGCGGCTGCAGGAGAAGACATGCGGAGCAAAGAAGAGGGCGTGTGGTCAAGTGGAAGCTGAGGAAGGTCTGTGCGAGTGGAAGCTGAGGAAGGTCTGTGCGGCTGCAGGAGAAGACGTGCAGAGAAGAGGGCGTGCAGTCAAGTGGAATCTGAGGAAGGTCTGTGCGTCTGCAGGAGAAGACTGTGGAGCAGAGAAGAGGGCATGTGGTCAAGTGGAATCTGAGGAAGGTCTGTGCGGCTGCAGGAGAAGACTACAGAGAAGAAAAGAGGGCGTGTGGTCATGTGGAAGCTGAGGAAGGTCTGTGCAGCTGCAGGAGAAGACGTGCGGAGCAGAGAAGAGGGCGTGTGGTCATGTGGAAGCTGAGGAAGGTCTGTGTGGCTGCAGAAGAAGACGTGCGGAGCAGAGGAGAGGGCGTGTGGTCATGTGGAACCTGAGGAAGGTCTGTGCAGCTGCAGGAGAAGACGTGCGGAGCAGAGAAGAGGGCGTGTGGTCAAGTGTAATCTGAGGAAGGTATGTGCGGCTGCAGGAGAAGACATGTGGAGCAGAGAAGAGGGCGTGTGGTCATGTGGAAGCAGAGGAAGGTCTGTGCGGCTGCAGGAGAAGAGGTGCGGAGCAGAGAAGAGGGCGTGTGGTCAAGTGGAAGCTGAGGAAGGTCTGTGTGAGTGGAAGCTGAGGAAGGTCTGTGTGGCTGCAGGAGAGGACGTACCACACCCGAGAAGAGGGCATGTGGTCAAGTGGAAGCTGAGGATGGTCTGTGCAGCTGCAGGAGACATTTCCCAGAAAGTGTAGTGGTATTAGCTGAGTAATTTTATTATTTTAGAAAGCCTTCCCCCGATGCACGGCCACCATTTTATGGGGCCATACAAAATGTATCCTTGTTAAAAGGGCACACCCCCCCCCCCCCCTGCCTCAGACAATGGTAATCGCAGACGGTCCCAGGGAGCTACAGACTGCGAGGTATATAGTGGGAGGAGCAGCAGCACAGAGGATATCAGGAGATGAGTGATGTGTCAGTGAGGACAGGGCTGCATGTACCAGGGGCAGTGACATGATGTGAGGAGGGAATGGAGGCAGCAGGAAGCCACAGACTGAGAGTTATATAGTGGGAGGAGCACGTCCCCCGCAGCACAGAGTATATTAGGAGATGAGTGATGTGTCAGTGAGGACAGGGCTGCATGTGACAGGGGCAGTGACCTGATGTGAGGAGGGGAATGGAGGCAGCAAGAAGCCACAGGCTGAGAGTTATATAGTGGGAGGAGCAGGGTCCCCAGCAGCACAGAGTATATCAGGAGATGAGTGATGTGTCAGTGAGGACAGGGCTGCATGTGACAGTGGCAGTAACATAATGTGAGGAAGGGAATGGAGGCAGCAGGAAACCACAGACTGGGAGCCAGAATCCTATTCCAACCTACAATTCACAATCTTGTCCATTTGTAGGATGAACACACAACAACCCCTGGGCTGAACTGTACGTCCAGTGAGTCTCTATCTCAGCTGCCACAGAGGATACACACGGCCTGTCTTCAGTTTCCTGCCTACAGACTGCTACAAACACTTCCCCAAACAATGTTACAATTCGGTATTATAAGTGTCAATTGTGTTGCTTCAGTTTCTGACTCCCAGATCTGGACATGACTCGTTGGCACGTCACCAGATTGATGTGGGGACCATACACAGATTCTGAGATAGTCAGGCATCCCTATATTGGAGCGCACACATGGGAAAACAGCATTTGAATAAATACAGTTTTAAGTAATCGGTTGCCTGGTAACCAAATTCCTTCGCTGTTGAGGCTTCCTTTAATAAATAGACTTATATATGAAATCTGGTGAAGATGTTCCTTCCCTAAGAGGTAGCAATCTGTGCACGTACACAATTTGCTTTCTGCTGAGTTTTACAATGCTGGTAAATGTGAATTTACTGTGTGATGAGACTACGGGGTAGATTTATTAAGCGCTGTGAAGTGATAAACTGTCTGGTTTTTATCACCGACCAATCAGCTCCTACCTGTGAAGCTACAGGCTTGGTTTGAAAAATGACAGGTAAGAGCTGATTGGCCGGTGATAAAAACAAGATAGTTTATCACTTCACCGAGCTTAATAAATCTGCCCCTACATGAGGCAGATTCAGTTATCTGCAGGGTTCACCCCTGAGCTATTCAATTAAGGGTCACTAACCTGTGTTACCCACTTTCTGGCTGCCTCCAGTGGAGGGTGCAGCCAGGTTGGTATAATAGAGGGGAGCGCCCTCAACAAATGGGTGAGCAGTACTGCCAGAAGACATAAGATTAGCATGCATGTTTTTGGGGAAGGGGTGTGGACACACCTCCCTGCGTGATCATACCCCCCCCACCAACAACACCAGTCCCGAGGCCCATCAGAGCTCTCCAAAGCCCTGCCCAGATCTCAGGTAAAGTGTCCAATCCCTGTCCTACCCCCTGTACCTCTTGCCCGCCCACCTGCCTGTGTCAGCTGTAACCAGGTAGCAGTTCCCCATGCAGGGCACCATCCTCAGTGTATGGCAGAAGAAGGGAGGAGGTCACCGCTGTAGGGCGGGGGTATGGTGATGGTAAATCAGTGGGTAGGGGTAATTCTACTACTCCCATCTCAATGGGCCTCTTCCCTACCTAGATCACAACACCCCCAGCCCATACCTCCCAACTTCAGAAATAGGGACACTCGCGCGGAAAAGGGGGCGGGGCGTATGCAAATGAGGATGCGGCTTATGCTAATTAGTCGCAACCTCATTTTCATACGAGAATAGACGCTGTGCGCATGCGCACAGCGTCTATTCTATTAGATTGGGGGGTCTCCCAACTGCCACCCCCCGCAGCGGGACAATGCCTGCCGCGGGTGGGACAGCGGGACAGGACCCGAAAATCGGGAATGTCCCGCTGTAATCGTGACAGTTGGGAGGTATGCCAGCCAGTCTAGCCACAGTGACCCCCCTCCCAGTGCGCCCATTCACAAAGTGTCCCAACCATCTCACTGACCATCCCATCCAGTGTATCCCCCCTTCTCTCCCCAAACGCAAACTACCGCTCAGCTAGAACACCCCCCCAACCAGTCTTGGTTTCCCCATTCAGCAGTGTGAATCATAAAGGGCGGGATTCTCTAATAAATGCGGCTGCACATCGTCGGCATTCGCATTGTTAATAATCGCATATGCACTAACATATGTGATTATTAACGCAAAGGACAGCTCTTGCATTAAGGGCTGTCCTTTGCGTTGTGGCCGGCGATGTGCAGCGGGTCCCCTCTCCCTCCCTGACCCTTACCTCCTGGCTTCCTCCTCCCTGCACCCAGAAGAGGTGCAGGTGGAGGAGGTCACTGATCTGGGCAGCACAGTAGGAGGCTGGGGGGAGGCGGCGCGGATAGGAGGGGGGAGCGGGATGGCAGGGGACACAAAGGGAAGCCCATAGACTTCTATGGGATTACGCCATCTAGAACTGGTGTAACCCCTGCAGCGAAGCCCCGGCGGTGGGTCATTGCTGCATATGAAAATGCGGTAAAAAACACAACACACGTGAACAATACATGTCACCGAGCGGAAGTCAGGCGTCGGACACGAATCCATGTGGATAAATAGATGCACAAGCTCTCAGCTGGCTGCAGCATTCAGTGTGCATCTGCTGCCTGTACTATTGGGAGTTGCTGCACGTTTGCTCTTTGTGCACCTGCTGTCATTTTCATGCGTTAGAACCATCAAATCGGGTGAAAAATAGGTGGGTGCATTATTGTGAGAAATCCTCCGGCAACATCAGATTTCACAAATATCCCCGAATGTAAGAATCAGAGATACAGTATCTGCAGACGTTTCTCTCTTTCCAAGTGCTGCTAAAACATGAGCTGTACCCCCAATCTCCAGAAGGATAATGCCACTTTTAGATGACGCTACAATTTCACGAATTTTTATTTCTGGAGGTGGATCTAAATGATCCCTCTCCATTGATGGCAACTTGCACATGCGTTGATGGTCACGTTATAGACTTTTTACTCCAAAGTTTTGGCTATAAAAAAAAAATAATTTGAATAATACAAAAAAGATATTTATAACACAGTATGTTCTTTGTGTTTTTCATATACTTTATATAGTCAAAACTCTTCTTATACTGGAGTAGGTATGCGGTCATTGGGTTGACAATGTCGACACACACGAAAAAGGTGGATGTGCATGAGGTTGACATGGTCAAAAGGTCGACATGAAAAAAAGTTGACATGGAAAAAGTATGACATACTGTTCTTACTTTACCATCCCAGTGGGCATTGAAGGAGAATATATTAGTGCCCGAAGCATGGCGAGTTGTGTGAGGGGGCGCAGTACACTTATACGGTGTCCATGGCGACCTATGAAAACTCATGTCGACCTTTTGACCATGTTGTCCTAAATCACGTTGATCTTTTTCTTGTGTCGACTTTTTGACTGTCTACCTAATGACCCATACCCCCGGAGTATGACAGGGAAAGCTCTGCCTCACCTGCATGACATGTACTCAGTTGCCATGGTCACAGCTAGTCCTATGGGGGCCCCATAGCAAAATTTCCACAAATCTTTAGCAATTTATAATACTTCATGCTAATCACTTTTCGCGTAATTATTTATGTCAATTAAGCACGCAGATAGTGCAAACATTAGACGATTGACAGTCACAATGAGTCACCTGAAGAATAATTAGCATATTTTAGCCATTATGGCTGTAACTGGGCTAATGTTTGCACTATTTGTCGGCTAGGTTACCGTAAATGATTATACAAGGCCCATATTCAGTCAACGGTGATGTGCGACTATACTAATATTATATTTTTATTTATAAGGTGCCACAAGTGGTACGCAGCGCCATGCATATAGAACACATTATATTAGTACAGAGTAAACAGAACTAGACATAACAGTGACAGAATATCAAAAACAGAGCACAATTAAAAAGCACAAATCTTAGTACACAATACAGCTGAGATATAGGGAAGTGAGTGAGAAGAGATGCAGGTATAGATGGTAGGTGAGTAAGAGAGCTGAGATATAGGGAAGTGAGAGAAGAGATACAGGTATAGATTGCAGGTGAGTAAGAGAGCTGAGATATAGGGAGGTGAGTGAGAAGAGATGCGGGTATAGATTGTAGGTGAGTAAGAGAGCTGAGATATAGGGAAGTGAGTGAGAAGAGATGCAGGTATAGATAGTAGGTGAGTAAGAGAGCTGAGATATAGGGAAGTGAGAGAAGAGATGCAGGTATAGATTGCAGGTGAGTAAGAGAGCTGAGACATAGAGAAGTGAGTAAGAAGAGATGCAGGTATAGATGGTAGGTGAGTAAGAGAGCTGAGACGTAGAGAAGTGAATAAGAAGAGATGCAGGTATAGATGGTAGGTGAGTAAGAGAGCTGAGATATAGGGAAGTGAGTGAGAAGAGATGAAAAGGTGAAAAGAACAATACTGTAAAAATATGGTGTGCAGTCCAGTCCCCCCTCTTTCCCAAATATTTGTGTATATATTGTACACTGAAGGTAAGGCTCCTTCATTCTGGCACTGGCACCCCTCCCATCTACCCTCAGGTGTTTTAATTAGCACAGGTTCCTACATTGCTGACTGCATGTTAATATGAGCTCTATTTGAAGGTAAGACCTAGATACATTTATACAATGTGTTAGTATTAGAAATGTTAGGGACCCATCTAATGAAGTTCACCTGGACGCGGTGGATGGGCCCACATATTTGCGCAAATGTGTGCTAAGAACTTCAATTATACTCCATGTTAATTGTAAGAGTTATCAAAATTATTTTTACTATCAGTGTTCTTAGCACCTAGAGTGTGCATCAGTATTGTTCTTTTTTCCTGTATGGTACTAGAAGCCTTAACTTGGTAGCACCTCTCATTATGTTTAAAAATATGGTGTGCAGTCCAGTCCCCCCCTCTTTCCCAAATATTTGTGTATATATTGTACACTGAAGGTAAGGCTCCTTCTTTCTGGCACTGGCACCCCTCCCATCTACCCTCAGGTGTTTTAATTAGCACAGGTTCCTACATTGCTGACTGCATGTTAATATGGGCTCTATTTGAAGGTAAGACCTAGATAAATTTATATAATGTGTTAGTATTAGAAATGTTAGGGACCCATCTAATGAAGTTCACCTGGACGCGGTGGATGGGCCCACATATTTGCGCAAATGTGTGCTAAGAACTTCAATTATACTCCATGTTAATTGTAAGAGTTATCAAAATTATTTTTACTATCAGTGTTCTTAGCACCTAGAGTGTGCATCAGTATTGTTCTTTTTTCCTGTATGGTACTAGAAGCCTTATCTTGGTAGCACCTCTCATTATGTTTAAAAATATGGTGTGCAGTCCAGTCCCAGGGCCGGTGCAAGGCACCGGAGCGCCCCAGGCGAGTCGGGGTTGGGGCGCCCCGGTGCCGGGCGGGGGGGGGGGGGGGGGGTCGGGGGTCTGGGGGGGTCTTGGTTGGTACCTGCGTAAAAAAAACTTCTGTCCCCGGCGTCCCTGCTGAGTGCTGGTGTAGGGGTGTCCGTGCCGCCGGGGGAGCCTGCGGCGCTGTTATCGTGTATACGCTTGTCGCGCCCGGCGGGGTCCCTACAGTGCATAGAAAATAACTAGCGCTATGCGCGCGGCGTTATTTTCTATGCTCTGTAGGGACCCCGCCGGGCGCGACAAGCGTATACACGATAACAGCGCCGCAGGCTCCCCCGGCGGCACGGACACCCC
The DNA here is from genome assembly GCF_055691185.1 of Crinia signifera. Taxonomy (NCBI): domain Eukaryota; kingdom Metazoa; phylum Chordata; class Amphibia; order Anura; family Myobatrachidae; genus Crinia; species Crinia signifera. Next base: position 28,095,692 of record NC_139219.1, on the reverse strand, counting down.
TACACCAGCACTCAGCAGGGACGCCGGGGACAGAAGTTTTTTTTACGCAGGTACCACAGTGCAGGGGGTGAGGGGCGAACTGCCGCCCTCCAGGTGCCGGCGCCCTAGGCAAATGCCTAGAGCTGCCTAGTGGTGGCGCCGGCCCTGTCCAGTCCCCCCCTCTTTCCCAAATATTTGTGTATATATTGTACACTGGAGGTAAGGCTCCTTCATTCTGGCACTGGCACCCCTCCCATCTACCCTCAGGTGTTTTAATTAGCACAGGTTCCTACATTGCTGACTGCATGTTAATATGGGCTCTATTTGAAGGTAAGACCTAGATAAATTTATATAATGTGTTAGTATTAGAAATGTTAGGGACCCATCTAATGAAGTTCACCTGGACGCGGTGGATGGGCCCACATATTTGCGCAAATGTGTGCTAAGAACTTCAATTATACTCCATGTTAAGAGTTATCAAAATTATTTTTACTATCAGTGTTCTTAGCACCTAGAGTGTGCATCAGTATTGTTCTTTTTTCCTGTATGGTACTAGAAGCCTTAACTTGGTAGCACCTCTCATTATGTTTAAAAATATGGTGTGCAGTCCAGTCCCCCCTCTTTCTCATAGATGGTAGGTGAGTAAGAGAGATGACCTATAGGGAAGTAAGTGAGAAGAGATGCGGGGGGTATAGATGGTAGGTGAGTAAGAGAGCTGAGATATACAGAAGTGAGTGAGAAGAGATGCGGGTATAGATAGTAGGTGAGTAAGAGAGCTGAGATATAGGGAGGTGAGTGAGAAGAGATGCGGGTATAGATGGTAGGTGAGTAAGAGAGCGGAGATATAGGGACGTGAGTGAGAAGAGATGCAGGTATAGATGGTAGGTGAGTAAGAGAGCTGAGATGTAGGGAAGTGACTGAGAAGAGATGTAGGTATAGATAGTAGGTGAGTAAGAGAGCTGAGATATAGGGAAGTGAGTGAGAAGAGATGCAGGTATAGATGGTAGGGGAGTAAGAGAGCTGAAAAATAGGGAGGTGAGTGAGAAGAGATGCGGGTATAGATTGTAGGTGAGTAAGAGAGCTGAGATATAGGGAAGTGAGTGAGAAGAGATGCAGGTAAAGATTGTAGGTGAGTAAGAGAGCTGAGATATAGGGAAGTGAGTGAGAAGAGATGCAGGTATAGATTGTAGGTGAGTAAGAGAGCTGAGATATAGGGAAGTGAGTGAGAAGAGATGCAGGTATAGATGGTAGGTGAGTAAGAGAGCTATAGTTGAAATGCAAGAAGGGTGCTGTGAGAACAGGAGGGAAGAGGACCCTGCTCTAAGGAGCTTACAATCTAGACTATACGACTCACTGCGTATGTCGGTGTTTCCGAGGTGGCAGAAAAGTGTTTGAAACGGCGGCACCTTGCAGACATCACCACCCCCATAATCTAGTCTCTAAGCTTGTCACAGTAAACCCTCTATATACTGCACGTTATCGGATATTGGCCCTCCTTCAAATTCGTTAGCAAATTTGCAAAAATCGCAAAAAAGATGGTAGGTGAGTAAGAGAGCTGAGATATACAGAAGTGAGTGAGAAGAGATGCGGGTATAGATAGTAGGTGAGTAAGAGAGCTGAGATATAGGGAGGTGAGTGAGAAGAGATGCGGGTATAGATGGTAGGTGAGTAAGAGAGCGGAGATATAGGGACGTGAGTGAGAAGAGATGCAGGTATAGATGGTAGGTGAGTAAGAGAGCTGAGATGTAGGGAAGTGACTGAGAAGAGATGTAGGTATAGATAGTAGGTGAGTAAGAGAGCTGAGATATAGGGAAGTGAGTGAGAAGAGATGCAGGTATAGATGGTAGGGGAGTAAGAGAGCTGAAAAATAGGGAGGTGAGTGAGAAGAGATGCGGGTATAGATTGTAGGTGAGTAAGAGAGCTGAGATATAGGGAAGTGAGTGAGAAGAGATGCAGGTATAGATTGTAGGTGAGTAAGAGAGCTGAGATATAGGGAAGTGAGTGAGAAGAGATGCAGGTATAGATTGTAGGTGAGTAAGAGAGCTGAGATATAGGGAAGTGAGTGAGAAGAGATGCAGGTATAGATGGTAGGTGAGTAAGAGAGCTATAGTTGAAATGCAAGAAGGGTGCTGTGAGAACAGGAGGGAAGAGGACCCTGCTCTAAGGAGCTTACAATCTAGACTATACGACTCACTGCGTATGTCGGTGTTTCCGAGGTGGCAGAAAAGTGTTTGAAACGGCGGCACCTTGCAGACATCACCACCCCCATAATCTAGTCTCTAAGCTTGTCACAGTAAACCCTCTATATACTGCACGTTATCGGATATTGGCCCTCCTTCAAATTCGTTAGCAAATTTGCAAAAATCGCAAAAAAAAAAAAACAGAGGTACCGTTAAATGTGGGAGTCTTGCCCACCCTTCTAGAGAGCCGGGAGGGGGACCCGATTTTTGGGTAAGTATGCTTCGAGGGGGCTGTAACGGTGTAGGAGCTAGTTTGGTTCCTAGCGATTATGAACTGAGCAGGATTATTGTAGCTTTTGAAGGATTAGTTACTATTTGTTGTTGTGTTGTCTCTATTCTCTATTATTCGGTCCCCCGAGTCCCATAACCCAGTGAAGGGAGATCTCTTAGTCCCTAACCCACAGCTATAATTACATTGTTCCAGCGCTGTGTAACTCCTCCGTACTGAACAGCATGGGGCCGATTATAGCGTTAATAACTATAATATATTTTGCTACATTTATTGTGACGTTACAATAAAATCAGACACATTGCGTTTCATTTTAAAAAAATGAGCGTTATGCTGCTGTCCTGGCAATATTGGCCTGGCGCGGTAATAATTTACCTTCTTACCGGCCCGGAATCCATCATTCTGCATATGTGTGTGTGTGTGTGTGTGGGGGGGGTGCAGTATAAAGCATATGCAATGGCCATGTAAAAGTTTGGGGCTTTCAGCTTTGTTAGATTACATAACAATGACAAAATAAACATACATATGCAACAAACGCACAGACACAAAATATCAACACTGAATACTAGCTCCCAGTCCCGCAAAATGACGGAACATTACAGTAATGTTAGTGCTCACACTAATGAAGCAAAACTTGAAGTGCTCCTTCTGGCACCATCTAATGGCCACTGGCGTGCAATACACTTGAACTCCCCCCAAAGAGGTGAGGAGCAGTGTAAGATTTTTATTATACAGGATAAAATATAACCTTCATATGAAATTTTATTCATTGACATACATGGACAAATGTTATTTCACTTATTTGAATAATAAGTATGATGGCGCTGTGTCAATGGTGTGAATGAATGAATGAATGAGGATTTTTTTCACATTACTGCATTGTGAATTCATTATTCTAAGAATAAACTCATTTTTTTCCACTTCAGCTAAACAGTACTTGCTAAATGGGCATGAGAAAGCCACTTCCGATGACGCTGATGGATGGGGCGCTGTGATAATGAGCCCCCATCAATAGCCACAGGACTCACAGGACTCCTCGCCCTTTGAAAAATCGCCACAATCATGAAGAGCAGGCGAGATGGAATTAAACAGCTATAAAAAAGGGAGGCACAAATGGAGCGGACAGCAATCTGTTTGTGACCCCAAGCCTTTGACCATGATAACGACAGGGCCGTAACTAGGGGGGGGCTGGGGGGTCACGCGCACCGGGCGCTGGAGGTGAGGGGCGCTGTGAGGTCCGGTGTATGTGGACGCTGTAGTGTAGCGGCGGGCATGTTACTTTGACTCCGTCGGAGTCCGTCCATCTCCTACTAGCGTGGCTGCAGGAAGCTCTGATGTCTTCGAAAAGACTTGCCGGACGCTGATTGGCTGAATTCAGCCAATCAGCGTCCGGCAAGTCTTTTTGAAGTCATCAGCGCTTCCTGCAGCCGCGCTAGTAGGAGATGGACGGTGAGAGGACTGTGCGGGGAGGGGGGGGGGGTCTCCGGCTGTGCGGGGAGGGGGGGGTCTCCGGCGCCAGGGACAAGGCGTCATTTGGTCGGTCCCCCCTGTCAGCTGCTAACTAAGCAGCGGGGAATAAACGCTGTGCGCATGCGCACAGCGTCTATTCCCGCAGCCAGGGGGCTGGGGGCATGGCTAGAGGCTCACAGAGCCTCTGGGTCATGCCCCCATAGCGGCAAAATGGGGGCGTGGCCTCACGGGAGAGCAACGATTATAGGCCACGCCCCAAATTAGGCCACCCCCCCGAAAATTTCAAGCAGCATCAGTAGGAGGGGGGGCACCAAAAGACTGCCTTGCCCCGGGCGCCGGAAACCCTAGTTTCGGCCCTGATAACGATTTCCAAATGATTACCGGCCCTTAACCCTTTATTTATTCACCATAATGACCTGTAATGTCACCTTATATAGGACATATCTTTTTTTACACATTTTTTATTTGACTTTATATAACAAATGTGAGCGACGATGGAATTTTTTGTGGATATTTTGCACATCTCTCACAGAGGGTTAAAACAATATTTCATTTGATTGGAAAAAAAATGGGATAATTCAGACCTGATCACTGGGCATTCCCCTGCACGGGCAGGTGTGACGATGGCTGCTTGGGACAGGAAGCTGATGTCACATGATGTCGGTGCCCATATAGAATGACTTTTATATGCGAACGGGAATAATTCGATGGTGAGCGACCATCCAATGATCTTTCGTCCGTGCGGCCGCATGTGACTGAATGTGTAATATAGGGATTTGCGCAGCGAGGGGCTGGTGTTCGGCCGGGCGACGAATGGCGTTTACCTGTTCGCTAGGCTGCAAACATATACGCAGTTTGGTGCACTGGTCTGAATCAGGCCCAAAGCAAACTATATACAATTGGGGCGTTCAACATGCGCTGCTGTGGAACTACAAATCCCAGCATCCCCTGACATAATTGTAGCATTCCCTAATAGAAGGGCATGTTGGGATGTGTAGTTCCACAGCAGCTGGAGGGCCGCACTGATGCAAATAATCATATTTTTCTTATCAATAGAATAGAATCTGAGGTAACATTTGGAAAACAAACACATTTAGGTAAAATGTCACCTTTAAAAATAAGTTTTTCTGCTGCACCGGAATCGTTTCCGACACGCACAAGGAACATTCTCTCATAGGGGAAGATAAATAAGTAAAAAAAACTATGAACCATCTAAACAAATTACGTTATCGCTCTCTCCTTGCTGTAATCCTCACAGACTCCATCCGGGAAGTGAGCGGCTGTTCTCTGTTGTCACAGAGAGTCTGGCTGGAGAGTTACCGGGGCTGACAGCGGCATTGCAAGATATAAACAAAGAGATATAAATATCCCGGCAAGGAGTGCTGTGCTTCTGCTCCAGGCTTATTACACAAGACTTGTGCAAGTAACATACAAGGAATCACCTGCCACCCAAACTACCCGAACGCTGCCAGGGTACAGAAGCTCAGACCATTTTGGAAACAATTCTCAAACTATGGGGGTCTATGTACTAAGCTAAGTGATATAGTGGAGAGAGACCAGCTCCTAACACTGGGGCAGATGTGTTAATCCTGGCGAAGAGATTAAGTGGTGATAAAGTTGAAGAAGATGCACCAGCGCAGTGGCGTAACTACTGTAAGGCAGCCCCAGCAACCGCTTGGGGGAGCAAGCAGAAGTGGGGTCTGTGTGGCACCCGCTCGATGCACTGATATGCTGCTGCCTACCACTGCCCACTGACTGAGCACTGGAGGCAAGTCATCCACAGCGCGGGTGCGGACATGGCAGAGATGACAAATCCCTCCACTGATTCCATTGACTGGACACAGAGCCGGCTATTGGCTGTGTACAGCAGGGGTGGGGAACCTTTTTTGTGCCAAGAGCCGTTTGTATGGGGAAAAAATCCTTTGGGGGCCATATGTAAAAATTTCTCTTACAAATTGTCCTGCTCCGGTAGCTGCCACTGAATAGGACTGACAGTCTCCGGCTGCTGTTGATTAAGAGGAATCTCGTGAAAACTACAGACCTCTCAGAGGTTCCCCTGTACTTGACTCCCAGCAAAGCCGCCGGATGTGTGGGTGGGCCACTCAGACCGGCTACGGGGGCCGCATACAGGAGTACAGGATGGGCAGGCGGATGGGCGTGCTAGGGCGGCCTGGGATGCGTCGGAGCCAAGGGAAGCAGCAGTGTCTGCTGGTCTCTCTTCCTCTATCCTGCTTCAGCTTCTCCATTATGCGTATGACGTCATCACGTCAAACGCTGGGGAAACACGCTGGAGATGAGCCTGGGGGGGGGGGGGGGGGCGGCACAAACTTTTTGGCAGGGGTGAGCAAAATGTATAGTTACGCCACTGCACCAGCCAATCAGCTGTGTTTGAAACATGACAGTTAGGAGTGCTGCATAAATCTAACACATACAATTTCTGCATACATGTAACACATCAAGCTTTATTTTATTTATTAGCAGTTTCTTATATAGCGCACACATATTCCGCTGCGCTTTACAGAGAGTAGTTGAACATTCCCATCAGTCCCTGCCCCAGTGGAGCTTACAATCTATATTCCCTACCACATGTACACGCACACACAGACATTCTAGTGTTGATTTGTTGGGAGCCAATTAGCCTGCCAGTATATTTTTGGATTGTGGGAGGAAACCGGAGTACCCAGAGGAAACCCACGCAAGTACGGGGAGAATATACAAACTCTGCACAGTTACCGCCATGGTAGGAATTGAACCCATGACCCCAGTGCTGTGAGGCAGTAACGCCAACATTACACCATCCGTACTGCCCACATGTACTTTCAGCATTCTCACTGTAACCTAACGCGTTTCAGGAGCTCCATAGCCAAAAGCCTATTTAAATTCAGTTCATGGAGAATTAAGAAGCTCAGAACGAGCCGCACGAAATGGTCCATGCCGACACATGTTGTCATAGACACAAAACCCATGTCAACATATTCATTGTCAACCATGTCAATGTCGTCATTTTGCTTGTGTCGCCCTAAGGTATGTTGACCATTTATAGATGTCGAACTAGTCACTGTTGACCATTAGTGGTCGGCATAGCGACTGTCCACCCAGACATTGCCGACCCACTATTCCATAACCTCATGCACACAGTCTCTTACACGGATGAAGCCACTAGCTCCTCCCCCTCAGATCACAGACACTGTGTCAGAATATTCGTCTCTTCTGCGCATATGCAATCTCCGGAAAGATGGCCAGGACCAGGATGGGTGGTTAGCGGCGGGGCACATGCACGGTGGGTTGTTGGCGCACATGCATGGTTGGTGGTGAGGCACATCGCCCTTTCCCCCCCTCCACAGCCCTTCAACAAAGTTTAGCTCCTTCCCAATTTTCTAGATTGTTACGATTTGCTCCCTCACCACTGTAGTTCCCTTTATTGGGAGTATTGGACAATATATTTAAAATCTTTTATCATTAGCTCGGTGTCAAAGAAAAGTACATTGTTATTATTAGAGAAAAAAAGAAGAAAGCAGCGATAACTTGAATTAATTCAATAAAAACAAAATAAATATAAAATTGGACTGATTGTACATTAAAATCAATACATTTTAATCAATAAATGACCATTGTGGGGAAATTCTTGTATTTGATGCAAATTAACCTCACATGAGGATGGGGAAAAGGGGGGAGGGAAAAAGGGGCTGTCCGTTCCTATTGTGCCTCGAATCAGGACCAAATAAAGTGCAAGTGCAAATAAAAATTGGTTACCGTCCACCTGTTGGTTGAAGGCTGGGGTGTGTTTTGTTCCTCCCGGGACTCAAGGCCCGAACGGGCTGGGCCGAGTCACCCTCCAAGAGTAGGGGAGCACACCCAGTGGTTACAGTCAGAGATGGTGGTACAGACAATTGGTAGAGTCCAAATAGGTGTGGCCCAAACGGGGGGTGGGGAGGGATGTTTCCGAGGCTGGTCCGGATCAGTCCATAAAATGTGAGTGGGAAAAGGCACCTGACGCGTTTCAGCGGCTTTATCAAAGACCTTTGATAAAGCCGCTGAGATGGTGAAACGCATCAGTGGCATTTTCCCTTTTCTGTTTTTATTGAATTAATTCAAGGTCTAACTAACCTGACATATTTTAGCAGCTGCTAGTGATCGAACTTAAGTCGAAGCGCCACCTACCCCTTCCCCCTGCAGGGGAATGAATTTTTCTTCCATTGTTATTATTACCATCAGTAAATGTAACATAAATGGTAAACGGAAACTTTATTTTGTTTTCTAAATCAATGAAATATGCGCGCGCTACTGTATATAAATAACCATAAGATGAATAATAGACATGGACAGTGTTCTACCATTGCCTATATATTATACATGCTTAGTGAGCCTTCCTATAATGGAGCAAATTCAATCATATTATTAGTATAATGCCCAACAAATAAGTGTAAGGTATATTCCGGCATCCAATATACACAGCCTAGCAAGCAGGACTGAATCAGGCATATACACAGCCTAGCGAGCAGGACTGAATCGGGCATATACACAACCCATATTCAAGGGCCAACACACGTCACAGCTGCCCATTATTCTGCCAGCCTGTCCCTACTGGTCGGTCTGGTGGGTACCTCTCATCCATGGCAGACGGCTGCACCAACTTTATCCACACACAACAAAGAATGAACTAGGTGGATCTGAAGGTTCCTTTCCGCCCTCAAAAATTCCCTGATTCACCCCAGACTCCCTGAAAGGTACACAAGATGTACTGAGCCATCAGAAGTTGCAGGGTCCACCCTGTGGAGGCTCCTGATTGGCTGGCAGTCTGCAAGCTCCAACTGGTTTGCAGCCGGCGCCAATTTCAAAATGCCACTGGCACTTTCTAGATGTCCCGTGTGCCAACTGCAGCCTGGCACTAATCCAGGAGTGGGAACCCTCACTGTCCAGTGCAAACTATCATAATGAAGTCATACAATAAACACAGCAACAAGAGAGTGTATATATATATATATATATATATATATATATATACACACACGCACACAAACACACATATATATATATGTGTGGGGGTGTGTGTGTGTGTGGGTCTGTGTGTGTGTTGAAATGATAATAAATGTCAAATATGGGAATCAGGTGGCAAAAATAATTCAAAGCGTTCTCTTTGAGGCTCATCCCCCGTTACTCATAACATATATTATGTTTGTAGCTACTAAAATACACCAATAAGAACTCGCCAGACAGGGTAATATCCTTCTATTCCACTTCTTTTTAAATCTATACACAAATCCCTTATTAAAATCAATTTTTCAACAAAAACATTCTTAACGGACAAATTGCTTCCACTTATTTCCACAGTGCTGTCGGAAATCCGACCAGGGTGGAACCGACAAAGACTTCCCGAGCCTGTTACACAGGAGAGAGTGAGGGATCCCAATAATGTGTGTTTTAGTGTTAGGTCTAATGCGTTTAGTGTATTTGTCGGGACTTCATCAGGGGTATGTCTATATATAACTTAGATGCGTACAGTAGGTTGCTTTCAAATCAATGGAAATGCACTTAAGAAGTTGTCCACAGAAAGGGTCTCGCACTGTATTGACCTTGAATGGTGGTGCTACTGTGACTTACCAATAATGTAATGTATTAATAGAGTCATTCACCACAAGAGACAGATTTTAGGTGCTTCACACCGTACTGAGGTTTCCGGTATTGCTCTCTGTTAGTATGGCTGTACACTAGTAGTAGATATTAGATAGATAGATAGATAGATAGATAGATAGATAGATAGATAGATAGATAGATAGATAGATAGATAGATAGATAGATGAAGATATGAGATAATTAAGATAGATAGATAGATAGATAGATAGATAGATAGATAGATAGATAGATGAAGATATGAGATAATTAAGATAGATAGATAGATAGATAGATAGATAGATAGATAGATAGATAGATACAGAGACAGATATGTTATAGACAGATAGATAGATAAGGTAGATACAGAGAGAGATATGATATGTATATATATAAAACTATCTAGTACTACTACTATCTTACTTCCATACTGACAGCTGACAGAGTTTGGAGTCTGAATATATATATGTATATAATTTTATTTATATATATATATATATATATATATATATATATATATATATATATATATATATATATATATATATATATATATATATACACACATCTGTCTATATATATATGAGCTGACCTGATTTCCATGCTGCAGATTAATGCCTGGAATCCTACCAGTGATCCTGCTGTTACTACACACATTGTATGACCCACACACCCATTACCTTGTATAGAGACAATGGAACAGTTCTGTATTGTGTACCGAGCTGTGCTGCGCTGTCACATTGTTCCCGTATTGTAACAAGTGACTGTATCTCACATACTGTAACGCTGCCAGATGTTCCAAACCAGGCTGATCCTGCCCCAATATTCCCTGTCCACAGTTATTACAGCTTATTACATGTACAGGGTTCCCATGGAAGCCCTCGTTACTCGCATGTTCCAACTACTAGGCAGCTTACAGTGAGACATTATATACAGTGTAATAAGGCAGCGGGCAGTGATATATATATATACTGGCCGGAGTTACAAGTAACAATTGTCACTATAATGGATGGGAAGTGATCCAACAAACTCTAAAGAGAGAGAGAGTGAGAGAGTGAAGGGGGAGAGAAAGAGAGAAAAGGATAGAGAGAGAAAGAAGAGGGGGAGAGAGGAAAAGAGAGTGAAGAGGGGAAGAGAGTTAGTGTGAGTGAGAGAGAGAGAGAAAGAGTGTGAAGAACAGGGAAGACGAAGAGAGAGAGAGTGAAGTGGAGGAGAGATGGGGGAAGAGATTGAAGAGAGTGAAGAGGGGTGGAGAGAGAGAGAGTGAAGAGGGAGGAAGAGAGTGAGTTATAGTGTATAGAGGGGGATAGAGAGTGCGATATACAAGGAAGAGGGGGAGAGAGAGAGAATAAGGGGGGAGAGTCACACAAGTTGGCCCCTGTCCCTATGTGCAGAAATGTGATAAAATTACAGACACTCACCCAGTCCTGGTACAAAAGTGTTGAGGAAGAGGCAGATAACAGCTACAGGGAAGGGCATGTAGGGGATGGCAGCTCTGAGAGGTCCCTTCTTCTCCCTGACCTGTACCACCACCCCACTGGCACCACCCTTCTCCACAATGTCCCCTTCCTTGATGTCCATGCTGCCCCTAAGCTCTGGCTGCAGAGTCGGGAGGAGATGTGAGTCCTGGAAGTTGTGCTGGGGAATGTAAGGAATACTCTCCCCGTCTCTCCATCCTCCTCCTCCTCCTGCTGCTGCTCCCCCTCCTCCTTCTCCCTCTCCTGGCTCAGCCGGGCACACAGCTCACTAATGTCATGTATCACTACTACACATGTAGTACTACATGCCAGCTTCCCGTGTGTTATCCCTGTACTGACATGCATGTGCTGCAGCCATGCATCCCTGAGGCTAGCATGTAACAGGTGTCATCTATCTATCTATCTATCTATCTATCATCTCATATATACTACTACTGTACAGCCATACTAACAGATTATCTATTTATCTCATATCTATCTATCTATCTATCTATCTATCTATCTATCTCATATCTATCTATCTAGCTATCCAGTGGCGTAAGTTCCTTCCAGTAGCCTGGAGGCAAAATAAATATTGGTGCCCCCCAAAAAATCTCAATCAGTAAGGTGTCTGTCTACAGTAAGACATGTCCTGAGTTCTAATACAGGGGGTGACACTTGCAAAAAGGATGCTAGGAGGGGCGGTCAGCCACAGAAGCGATATCGTTGGCTTTCAATTAACTGAGTCAAACAGGAAGGGGAGAAGAGGTGCCCCCTTTGGAGCAGGAGCCCCATGGCAGATTACTCCATTGCCTCCCAGAGTTATGCCTCTGTATCTATCTATCTATCTACCTATCTATCTATCTATCTGGCTGTCTATCTATATCATGATCTATGTCATATCTATCTATTTATCTCATATCTATCTATCTATCTATCTATCTCTCTCATACTGTATCTATCATATCTATCTGTCTGTCTATTTATCTCATCTCAATCTATCTATCTATCTATCTATCTATCTATCTTTCTATCTATCTCATATCTATCTATCTTTCTCATATCTATCTATCTACTGTATCTATCTCATACCTATATCTATCTATCTATCTATCTATCTCTTATCTATCTATCTATCTATCTCTTATCTATCTATCTATCTATCTATCTATCTATCTATCTATCTACCTGCCCGCTCGATCCTATCCCCTCCAACATTATCCGTCGTCTCAGTCTGTCAGTCTGCTCTCACCTGGCTCACCTCTTTAATCTTTCCCTATCCTCTGGGATCTTCCCTTCCTCCTTCAAACACGCTCTTGTCTCCCCAATTCTCAAAAAAACAAATCTGGACCCCAACTCTCCATCCAACTACAGGCCCATCTCCCTCCTCCCTTTTGCCTCCAAGCTCCTAGAACGTCTGACCTATAATCGTCTCCTAAGCCACCTTACTGCTAACTCCATTCTAGACCCCCTCCAATCCGGGTTCCGCCCTTTACATTCCACTGAAACTGCCCTGACCAAAGTCACTAACGATTTACTATCGGCTAAATCCAAAGGCCTCTTCTCTATCCTCATCCAGCTTGATCTGTCGGCAGCCTTTGACACTATTGACCACCCTCTCCTGCTCAACACCCTCCACTCCTTTGGCATCACTGGCACGGTCTTCTCCTGGTTCACCTCATACCTCTTCGATCGCTCCTTCTCCGTCTCCACTCCGAGCTCCTCCTCTCCTACTACCCCGCAGCCAGTCGGTGTTCCCCAAGGGTCAGTCCTTGGCCCTCTCCTCTTCTTCCTCTACACCACCTCTCTGGGCACCCTCATCAGCTCCTATGGTTTTCATTACCACCTTTATGCTGATGATACCCTAATCTATCTCTCCTCCCCTGACCTATCCCCATCACTCCTGTCCAAGGTCTCCGAATGCCTCACGGCCATCTCAGCCTGGATGACCCAACGCTTCCTGAAACTAAACATGGCTAAAACTGAACTTCTAATCTTCCATTCCCCGAACATCCCCTCTTCTCCCACTATCTCCATCAGCATTGGATCACCTCCACCGACCAAACGCGCTGCCTCAGTGTCATCATTGACTCCTCCCTCTCTTTCACCCCCCACATTCGTGCTCTCTCACAGTCTTGCCGCTTTCACCTACGCAACATCTCACGCATCAGACCATTCCTCTCCACTGACGCGACCAAAATTCTCATTCACTCTCTTGTCATCTCCCGCCTTGACTACTGCAACATCCTTCTCTCTGGGCTACCTCTCACCCGCCTCGCACCTCTCCAAACCATTCTGCTAGGCTCATCTTCCTCTCCCGCTGCTCTACCTCCGCCTCCCCCCTCTGTCTATCTCTTCACTGGCTCCCCATTCCTTTCCGAGTTCTCTTTAAACTCCTCACCACCACCTACAAGGCTCTCTCCTCCTCCACCGCTCCTTACCTCTCTTCACTGATCTCTATCCACACTCCCTCCCGTCCTCTTCGCTCCATCGCTGACCGCCGACTGACCTCTCACCTAATCACCTCCTCCCACTCCCGTGTCCAAGACTTCTCTCGCGCTGCCCCCCTGCACTGGAACAACCTCCCGCCACCCATCAGGCTTTCTGATTCCCTTACCTCCTTCAAGCGCTCCCTCAAAACCCACTTTTTTCGACTAGCCTATCCCTCCTCCTAACCTCTTTTGATCCTCCTATCCTGCATCCATTCCCCTCCGTTCCTACTTATCCTGTTGTTTTTCGTTCGTCCACCCACCTATTTTTAGTATGTTAACTCTTATGAGTAGGGTCCTCCTGCCTCACGTACTCACCCTACCTCTTTACCTCACCTGTCCTCCTGTCCTGTTCTTCCCTTCCTCTACTTCCTCTTCAGTCTCCTCGACAATTTTGACACCTACTTCTGAACTGATGCTGATTTTATTTCTACCAGCTATACCCCTATTTATACTGTATTTTTCAACACACCCTGTACGTTACCTTGTCATTTGTTTTTTGTTTGCTATGTACGGCGCTGCGGACACTTTGTGGCGCCTTATAAATAAACGTACTACTACTACTACTACTATCTATTTATATCATTATGTATCTCATATCTATCTCAAATACATCTATCTCATATCTATCTATCTATCTATCTATCTATCTATTTATCTAGCTATTTATCTTTCTCATATCTATCTATCTATCGATCTATCTATTCCACCCATATCTATCTATCTATCTATCTATCTATCTATCTCTCTCATATCTATCTATCTATCTATCTATCTATCTCATATCTATCTATCTATCTATCTATCTATCTATCTATCTATCATTTTCATATCTATCTATCTCATATCTATTTATCTATCTATCTATCTATCTATCATTCTCATATCTATCTCATATCTATCTATCTATCTATCTATCTATCTATCTATCGATCTATCTATTCCACCCATATCTATCTATCTATCTATCTATCTCTCTCATATCTATCTATCTATCTATCTATCTATCTATCTATCTATCTATCTATCTATCTCATATCTATCTATCTATCTATCTAGCTATCATTTTCATATCTATCTATCTCATATCTATTTATCTATTTATCTATCTATCTATCTATCATTCTCATATCTATCTAATATCTATCTATCTATCTATCTATCTATCTATCTATCTATCTATCGCTCTATCTATTCCACCCATATCTATCTATCTATCTATCTATCTATCTATCTATCTCTCTCATATCTATCTATCTATCTCATATCTATCTATCTATCTATCTATCTATCTATCTATCATTTTCATATCTATCTATCTCATATCTATTTATCTATTTATCTATCTATCTATCTATCATTCTCATATCTATCTCATATCTATCTATCTATCTATCTATCTATCTATCTATCTATCTATCTATCATTTTCATATCTATCTATCTATCTATCTATCTATCATTCTCATATCTATCTTTCTATCTATCTATCTATCTATCTATCTATCTATCATTTTCATATCTATCTATCTGTCTGTCTGTCTGTCTGTCTGTCTGTCTGTCTATCTATCTATCTATCTATCTATCTTTCTCATATCTATCTCATATCTATCTATCTATCTATCTATCTATCTATCTTTCTATCTATCTATCTATCTATCTATCTATCTATCTATCTATCTATCTATCTATCTATCTATCTATCTATCATTTTCATATCTATCTCATATCTATCTATCTATCTATCTATCTATCTATCTATCTATCTATCTATCTATCTATCTATCTCATATCTATTTATCTATCTCATAACTATCTCTATCTATCTATCTCATATATATATATATATCTCCTATCCTGCATCCATTCCCCTCCGTTCCTACTTATCCTGTTGTTTTTCGTTCGTCCACCCACCTATTTTTAGTATGTTAACTCTTATGAGTAGGGTCCTCCTGCCTCACGTACTCACCCTACCTCTTTACCTCACCTGTCCTCCTGTCCTGTTCTTCCCTTCCTCTACTTCCTCTTCAGTCTCCTCGACAATTTTGACACCTACTTCTGAACTGATGCTGATTTTATTTCTACCAGCTATACCCCTATTTATACTGTATTTTTCAACACACCCTGTACGTTACCTTGTCATTTGTTTTTTGTTTGCTATGTACGGCGCTGCGGACACTTTGTGGCGCCTTATAAATAAACGTACTACTACTACTATCTATTTATATCATTATGTATCTCATATCTATCTCAAATACATCTATCTCATATCTATCTATCTATCTATCTATCTATCTATCTATTTATCTAGCTATTTATCTTTCTCATATCTATCTATCTATCGATCTATCTATTCCACCCATATCTATCTATCTATCTATCTCTCTCATATCTATCTATCTATCTATCTATCTCATATCTATCTATCTATCTATCTATCTATCTATCTATCATTTTCATATCTATCTATCTCATATCTATTTATCTATTTATCTATCTATCTATCTATCATTCTCATATCTATCTCATATCTATCTATCTATCTATCTATCTATCTATCGATCTATCTATTCCACCCATATCTATCTATCTATCTATCTATCTCTCTCTCTCATATCTATCTATCTATCTATCTATCTCATATCTATCTATCTATCTATCTATCTATCTATCTATCTATCATTTTCATATCTATCTATCTCATATCTATTTATCTATTTATCTATCTATCTATCTATCTATCTATCTATCATTCTCATATCTATCTCATATCTATCTATCTATCGATCTATCTATTCCACCCATATCTATCTATCTATCTATCTCTCTCATATCTATCTATCTATCTATCTATCTCATATCTATCTATCTATCTATCTATCTATCATTTTCATATCTATCTATCTCATATCTATTTATCTATCTATCTATCTATCTATCATTCTCATATCTATCTCATATCTATCTATCTATCTATCTATCTATCTATCTATCTATCTATCATTTTCATATCTATCTATCTATCTATCATTCTCATATCTATCTTTCTATCTATCTATCTATCTATCATTTTCATATCTATCTATCTATCTATCTATCTATCTATCTATCTATCTATCTATCTATCTATCTATCTGTCTGTCTGTCTGTCTGTCTGTCTGTCTGTCTGTCTATCTATCTATCTATCTATCTTTCTCATATCTATCTCATATCTATCTATCTATCTTTCTATCTATCTATCTATCTATCTATCTATCTATCTATCTATCTATCTATCATTTTCATATCTATCTCATATCTATCTATCTATCTATCTATCTATCTATCTATCTATCTCATATCTATTTATCTATCTCATAACTATCTCTATCTATCTATCTCATATATATATATATCTCTTATATATTTGGCTACATCTGTCACTCAAAGTGTGTCTGGAGCTATAACGCTGAGTGGAGCCTCTGACTCACATGACTGACTCGCATGACCGAGAACCAGCCCAGTGAGCCCACAGACAGTGCCAGACACCCTCTGCCTCTCCATGTTACACAGCAAAGACACAGCTACTCACCAGACACACCATGTGTGCGCCCCACACCTGACCTCCCTCACTCCCCCCCCCCCCCCATTCACGGCATCCCCACGATTAAATGGCACAAGTAAAACACTGACATGGCTATGGTCGACAATGAAAAAGGTTGACAAGATTTATTTTTCACTTCAAAAATTCAATGTTTTCATATTCATTCTCATGTGTCGACATGGACACCAATGAAGTGCCACACTTATGTCAACATTTAATGTGTTGACCTTTCTGTGTTGATTTTTTCTTGTGGCGATTCGCGGCACCCCCCCCCGTGACCCCCCTCCCGCGATTCGCAGGACACACCCCCCGCAATTCGTGGCACCCCACGCGACTCCCGCGATTTGCAGCCCCACCCGGTGACACCCCTCCCTCCTGCGATTCGCGGCACCCCGCAACCCCTCCTCCCACAATTCGCGCCAACCCCCCAGGCCCCCCCTCCCGCAGTTCGCGGTACCTCCCACCCCTGCGACCCCCCCTACCGTGATTCCCCCCCCTGACCCCCCCTCCTGTCATTGCGGCAAGCCCCCGCAACCCACCCTCCCACGATTTGCGGCACCCACACCCCCCCACCCCGCGACCCCCCCCTCCCGCAATTCACGGCATCCACCCACGACCCCTCCTCCCGTGATTCGCGGACACCCCTCACCTCCTCCCTCCCCCCTGTGCGCGATTCACGGCAACCCCAGGATTAAATGGCACATGCAAAACACTGACATGGCTATGGTCGACAATGAAAAAGGTTGACATGAGTTTTTGAAGATTTATTTTTCTTTTTTTTAATGTTTTCATATTTATTCTCATGTGTCGACATGGACAACAATGAAGTGCCACACTTATGTCAACATTTACATGTGTTGACCTTTCTGTGTTGATTTTTTCTTGTAGCAATTTTTTTCCAGTGACAACTATGTGCACGTCAACCTAAACATCATCAACCAATTCTTTGTATAATATATAACACCTGTTCTGTTTTACTGTAGGTGTTTTAAGTCAGATCTTTTACTGCTACTATTACTGTTTATGTAAATGCATTCTGAATGATAGCAACATCCTATCATCCTTCTACAAGAATATATAACCAACTAGATGATTCATCGCGCCACCCGTGCCCCCCCTCCCGCAATTCACGGACCCCACCGCGCACCCCCCCCTCGCGCGATTTACGCCCCCTCCCACGATTCATGTCACCCCCCAGCGTACCCCCCCTCCCGCAATTCGCAACCCCCCCTCGCGCAATTCACGCCCCCTCCCACGCTTTGCGGACCCCCGCCCTCTCCCGCGATTCGCGGACACCTGCGCCCCCTCCCTCCCCTGCAATTCACGGCACCCCTAAGCCCCCGTATACTCACACACCCCTATCACTACCCAGCTTCCTGCTCTCCTGAACCGTAAGCCCCCCCCCACACCCACAAATGTCACTGTACTATCCACACTATCAATGTACATCTTACTCTGTAACCGATTTTTAATTAAACAAAACAATACACACCCCCTTCCAAATCATATGCTCTCTATTTAACACATTTCACCTATAACTCAAGTTGCAATACAGGCCATCTTTCATACAATTCTAACCATCTTTCTTATATAGAAATGTTCACAAATTAAGGGGGCACAGCCCCTTACGACGATGTGAAGAGCGCCCGTAGGGCGCGATGAATCACCTAGTATATATATATATATATATATATATATATACATTGATCTCATATCTATCTATCTATCTATCTATCTATCTAACTGTCTATCTCATATCTATCTATCTATCTATCTATCTATCTATCTCATATCTATCTATTTAGCTCATATATATCTATATATCTTCTATCTATATATCCAGTGCTATTTTTGTAGGAAAATAGGTGCAGGAACTGTGGGCGGGGGCAGAAAGTGGGTGGTGATGTGGGAGGAGCTACAAAAGGGGCGGGTCATTACATAAAAAAAAAAAGAAAAAAAAAGAAAAAACATAATTCCTCCCAACAGTGGCAGTAACATAACAATCCCCAGCATCAAAGTGGATTATATGCACCCAAAAAAATAGGGGTGTAGCCTCACTTCTAGGGGCACAGCATTGCAGGAAAAGACTACTTTATACCGCAGTTTTGTAACCTGCACGCCGAGAATTGGCACATTATACATATGCCACACACCGTGATGGCCATTATACATATGCCACACACCGTGATGGCCATTATACATATGCCACACACCGTGATGCCCATTATACATATTCCACACACCGTGATGCCCATTATACATATTCCACACACCGTGATGCCCATTATACATATTCCACACACCGTGATGCCCATTATACATATGCCACACACCGTGATGGCCATTATACATATGCCACACACCGTGATGCCCATTATACATATTCCACACACCGTGATGCCCATTATACATATTCCACACACCGTGATACCCATTATACATATTCCACACACCGTGATGCCCATTATACATATTCCACACACCGTTATGCTCCATTATACATATACCACACACCTGGATGCTCATTATACATATGTCACACACCGTGATGCCCATTATACATATTCCACACACCGTGATGCCCATTATACATATTCCACACACCGTAACGCTTATTATACATATGCCACACACAGATATTCCCATTATACATATGCCACACACCGTGATGGCCATTATACATATGCCACACACCGTGATGCCCATTATACATATGCCTCACACCGTGATGCCCATTATACATATTCCACACACCATGATGCCCATTATACATATGCCACACACCGTGTTGCCCATTATACATATGCCGCACACCGTGATGCCCATTATACATATTCCACACACCGTGATGCACATTATACATATTCCACACACCGTGATGCCCATTATACATATGCCACACACCGTGATGCTCCATTATACATATTCCACACACAGAGATGCCCATTATACATATGCCACATACCGTGATGCTCCATTATACATATGCCACACACCATGATGCCCATTATACACATGCCACACACCATGATGCCCATTATACATATGCCACACACCATGATGCCCATTATACATATGCCACACACCGTGATACCCATTATACATATTCCACACACCGTGATGCCCATTATACATATTCCACACACCGTTATGCTCCATTATACATATACCACACACCTGGATGCTCATTATACATATGTCACATACCGTGATGCCCATTATACATATTCCACACACCGTGATGCCCATTATACATATTCCACACACCGTAACGCTTATTATACATATGCCACACACAGATATTCCCATTATACATATGCCACACACCGTGATGGCCATTATACATATGCCACACACCGTGATGCCCATTATACATATGCCTCACACCGTGATGCCCATTATACATATTCCACACACCATGATGCCCATTATACATATGCCACACACCGTGTTGCCCATTATACATATGCCGCACACCGTGATGCCCATTATACATATTCCACACACCGTGATGCACATTTTACATATTCCACACACCGTGATGCCCATTATACATATGCCACACACCGTGATGCTCCATTATACATATTCCACACACAGAGATGCCCATTATACATATGCCACATACCGTGATGCTCCATTATACATATGCCACACACCGTGATGGCCATTATACATATTCCACACACCGTGATGTCCATTATACATATTCCACACACCGTGATGTCCATTATACATATGGTGATACATATAATACAAGGCAAAATGTATATGATCACAATAGCAACCCAAAGTTGATCTATAGCAGACTGTGCTGTTATTCCAAGGTATTTCTCACTGTGCTCTCGCTACCCAATCACCTGTCACAGTGGCCCTTATTCTGATCGGCGCGGATTTTTCCGCATGCGGTCGTACCGCCGATGGTTTTCGACTGCGCATGTGCAGAGGTCACTCTGCGCATGTGCAAGCGGTTTCGCCGTACGTATTCTTTAGACGACGCACAGGGGGCGGAGAGGGGCGTGAGGGGCTACTTAGCCTCATTACCCTATGCATACGCCCCGCGTTTCATGGGCGTTCCCATGCAAACGCAGGGCGTATGCATGGTATGAAGCCGTGACGCATGTGTAGGGGGCGGGCATCTGACATCGCCGGATGTCAGCTGCCCGCCCCCATACATGATTTCATACGGACAAGTGTCCGTGTGGTCTAGGGTGGCGGGCGCTGGTGGAGCGTGCGGCCCTGCATTCGATGTTCGGCGACCATCGAATGCAGGGGCTGCTCCCAAGATGGAGGAGGCGTATCCCCGTCCACTTTCATGCGGACCGCCACATATCCGCGTACGGACGGAGGTGGCGATCCGTATGGAAGGCGGGGATTCGCCTGCACGGTCCTGGCCGCATATTTATGATCTGGCCGCACCGATCAGAATAAGGGCCAGTGTCTCTCCCTATACTGTACCTGGTGCAACCTATAGTGACTGTTACCGTAATTACACAATGCAGCGCAGCATTAACAATAATAACTTCAGTGTGGAGGCTGCCCGGAGCCATCAAACAGTAAGCAATATTGTAGGCACTTCACGCTGTATACAGTGCAACATGCTCACAAATTGTCCATAGTCCAGGGCTTGACAAATTTTTCCAAAATCTAGGAGCCAGGACAAAAGTGTAGGAGCCAGACAAAATAAAATCGCCCTCAAAAAAGAAAAAGGTACTTCCTCATCTCTGCGGCCACCGCTTACGCTATGGGACTTACGTAAGCATCATCGTCCGCTCGCCACGCTTCAGGCTTGGTGGCTAGCTGCACTCCGCTTGTCACAACTTTACTTAAAGGAAATAGATAGTGGCGTGGACCCAGGGTGGTGGCACTGTGAAAATCCGTAACTGGCATAGGAGGTGGCCGCAAAGATTAGGGAGTAAAAATGACTGAAAACTTGGACAATGTGTGTATGCTGCACAGAAGATAAATATATACTGCATTTCTAGAATAAAGTCAGTAACTGGATAATGTCAACTGAAATTTAGTTGACATTAATCAGTTACTGACTTTATTTTAGAAATGCACCATATCTTCTATGCATAATAATTTCTTTCTTGACTGCCCACCACATTTATAGCAACAAGTGACAGGCCACCACATGCAGTATTAATTATATTATTGTGCAGGGTTCCCTAGAAAACTCCTGCTCTGAGGGGGTCGACAGGGCAGGAGGACCAAAGCATTGCAGGAGGGTGGTTGGATGTTTGGCAGACTAGAGCCGCGGCTTCCATTACTGAGGCCACGGCTTACTGCCAGGGGTACAGAGCTAGGGGCAGGGGAGCCACCGCACTTACATTTAGCAGGGTGCTGTCTGCGCGGGACGACGGGCAATAACAGAGCAGGGCTGCAGGACGGTGGCTGGAGGCGCTCTGACACCCGCGGCTTCCAGCTGCTGATGTGACGGAGTAGAATGCCAGTCAGGAGGCTCCAGTCTCCGCTATGCCGACTGAGGAGAGAGACGTGCTGCTAGTAAGATTCATATCTCCCGCTGGACCGCTAGCCAATAGGCGCTCGCGGTCCAACAGCCACAAGTTGATTGGCTGCTGGACCGCAAGCACCCATTGGCTAGCGGTCCAGCGTGAGAGGTGAATGTTAAATAGCAGCATGTCTCTCTCCTGGATTACTCAAACAGCGAGCGGGGGGAGCCGAACAGCGAGCGGGGGGAGCGGGGCAAGCGAATGGGCTGGCGGTGCCGGGCGGCCTGGAGCAGGTTCAGGAACGCCGTTCCTGATGACGTCATTTTTAATTTGACCTTCAGGAACGGCGTTCCGGACCGTTCCGGCTCAAAAATAGCCCTGTATATATCTAACTAACTGTCTATCTCATATCTATCTATCTTTCTCATATCTATCTATCTATCTATCTATCTATCTATCTATCTATCTATCTATCTATCTATATCATATCTATCTCATTATGTATCTCATCTCTATCTATATATCTATCTCATATCTATCTATCTATCTATCTATCTATCTATCTATCTAATATCTATCTTTTGATCTATATATCTAAATCATTATGTCTCATATCTCTCTCTCACTCTCATATCTATGTATCTATCTCATGTATATCTATATTCTATATATCGATCTATCTAATATCTATCTATTGATCTATCTAAATCATTATCTGTCTCATATATCTCTCTCCCTCTCATATCTATGTATTTATCTCATATCTATCTATCTATACATCTACCTCATATCTATCTTTCTTTCTAACTATCTATCTCATATCTATCTGTCTACACTGTAACACTCATATGCTGCTCTTGCAGGGCTGGGATGTATGACCAACATAGGCAATAAAGAACAGGAAGATATAGGAAGTTTTACTTCTACTAACTGTAAGACCAGGAAAATTTCACCTCCAAAAAGGACTGCACTTCTCTTGGGAGATTCCATTATTAGAGGAGTAAATCTGGAAAATGCTACTAAAGTAGAGAAACAAGTAAGGTGCTTACCTGGAACCACAGCTCCAAGAGATAAAGAATGCATGCTAAGAATTGTAAAGGCAGCAAGAAAAGATGGGGAGGTGGATGTCATCATCCACCTAGGCACAAATGACCTGG
Organism: Crinia signifera; assembly: GCF_055691185.1. NCBI lineage: Eukaryota > Metazoa > Chordata > Amphibia > Anura > Myobatrachidae > Crinia > Crinia signifera. Next base: position 28,072,023 of record NC_139219.1, on the reverse strand, counting down.
TTAATGCTAAAGTCATGGCCGTAAAAGATGAATTTAGGAAGTTAGGAACCGCTCTAAAACAGGTGGCAACCGCTGTAACTTTTTCAGAAGTATTGCCAGTACACCAAGGGGAAGATGAGAAACTTCAATGTTTGGCTAAGGAATTGGTGCAATGAGGAGAGATTTCTATATTTAGGTCAAAGTCAAGCTACCTGGCAAGACAGAGCCTTATATAAAAGTGATGGCCTGCACCCATCTTCAAGGGGAACAAAAATATTAAGTGAGAAGTTTGAAAGCTTCATCAGCAACTATTTTAACTAGCAGAGAGGGGCAGTGAACCGAATAAGAATGAAGAAATCTGCTCCCCCAACCTAGAGGTATTGTCTTTGCAGGCAAATGGAACAGGAAGCCTATCCACTGCAACAGAAGATAATGCCGATCAAAACCGAATAGATATAGGCAGAAAGATGAACATAGCTAGCCTCAGGAGAAGCACAAACACAACTTTAAAAGCTATGTGTGCAAATGCTAGGAGCTTAGGAAATAAAATCCCAGAACTAATTGCAATAATGACAAGGGACGAACTGGATATTGTGGCTATTACAGAGACATGGTGCAATGAAAATCATGACTGGGACATAGCTATACCAGGATGTACTTTATTTAGGAAGGACAGAATGGGAAGAATCGGAGGAGGGGTTGCAATATATGTGAAAAAAAGCATAAAGACTACCTTAATACAAAGTATTGAAGAAAACACTGAGGCCCTTTGGGTGACCATAGAAACAGGGGAGAAGGTGATTCTTCGTATAGGGGTGATCTACAGACCACCAGGCCAGGAAGAGGAACTTGACAAGAGCCTATTGCAGGACATCAATAAAATGGCATTAAAAGGAGAGGTGATAATCATGGGAGACTTTAATCTACCTGATCTAAACTGGGAGCTAACTACTACAATGAAAATCACACAATTGGTAAAATATAACAATTTTCTAAAATCACACACAATAATTACAATACAATAATGGGATATGGAAAATAAAAAATGAATAAAATATGAATTTAAATTGTTTGATTTGCTCACTCCTGGACATGGAATAATATTGTAGCTGACTGTATGACGGACAATATGATTATATTACCACATGGTGGATGGTGGTTCACCGTCCATGGGCCAAGTCGGAAAAGAGGGGGGCAGGGAAAGTTCAGAGGTCCTCTAGTGTTGCGGCGTCCCGAGGTATAGCCGCTGGAGGTATCCGTGTGTTGGGTTCTGGAGTTACGATCTATACTCTCCCAAAGGTCCTCACCGATGATGCGGTACCCCTGTAGCCGCTGGAGGATTTGGCAGTGGGATGGCAGGGTGGAATTGAGGGTGTCCTTGATGTTTTTGGAGACCACCTAAGACTGGTTTGCCTTAGATCATCCAGATAGTATTTGGAGGGTTGGGGGATTCACTGGCAAGTCATAAGTGGGTCCCCACAATGTAGCGGTGACAGCAGTGAGTCCATGCGGTAATTGGCCGTCTTTAAGTCAGGAGTGAGTCCAGGAGTGGGTAGCACTGACGCGTTTCGCCACTACCTGTGGCTTTATCAAAGGTGATATCACCTTTGTAATCTGCGCCCCCTTAATTTGTGAACATTTGTTTTTTGAGAAAGATGGTTAGAATTGTATGAAAGATGGCCTGTATTGCAACTTGAGTTATAGGTGAAATGTGTTAAATAGAGAGCATATGATGTGGAAGGGGGTGTGTATTGTTTTGTTTAATTAAAAAGCGGTTACAGAGTAAGATGTACATTGATAGTGTGGATGGTACAGTGACATTTGTGGGTGTGGGGGGGGGCTGTGTGTGCATGTTGTTTAGGTGTGTGTGTGCAATAGTATAGTAGGGTGTTTCTGAGTCAGCGGCTCCCCACTGGCGGAGGTCACGACACAGGAAAACAGGAGGCTGGGTAGTGATAGGGGTGTGTGGGCATAAGGGGGACTAAAGAGGAGGGTGGGAGATACTGTGCAGCTTCTGCCAGTGGGTGAGGGTCCAGCGTGGCAGTACAGGAGTACAGGATGGTGGCCCTGAGTCAGTGTCTCCTCCTACTGGGTGGGAGTTAGGGTGCATGAGAGCAGGAGGCTGGGCTATGAGGCATGATAGGGGCATGTGGGCAAAACAGCGTCAGCGACTTCCCAGTGGTGGAAGTTACGGTTCAGGAGAGCAGGAAGCTGGGTAGTGATAGGGGTGTGTGAGTATACGGGGGACTAAAGAGGAGCTTAGGGGTGCTGTGAATTGTGGGAGGGGCGCGGGGGTGCCGTGAATCAAGGGAGGGAGGGGGCGCAGGTGTCCGCGAATCGCGGGAGAGGACGGGGGTCCGCAAAGCGTGGGAGGGGGCGTGAATTGCGCGGGGGGGGTTTTGAATTGCGGGAGGGGGGGTGCGCGTAGGGTGACGTGAATCGTGGGAGGGGGGCGTGAATCGTGGGGGGGGGGCGCGGGGGGTCCGTGAATTGCGGGAGGGGGGGGGGGGGGCACGGGGCGCGATGAATCACCTAGTTGGTTATATATTCTTGTAGAAGGATGGTAGGATGTTGCTGTCATTTAGAATGCATTTACATATACAGTAATAGTAGCAGTAAAAGATCTGACTTAAAACACCTACAGTAAAACAGAACAGGTGTTATATATTATACAAAGAATTGGTTGATGATGTCTAGGTTGACATGCACATAGTTGTCACTGGTCACATGTAAATGTTGACATAAGTGTGGCACTTCATTGGTGTCCATGTCGACACATGAGAATGAATATGAAAACATTCACCGCAAATTGCGGGGGGTGTGCTGCGAATCGCGGGAGGGGGGTCGCGGGGGGGTGTGCCGTGAATCGCCACAAGAAAAAATCAACACAGAAAGGTCAACACATGTAAATGTTGACATAAGTGTGGCACTTCATTGGTGACCATGTCGACACATGAGAATGAATATGAAAACATTCTTAAAATGAAAAATAAATCTTCAAAAACTCATGTCAACTTTTTTCATCGTCGACCATAGCTGTGTCAGTGTTTTGCATGCGCCATTTGATCCTCGGGTTGCTCTGAATCGCGGTGGCTGGGGGGAGGGGGTGTCCGCGGGATGGGGGGTCGCGAGGGGGTGTGCCATGAATTGCGGGAGGGGGGGGTCGCGGGGTGGGTGCTGCGAATTGCAGGAGGGGGGGCCGCGGGGGTTGCAGCGAATTGCGGGAGGGGGGGTCGCGGGGCCGGGGGGTTTGCCGCGGATCACGGGGGTCAGGGGGGGTCAGGGGGTGCCTGGAATCGCGGGGGTGCAGGGGGGATGGGCGCGGGGGTTTGCAGCGAATCACGAAAGGGGGGACGCGGGGAGGGCTGCCGCGAATCGTGGGAGGGTCGCGAGGGGGGGTGGGGTGCCCCGAATCGCCGGAGGGGGGGTCGTGGGGGCTGGGGTTGCCGCAAATCGTAGGGGGGGTGGGTGCCGCGAATTGCGGTAGGGGGGTTCGCGGGGGAGCGCACAAATCACGGGAGGGGGGGTCTCGGGGGGGTGCCGCGAATCGCGGGAAGGGGGGCGGGGGGAGGTTTTTGCCGCGAATCGTGGGAGGGGGGGATACGGGGGGGGGGGTGCCGCAAATCACGGGAGGGGGGCGGCGGGGGGCGCTCACCTGTTGTGTCTGGTGAGTAGCTGTGTCTTTACTGGGTAACATGGGGAGGCAGAGGGCTCACTGGGCTGGTTCTCTGTCATGTGAGTCAGTCATGTGAGTCAGAGGCTCCACCCAGCGTTAGAGAGTCAGACACACTTTGAGTGACAGATGTAGCCAAATATATAAGAGACTAGGTGATTCATCGCGCCCTACGGGCGCTCTTCACATCGTCGTAAGGGGCTGTGCCCCCTTAATTTGTGAACATTTGTATATAAGAAAGATGGTTAGAATTGTATGAAAGATGGCCTGTATTGCAACTTGAGTTATAGGTGAAATGTGTTAAATAGAGAGCATATGATTTGGAAGGGGGTGTGTATTGTTTTGTTTAATTAAAAATCGGTTACAGAGTAAGATGTACATTGATAGTGTGGATAGTACAGTGACATTTGTGGGTGTGGGGGGGGGGCTTACGGTTCAGGAGAGCAGGAAGCTGGGTAATGATAGGGGTGTGTGAGTATACAGGGGACTAAAGAGGGGCTTAGGGGTGCCGTGAATTGCAGGAGGGGCGAAGGGGTGCCATGAATCAAGGGAGGGAGGGGGCGCAGGTGTCCGCGAATCGCGGGAGAGGGCGGGGGTCCGCAAAGCGTGGGAGGGGGCGTGAATTGCGCGAGGGGGGGGTTGCGAATTGCGGGAGGGGGGGTACGCGGGGGGGTGACATGAATCGTGGGAGGGGGCGTAAATCACGCGAGGGGGGGTGCGCGGGGGGGTCCGTGAATTGCGGGAGGGGGGGCACGGGTGGCGCGATGAATCATCTAGTTGGTTATATATTCTTGTAGAAGGATGATAGGATGTTGCTGTCATTCAGAATGCATTTACATAAACAGTAATAGTAGCAGTAAAAGATCTGACTTAAAACACCTACAGTAAAACAGAACAGGTGTTATATATTATACAAAGAATTGGTTGATGATGTCTAGGTTGACGTGCACATAGTTGTCACTGGAAAAAAATTGCTACAAGAAAAAATCAACACAGAAAGGTCAACACATGTAAATGTTGACATAAGTGTGGCACTTCATTGTTGTCCATGTCGACACATGAGAATAAATATGAAAACATAAAAAAAAAGAAAAATAAATCTTCAAAAACTCATGTCAACCTTTTTCATTGTCGACCATAGCCATGTCAGTGTTTTGCATGTGCCATTTAATCCTGGGGTTGCCGTGAATCGCGCACAGGGGGAGGGAGGAGGTGAGGGGTGTCCGCGAATCACGGGAGGAGGGGTCGTGGGTGGATGCCGTGAATTGCGGGAGGGGGGGGTCGCGGGGTGGGGGGGTGTGGGTGCCGCAAATCGTGGGAGGGTGGGTTGCGGGGGCTTGCCGCAATGACAGGAGGGGGGGTCAGGGGGGGAATCACGGTAGGGGGGTCGCAGGGGTGGGGGGTACCGCGAACTGCGGGAGGGGGGCCTGGGGGGTTGGCGCAAATTGTGGGAGGAGGGGTCGCGGGGTGCCGCGAATCGCAGGAGGGGGGGGTGTCACCGGGTGGGGCTGCAAATCGCGGGAGTCGCGTGGGGTGCCACGAATTGCGGGGGTGTGTCCCGCGAATCGCGGGAGGGGGGTCACGGGGGGGGGGGGGGGTGCCGCGAATCGCCACAAGAAAAAATCAACACTGAAAGGTCAACACATGTAAATGTTGACATAAGTGTGGCACTTCATTGGTGTCCATGTCGACACATGAGAATGAATATGAAAACATTCAAAAAGTGAAAAATAAATCTTCAAAAACTCATGTCAACCTTTTTCATTGTCGACCATAGCCATGTCAGTGTTTTGCATGTTCTATTTAATCGTGGGGTTGCCGTGAATGGGGGGGGGGAGGGAGGTGGGGGGTGTCTGCGAATTGCGTGGGGGGTGCCGCGAATTGCGGGAGGGGGGTCGTGGGAGTGGGTGACGCGAATTGAGGGAGGGGGGGGGTCGCGCACGCGCGGGGGGGGGGGATGGGGTACCGCGAATTGCGGGAGGGGGTCGCTGGGGTGCCGCAAATCGCCACAAGAAAAAATCAACACAGAAAGGTCAACACATTAAATGTTGACATAAGTGTGGCACTTCATTGGTGTCCATGTCGACACATGAGAATGAATATGAAAACATTGAATTTTTGAAGTGAAAAATAAATCTTGTCCAACCTTTTTCATTGTCGACCATAGCCATGTCAGTGTTTTTACTTGTGCCATTTAATCGTGGGGATGCCGTGAATGGGGGGGGGGGGGGGGGAGTGAGGGAGGTCAGGTGTGGGGCGCACACATGGTGTGTCTGGTGAGTAGCTGTGTCTTTGCTGTGTAACATGGAGAGGCAGAGGGTGTCTGGCACTGTCTGTGGGCTCACTGGGCTGGTTCTCGGTCATGCGAGTCAGTCATGTGAGTCAGAGGCTCCACTCAGCGTTATAGCTCCAGACACACTTTGAGTGACAGATGTAGCCAAATATATAAGAGATGACAAATAAAACTCAAGGAGATATTTTAAATAAATGACGTGAATAAAGATTTATATTTTAACTATACTTTGGCCCTTATTCTGATCGGTGCGGATATTCCCGCATTCTTACGGAGCGGTCCGCACGCCACGGTGTTTTGCCGCATGCGGCCATCGTCCGTAGAAACGCCCACGTGTCCTCCGCATTCGGACGGACTGACTCTTTAAGAACAGGGCGTGTTTACGGACGACATACAAACCATGCGTGTGCGGGAGAAACACTCCGATTCTGCACGGTATTACAGAGTATTACAGAGTGTGCTCGGAAATACCGCATCCGAACGGGAGCCAAGCGGTGCTACCGCCCGTAAGCGGAGTATTTACGCCAAACAACCCACTATTAAGTATCTTCTGCAATACATCACATGACCCACTTATTCAATTACCTATCCTCATAAAAAACTGCTTATTTGGAATTGGAATCAATTAGATGCCAATATATCCTTACAAGCATGCCTAACACATGCATTGCACACATTAACCCTTACAGCAATTGAAGTGCAATGGTTTCAATTAAAGCACTGACAAGCGTCCTATTAGTGAGTAATGAGTAAAGGAGTAGATTCTATTGGGTTCAGGTGTTAATGGTTGTAGTCATTAGGCGTACGTTCGCCTACCGCATGAACGAGTGGTGTCCGCAAAGCAATAGTACACTTGTGGACACCGCACATTTCTGCCCTTTTTGATCGCGTGCATTCGGAGTGGTTTCCGAATGTACGCCCCCCAACATAAGTGTACTCCCCCGTGTCCGCCCATGTTTCCGCCCCGTTTTGCCCACTTTGAAACTACGCCCATGTGTCATTCCGCATGACGCCCATAATACGCCCCTATTTCCCGACTGATAGCGGTGAACAGTTTTGGACGGGATTTGGCCGAACTGGTACCGAGTCAAGGCGTGGCACATGCGCGTAGCGTTCTCCACGCATGCGCAGACGCCGTAAAGACGCGATCCGTAAGTACGCGGTAAAGTCCGCGTCAATCAGAATAAGGGCCTTTGTTTGTGGTGGGACGAGTACGTCTACAAAAATTATTTTCTTCTTCTTGATTTGACGATAGATGGAAGGACTATTCGCTTAGATCAGGGGTGGGGAACCTCCGGCCCGCGGGCCGGATACGGCCCCCGCAGCCAGTTTGTCCGGCCCGGCTGCCCGCCCGCACACATGCCCGCTTACCCTCCCTCCTGTCAAACAGAAGCGGTGATGCGCCGCCTGATCGCCCGGCCAGATAAGGGGGAGAGCTGTGGAGACGCGCTGGCCAATCACTGCGGGCTGTAGTGGTGACGTGCCCGCCAATCACTGCGGGCTGTAGGGACTTCCATCCTCTCGCGAGTGCTGTGATGTGCCCATCATGCACTGCATGGGCGGGAGCATTGCGAGAGGACGGAGTCCATCAGCCACAGCAGCAGCAGCCGCATTACCCTGTGCAGCCGGACCTACAGTAATTACTGTAAAAAAAAAAAAGGTAAATGCTGCTCCTGGCTCATCACTTTCCCTAGCTGCCAACCACCCAGCCTCACTCATACCGACCTCCCTTCCCCAGTGACTGACAGATCCAGGGGTTGTCATTTATTCATAAAAAGTGACAGTGTGGAGGAAGGGGGGGGGGGGTGTCTCCCCCAAACAGGATTATGTGATTATGTCTGATTTTCCGACATAATCACATAAACCTTTTTGTGGGTGACACCCCCCTTCCTCCACACTGCCACTTTTTATGAATAAATTACATCCCCTGGATCTGTCAGTCATCCATATCACCCTCACACTGCTGTACATTAAGTAGCCCACCCTGGTGTCTCTGCAGTGGTGGGCAGAACTGTTATGCATATGTCCGCATGTATATAATGCCCACATGTATGCGCCGCTGCCCGTATGTATAATGCCCACATGTATATACCGCTGCCCGTATGTATAATGCCCACATGTATATACCGCTGCCCGTATGTATAATGCCCATATGTATATACCACTGCCCGTGTGTATAATGTCCACATGTATACGCCGCTGCCCGTGTGTATAATGTCCACATGTATATACCGCTGCCCGTATGTATAATGCCCATATGTATATACCGCTGCCTGTGTGTATAATGTCCACATGTATACGCCGCTCCCCGTGTGTATAATGTCCACATGTATACGCCGCTGCCCGTGTGTATAATGTCCACATGTATACGCCGCTGCCCGTGTGTATAATGCCCACATGTATACGCCGCTGCCCGTGTGTATAATGCCCACGAGTATATGCTGCTGCCCTGTGTATAATGTCCACATGTATACGCCACTGCCCATGTGTATAATGCCCACATGAAAATGCCGCTGCCCATATGTATAATGCCCACATGTATATGCCGGTGCCCTGTGTATAATGCCCACATGTATATGTCGCTGCCTGTATGTATAATGCCCACATGTATATACCGCTGCCCGTATGTATAATGCCCACATGTATATACCGCTGCCCGTGTGTATAATGTCCACATGTATATGCCGCTGCCCGTGTGTATAATGTCCACATGTATACCCCGCTGCCCGTGTGTATAATGCCCACATGTATACGCCGCTGCCCGTGTGTATAATGCCCACATGAAAATGCCGCTGCCCGTGTGTATAATGCCCACATGTATATACCGCTGCCCGCGTGTATAATGCCCACATGAAAATGCCGCTGCCTGAATGTATAATGCCCACATGTATATGCCGCTGCCTGAATGTATAATGCCCACATGTATATGCCGCTGCCCTGTGTATAATGCCCACATGTATACCCCGCTGCCCGTGTGTATATTGCCCACATGCATATACCGCTGCCCGTGTGTATAATGCCCACATGTATACGCTGCTGCCCGTGTGTATAACGCCCACATGTTCATACCGCTGCCCGCGTGTATAATGCCCACATGTATACGCTGCTGCCCGTGTGTATAACGCCCACATGTATATACCGCTGCCCGTGTGTATAATGCCCACATGTATATGCCGCTGCCCGTGTGTATAATGCCTGCATGAATATATTGATAATTTTTATATGGCCCCCGAAGGATTTTATAAATATCCAAATGGCCCTTGGTAGAAAAAAGGTTCCCCACCCCTGGCTTAGATGGACAATACAGCGCTCCAGAGGCAGATTGGGGATTTAAAGTGGCCCAGGCAGGGCCGGCGCCACCACTAGGCAAATCTAGGCATTTGCCTAGGGCGCCGGCCACTGGAGGGCGGCATTTTGTGCCTCCCGGGTACCTGTCCTACGGCGCTGTGTATTTAAATCTGGCGGCGGAGGCAGCGGGGGTCCCTGCAGTCCATTAGAAATCACGAGAGCTATCCGCCGGGCTATGCGGAAGCGCTTCTAGTGTGAAAACTCTGGCAGCACGGCGCACGCTGATCTCAGCCAATCAGCGTGCTTCCAGTGTTTTCACACTAGAAGCGCTTCCGCATAGCCCGGCGGATAGCGCTCGTGATTTCTAATGGACTGCAGGGACCCCCGCTGCCTCCGCCGCCAGATTTAAATACACCGCGCCGCAGCAGGACAGGTACCCCCCCCCCCGCACCGGGGCGCCCCCACCCCGACTCGCCTGGGGCGCTCCGGTGCCTTGCACCGGCCCTGGGCCCAGGATATGTATGACTAAATAAAATGTAGGAGTGGGCCAGCACAAAAACAGGTGGGATCAGGGCCGGTGCTAGGGTGTCCGGCGCCCTCCTGCAAACCATACATTTTGCGTCCTTTCACATTGCCATTGCAATAAGCTGCAGCCCGATTGTGGGAGTGTATGCAACATGAGATCCTATAGAGGATCTCCGGTGCATATACATGTATGCATACACCATCTCAGTGCTGTGTCCACAAAATGTTGCAGGCACTAAAGGTGCCCATACATGCTGCGAGAATCGCATACGTTATGGGCTAGAACGCATCGCATGGCATGCATGCATGCAATGTGTGTGCGATGTGATCCGAAAGCAGTACAAAAAGTAGGTGCAGCACATACTTTTTGTACTGATCGCATCGCACGCTGCTATTGCAGCATGTATGGCCACCTTTAGGCACATAACCCAACCCATTATTTAAAAAGTGTCTAAATGAATATAAAAAAAAATCTAGAATTATTAAAAAATTTGTTATAAACTTGTATAATAAAAGACTCACTGTTCTTTTGCTGTTTAACTCTTGTGCAGTCCCTCCTCTTCTATCTGCGTAGGCAGGACGCTGAGGATGCCATTACACCCCTCTCGTGACTGGGGGGAAAGGAGGGAAGAGAAGGAGGAGATGGAAGAAGAGGGGAGGAGAAAGAGGGAGCGGAGTGTTGAGGACTGGCAGTGGCAATGGTACAGCACACTGAGAAGAGGGAAGGAAGGGGCGGCGCTGCTGCCTGTTTGTCATTTGATTGACAGCTGACAGGCACAGGGAGCAATGGGTAGGCGGCGGATCCGGACATGACATGTCATCCAGGCATTCACAGACAGCGCTACATGCCTCAGCGCAAGTGTCCGTGAGGAAGAGGGGGCAGGTCGCATGAGATGAATAATGTGTGCGCGGTGCAGGGAGCTTCTCAGCCATTTACTGCCGCCAGCTGTCAGACAGGCGCTGCGGGCGGCATGCAGGCTGTGTGCACTCGTGGTTCAGGGAGCAGCTCTTTATACTGCCGCCCACTCGCTGTCAGACAGGTGCTGCAGGCGGTGTGCAGGAGGCAGTGAGGGCTGAGGCAGCTTTAGCAGAGCAGGGAGGCAGACAGCGCCTTTTCAGCATGGCGCCTCCCTGCATTGCAGGAGCTGCTGAGTGGGTAGCGCCGGCCCTGGGTGGGATTGTACTTAGGAGAAAGAGGGGAACACACAGGAGGGAACAGGGAGGGGAGGGAGGGGGGGGGGGGCTGTTATTAACAAGGTGGAGGGGGTAGCAGGCACACGTAGAAGGGAGTAAAGGGGCAGACTGGCACTTGCTGGAGGAGGGGGGTCATCGGGGGGAGTAGCAGCAATCTAAGGAATAGTGATAAATGTAAGATGATAAATTTAATATATAATCACATTATAACATTATTGCAAAATACAACATAGGGCCAGAATCTCTAAGCTTCAAAAGTGATAAAATGGAGAGTGATAAACAGCCAGCCAATCAGCTCCTACCTGCCATGTCATAGACTGTGTTTGAAATATGTCAGGCAGGAGCTGATTGGTTGGTTGTTTATCACTCTCCATTGTATCACTTTTGAAGCTTAGTGCATCTGGCCCATAATCAAATAAAAGGTAAATTTCTCTCATCTTGTTACATCTGCCCCCCTGCAGTGCACATGGTTTTGTCCATTTGAGAATGAATTTGCCTCTGCGAGTGAACCAGAATAACGACCAAAGTCACAGTGACAGTGAAGTCAATATGTATGGCCAACATAAGTCTCGCCTGCAGCCACCTCCACACTCACCTGAGGATGTGGAACGTCGGTATTGGTGTGTGGGACGTGGTGGGAATGTGCAAGTTATATACAGTATCTACAGCTGTGTTTTATGTTTCTGCGTTATGTTTACATTCTATGTCTTTGGTCTATGTTACAGCCTATGTCTACCTTATAGGTCTGTGGTCTATGTCTACTCCTTATGGAACAGATTCGGAGATGCAGGCAAAAGCATTTACATCCGTGAATGTGTACGCAGCGGCTATGCGGACAACGGGGGTGATTCTGGTTTAATCGGTCCCCCGCACATTCACACGGGAGACCAATTTTTAGCATCTGCACATGCATCTAATCAGTTATGTGCAACCGCTGGTCACGGCAAATAGATTATTCGCCGGGCGTTCGTACCCAACAATGTGGGTGAGGGTCATGGGCCGGCGGGATTGGCCCATGGGAACGCCCAGCATTTCATGGACGTTCCCATGGTAATTCCCCGATGATGCTGGTGTGGGGTACGTCAGCGGATGACAGCTGTCAGCCCGCTTCCCGCGCAGGGCAATCATTTGATTTCACCCCTGCACCCAAATCATTTGATTTCTCCCTTGCATGCAAGGGATCGCGGCATGTGAGGGGGGCAGGCGATGGACGGCATCTGGGGGACTCGCAAGGCTGCGAAATTTGACCAGAATAACCAACTATATTCAAATGTTGCTGCCGCCTGGATTTGTTTGTAGATGCTCAGCGGCCGCCCCCTCTTAGCGCTGTGTCTATGGCCTATATGTAAATAATGAATAAATGAATATATAAATATGATTTAGATAGATAAGCGTTGATAGAAACATAGAAACATAGAATTTGACGGCAGATAAGAACCACTTGGCCCATCTAGTCTGCCCCTTTTTTAAACATGTTACCTCAAACCATATTTGATCCTTATTTTTTTGTAAGGATATCAATATGCCTATCCCAAGCATGTTTAAATTGTTCTACTGTATTTGCGTCTACCACCTCTGATGGGAGGCTATTACACTTATCCACTACTCTTTCTGTGAAGTAATTCTTCCTCACATTTCCCCTGTACCTTCCTCCCCCTAGTTTCAGTGCATGTCCTCATGTTCTGTTGTTCCTCTTCCTGTGAAGAATGTCTCCCACCTGTACCTTGTTAAAACCCTTGATATATGTGAAAGTTTCTATCATGTCCCCCCTTTCCCTTCTCTGCTCTAAAGTATACATATTAAGACATTTTAGTCTTTCCTGGTACGTTTTGTGATGTAGGCCATGCACCATTTTAGTTGCCCTTCTTTGTACAGTCTCTAATGTATTTATATCCTTCTGGAGATATGGGGCGGGATGTATTAAAATACATCGCCGCCCTTCGCCGCCCCCCCGCCGCGATGCTGCCGCATATGTACTAACATATGCGGCTGGCATCGCGGTGCGGTGACAGAGGCCCCCCGCGATACCTGTACACCGGTGTGCGGGGGGTCTCCGTCACCTCCCTGCCGCCACGCTCTCCTCTCACGCCGGGGACAGCTATGCATGCTGTCCCCGGCGCTTCCTCCTCCCCCTGCAGCCGGAAGGATGTCCGGCTGCTTCACTAGGGGGAGGCAGGGCTTACCTTCCGGGTTCCAGGAGGACCCTTCAGGAAGGTAAGCCAGAGGGGGGTCGGCGAGGCGGCAGGTTTGCGTCGGCGGGCGGCGAAAAGAAGCCCATAGGCTTCTATAGGGTATCGCCACCCAAAGGTGGCGATACCCTTCAGTGCGGTATCATTTTTGATACATTGGAAAATGCGGTAAAACCGGGGTTTTACTGCATTTTCCATTTGATACATCTCGCCCATGGCCTCCAGAACTGAACACAATACTCTAGGGGCCTTATTTTGGTTCACTCTTTCTGACAAAATCCTTCTTAGATGGACAAAACCATGTGCACTGCAGGGGAGCATATGCAAAATGTGCAGAGAGAGTTAGATTTGGGTGGGGTTTTATTTCAAAGTGAGATCTATATTGAAGTGTAAAAATAAAGCAGCCAGTATTTTCCCTGCACAGAAACAAAATTACTCCCCCAAATCTAATTCTCTCTGCACATGTTACATCTGCCCCCCTGCAGTGCACATGGTTTTGTCCATCTAAGAAGGATTTTGTCAGAAAGAGTGAACCAAAATAAGGCCCTAGGTGAGGTCGTACCAATGACCTATACAGTGGCATTATTACTTCTTTCTTTCTACTGCTGATACCTCTCCCTATGCAACCAAGCATTTGACTTGCCTTCTTCATTGCTTTGTTACTTTGCTTTGTTGATCAGAACCATGGACTGGCAGATGAATTAACGAATACTACAATATCATGCAGATGAATGCAGAGATACGCATCTAGGCCTTAGTAATTACTATGCTAATTACATATTAAATGGCCCACAAATAGGAAAGACTAAAATAATAGGGTCACTCATTTATGGGAAGCGGCAGAAATGGAGAATAAAATTAGGAGTACCATTAAAAAGGGGAATAAATCCATATGATGAATACGTATTAGCATCATCAAAGTCACCAGTATCCCGGCTGTGTGACTCTGGAGAACTGGCCAGCGCTCAGTCGCCCTTCACATGGAAGTCACATGTTCATTTCCCAGAGAGCAGCAACGAAAAGTAGGCATGTATGGTGTGAGTGGGTGAGAGAGATGCTGGCAATGAACTGGATGAAGAGAATGTTTATATACGAGCCCCCAGGAGCCTAATGGCTGAGCAGGTCATGTGAGCGTGGCTGCTGGAACCTGGTTGGCAGACAAAGTCATGTGGGAAAAATCCAAGATGGCCTCACCCATGCACCACATCATGACACCATGCAGCAGTGCCAGCACAAGTCCTAGGAAAGCCAGGTGCGACCAGACAGCAAGGACCCGGTAACAAAAGTTAAACATAATTAGAACTAGACTGATTAATAAAAGACAGAGGTCTGAGGGCCCTGCTTGTATTACACTCTATTCGGAACTTGTGCAATCATGTGATTAGTGTAGTTTATATACTGTGCATCTCTTCAGGTATAATCTCAGCTGGAGGATGACAGTGTATGGTGTGTATCAGGGCAAATATGGTTCCCCTTCGGGCCGTCCTCTACCTCATCTGACTCTAATATTCCGGCACAGAATTGATGTCTGTATGAGTGGCAGAGGGTAACACAACCTGGGATGTATAAAGCATCTGTTCAGCATGGACAGTCATCGCTGATTGAAAGTCAAACATTACTGACATGCAAGATGAATTTATATGACGGACTGCAGAAGCATATGGGGCTTGTCCCATAGTCAGGGTCAAGAGAGGGTTTCTTCAGGAGGGGGAGATAAAGGTGTTTTAGAAGGAAGAGGGGTCAGAGATGCTCGGGAATGCATCAGTAGAGGGCAGGGGTACAATGGTCATAGGGCAAACAGGGAAAATTCCTGGTGGGCCAACTTTTATCGCATTGCGAGTTGCAATAAGATAATGTCAGCACCCTCCCCTGGCAGAGATTGTGTAATTTTTTAAACACAGCCTATACAATAAAGCTAGGAGCTGATTGGCTGATACTTTATCTCTCTCCAAGCATTAGTATAGTATATTAGATAGATAGATAGATAGATAGATAGATAGATAGATAGATACATAGATAGATAGATAAATAGACATGAGATAGATAGATAGATAGATAGATCAGGGTTGCTGACTTTTAAATGCTACTCTCCGGGAGAAGCCCGGAGAGGAGACTTTCATTACCTGTTCGGGGGGCGTGGCTTGAATGTGACGTCATTAAGCCCCGCCCCATTATGGAAAATAGACAAAATAACTGATCTCCATGGAGGGGGCGAGGCTAAAATGACACGAGTGTGTCATTTTAGCTCCGCCCCCTCCTGAGACCCGCGGATTGCGGCATTTAAATGCCGCAATCGGGGGGCTCAGTGGGGGTCCACCTGATTCCGGGAGGGTTGCCCACCCTTCCGGGGGGCCTGGAGGGGGACCCGATTTTCAGGAGACTCCCGGTAATTCCGGAGGGTCGGCAACCCTGAGATAGATAGATAGATATACATAGATAGATATGAGATAGACAGTGGCGTAACTATAAATTTTGCTCCCCCAAGCCAAAATAGTTTTGCCCCCCCCCCATAATGCCCCTTACACATTGCGCCACATACCGTAATGCCACTTACACTATATGCCACATGCCGTAAAACCACTTACACAATAAGGTGAGGGGAGCGAGGGGTGGTGGGCTGGATCATTAGCATATGGGAATGCCCATGACGCGGGGGGTGGGCTGCTGGCATCAAACACTTCAAAATGTGCACGCACATCTAAGGTGGCTCTGAGCGTCCACGTTCTACAACATGCGCCCTGCGAATAGTGGGCCGGCGTACCAGCATTCGCAAGGCATGATCTGGTTGACTCGCAAGGATGCGAATTCGCATCCAAGTGACTCAACCAGAATAACCCCCATGGCCGCGCTTCCAGCTTACTCAGAACACTAATACACAATTCTCTCTGCCTCCCGGTTATTTCTCGCCGCCTTTCATGATCCGCCGCTGATTTATCAAAGAGAAGATAAATAAATAAGAAACTCTGAAATCTCCATTCCAGAACCATCCTCTCAGCCGTCAGTACCCGGCTCCAACACTTCCAAACAGATTCTAAACTCGTTTGGCAAAACAAATTTGATTTATTCTGCAGCAGCCGATACATCGCAGTCACAAATGATCTCCGCATTAAGAAGCGTATTCGGAGGTATAACGTTAATTGGGTTTCTCGTGCGCCTTTAAATATTTTATCACAGAGATATGCAGAGCTGTAATGAATCCCAGGCTTGTGAGGGATTTCTCGCCTTGATAGAAGTCGTGTGGGCTTTGAATCTTGCTTGAAAGCGCCAAAGCGCAGACTCAATTTATGGCAGCATGGTTTTGCCCATTTTGAGAACAAATTTGCCCCGCAATCAGGTCTGAATTAGGCCCATAGACCCCTTAATTTGATTTAAGTTAGGATGAAGCGTCAGCTCTGCTCTTCCAGGATGGAGTGCTATGTAACGAATGCAGACACGAGTAGCAGATGGTGATTACTGTGTCAGGAGTGAAGCTGACACGGGAGGTTACTCAGTGTACCATGAGCCCCCCCTTTCCTGTAGTGACCCCAGTGTAACTAATGTGAGTGACGCACAGAGTAATATTAAAGGTTCCTGCAAAAACCAGCTGCTGACAGACCTGTATGATTATATAGGTGTCAGAGAGGAATATTGGTTATGTCTAATTCTCATCTCTCCCATAGGGCCTTATTCTAGTTCACTCTTTCTGACAAAATCCTTCTTAGATGGACAAAACCATGTGCACTGCAGGTGGGGCAGATGTAACTTGTGCAGAGAGAATAAGATTTGGGTGGGGTTTTACTTCAAAGCAAGATCTATATTGCAGTGTAAAAATAAAGCAGTCAGTATTTACCCTGCACAGAAACAAAATAACTCACCCAAATCTAATTCTATCTGAACCTGTTACATCTGCCCCCATGCAGTGCACATGGTTTTGTCCATCTAAGAAGGATTTTGTCAGAAAGAGTGAACTAGAATAAGGTCCATAGTCAGGTTCTTGGTCCCTGATATGCACCGGTAGGGAGAGGGACCATAAAAATCCCTTTCCAGGACAATGATTTGGAGAAATCCAGTCCAAATATCTGACTTCACTTGTGTAATGATTGGAAAAAGCATTGTATAAACTGATTACATGGTGATAACCAGGGGCGGATTGGAAACAAAATCTGGCTCGGGAAAGGTCCTCAAGCAGCCCACTGGGGGGGGAAGTGTCACGGTAATGAGTGGGGGGGTGTCACGGTAATGAGCGGGGGGTCTCACGGTAATGAGCGGGGGTGGGTGGTGGTCACGGTAATGAGCAGGGGGAGGGTTCATCATGGTAAGGAGCCAGCCAGGGGGCGTCACTTACCTGGCTATGGTGAGACGCTGCTTGAGGCCACGCACCCCGAAGCCGCTCAGTCCCAGGTGACGGCACCCGGAAGCGCCGGTCATATTGACTGTGGGCACTGGGCAGTTAATGGCTGCGGCCGAGGGCACTAACCGCTGTGGTAGTGCAGTCTGAGGCCTGCGGCCCAGCCAGGGGAAAGCGGCGGCCCATACAAGAAAAAAGCGGCCAAATCAGTACCGGTTCACTGAGAAGCCTTACACCGTCCCTGGGGTCAAGCTTTGAACTCGGAGATTCAGTGATGTTGTTTGAGCAGAAAACCTAGGCTATAACTGTATGTAAAACATACGTACAGTAGCAACAACAAGGAAGGGGGGGCGGGTACTTTTTTCAGTCTATCTCAGGTCTGTTGCAGAGAGCCAGGCAATGGGAGAGAGTGGACCAGCTGCCTCTGCAGCAGCGTGTCTCCCAAACTCAACCCCCCCCCCCCCCCCCCCTCGCCTTCCTAGCCTAATACGCTGCTCATTTCTGTGTGCTGAGCTGGGGAGAGAGACAGTGGCAGCGGTAACCTGTCCTCTCTCCCTGAGCGAGTTTCCCACCAGCCATCCACTGGTTTAGACTCTGGCGCCTCTGCTAATTTTTTTTACATTGACCATGCCCCCTCATTTTAACGTGGCTCGGCAAAACTGTCGGCGACCCCGGAATACCATACTCTCCCACAATGGCCGGGAGGCTCCTGAAAATGGGGTCTGCCTCCCGCCAGCCTGAAAAGGCGGGCAAGTCCCACATATTGGACCCTTCCACCCGGGGTCCCCCCTCAGTGGAGGGATCACAAAATATGCAAATCGCGTCATTCCGACCCCACACTGTGCAATGCTTTTAATACTGGCATTCCACAGTGGTGAGCGTCGTCATGGTGACCCGATCAAAATTACCACACCCCCCCACTCACAGACTCAGTTGGTGAGCCCTGCCCTCACAGACCCAGTTGGTGAGCCCCGCCCTTTTCGGAGCACATTCACTGCCTCTACATCCTTGAGCTGGCAGTCCTCTCCCAACAGCATAAAAAACAAATACGCACACACACACACACACACACATGTACACAAACACCCGCACGCACACACATACACACATACATTGTGCATGTGAGACTCTTTTACTGTAAGTGCGGCTGATCATTTACAGTCTGTTCCATTACGTAACATACAGTGTTTGGTGAGAATTGTATTTGTTTAACATTGATCTTACTGTATATGAAACATTTTATTAACTTTAAACATAGTTATAATAATGATTGGGAAATTGAATATCTAAAAATATACAGCCGGAAAGGACCATTAAGGGTTGTTCCCAGGTGACTCTGATTGGATTTGTGGCATCGGCGTGGTTTATATTGGGACACATCGGAAAGTGGAGAATTGTCTATGTATCAGGTTACAATTATCTCCTTTGAAATGGGAATTACAGTAACGTGTTTCTGTCCTGTATCTTCGCTGAGATGGGAATGCTGCTAAATCTCAATAGTAAGATTAATAACACAAATAATTGGTAATTATTGCAGAAATAATAAGTTCAGTAATGCATTAACCCTTTCAGGTCCAACGTCTAGGCAGGCTCAACAGCCCTAGCGCTAGTAGCAGATCCACTTTAAAATAAGAACTTTAACATTGGTCAACATTCAATGTTTTAATTAAAAAATATTTATTATATTATAATATATATATATATATATATATATAGATATACAGTATATAGATATATAGATATATAAATAATATTGGTACTTGTGTATTAGTATAATTGCATGCGATATTATAGGGTGCGATGCCATTAAATTTACTATTACACTTCTATGAGATGCAGTGAGATTTAGGCACCCCCCACTATCCACGCCACCCCCAAGCGTGGCAGGTGCAGCGAGCCCTGCAAGGGGTGGTGGAATGCATCCTCCCCACCTTTTCATACCCCCACTATCCACGTTGGTGTGGAGTTGATGTTATATAGGGCCTTATTCTGATCGGAGCGGCCAAACGTGCGTACGTTCACTATTACCGCACGCTAGCCGTACGCGGCCGTTGGGGTTAAGTCCACCCACAAATCAGCCGCTTACGTACGGGCAGAAATACCGTAGAAGGGGAGTGGCGTACAAATGAGCGTACGGCAACGTACGCGGACGGGCCAGCCCTTGCACTCCGACAACAGGCGTACAACTGAGCGTACGGCGCCGTGTACGGCCGTCTTTCCTCCGTCTCCCCACCGAATTCTTGCAGAGATCTGAGCGTACGCCAGTTTGCACGGACGGGTCCCTATTGTTTTCAATAGAAAACTCAGCTTATGTCACCGCTCATGAGAGTGAGCGTACGTCCGTGCACGCTGGCATACCCTTCACATATATGGACCTGCAAATCTTGCCTTTCATCTATAATTAAGAAAATTAATTAATTGATTGAATTAATTAATGTGCAAAATGGTGGGCATGGGCTTAAAACATTGCTGAAACATCCTTTGTAGGTGTTAGATGTGGTTTATGTTATTGTATCCTAAATACAAAACCTATGTTAGTATTAGAGTGAACACGTTGACACATGTCGACTTGTGTAGATTGAGTGTGCTACTGCGTAAAGTCTATGAAAGCACGTAGTGAATGTCTGTTTAGCAAATACCTACCTTAGCGTATAAAAAGATTCTTACCTTAAATTAAACAAACCTTTAATTGTGGAGAAGTATAGAAACATAAGCTTCCAATGTGTTTGTGTGGCTTGCAGGCAGTGAAATCATGGTTTGGACTTAAACTGTGTGAAGGCTGCATAAGCCTGAACACATATAAGAGCCCTGACTTAGGTCATATAAAGTTCAAGAGTTGAAAAAAACTTAGCCTGGGGTTTTTTCTGCCTGGATACAAGCTGGGATCAGGCAGGAACCTATCAGGGACTAGTAGGAGTAGCCAGGTAAAGGTTATATAGGGCAGATGATCATGTGACCTCACCCTTCTCTTTCCAGTTTGGAAGTGCTGCAGTCCTGAGCAGGATCTGAGGTAAGAGATCTTTTTCTTATTGTCAATTGTGCTTCATAATTGAACTATGCCCCGTCCCAGACGACCTGCCCCCCCTCCCCGCCGCCTTGTGGATGCGGCCCGGCCGTTATCTGCGGCAGGGTACCGCCGTCCACGGGTGAAGGTGGTTGGGGCGCAGGAGGCCTCTGTTGCCGCTGGCTCTCCTGAGGGGAGCCTAGCGGCAGGGCTTATACCGCCCTCACACAGGCAGGTATCCCCGGTGAGCGTGGTCAGCGCTCCACCGGGGGTTGTGCTTGCGGCTGCCTTAATAGGCGAGCCGGTTGAGAGTCCACCCGTCGAGGTCCGGGCCCTACCGGGTCCCTCGACGGATGTGGATGTGCCCCCCTTGCCTCAGGTCGCGTCCGTCGTGGACGCGACGCTGGAGGCTTCCCACCCGGCGCCTGAGGTCACCGCTGACTCTCAGGCAGCGGGCGGGCTTCAGGTGACGGAACGGGTCACAGCGCAGGCTGGCGCGAGACCCGTTCCGGAGCTTCAAGCGGCCGGCGGGATGGAAGGGGTGTCGCGAGCCCTGGCGCCGGCTGGCGTGGGGCTCGCGTCTGCTGTGACGGCGGGCGGGGGGTCGCCGGGAGAGGGACAGGTCCCGGCGCCGGCTGACGCGATCACAGCGTCATCAATGCCGGAGCCGGGCATCCCGGCGGCTCCCAGCTTAATAGTACAGGTCGCAGCGTCGGAGGACGCGCGGCCTGTCCCTGCATTGAATGAGTGGAATGGGGTTTCCTCCCTTGCGGGGGGAGGCCTGATGGGGAACGCTGGCAGCGTTCCCAGTGCTGTAAATGGAGCAGGGGGCAGGGGGGAGGGGGGAGGAGTGGATCCATGGGGCAATAGTGTTTCCCACAGCAGGTTGGGGGGTTTTGTTTTTGCAGGGGAGAGAGGGGAGTCTGCAGCAGCAGCTGCTGCAGGCTCTGGGATGTTTGTACCCAGGCCAGCAGTTAGTGCTGGCCTGGGAGGTTTTAGCATGCCCCCCCCTTATTTAGGGGCAAATCCCAGGGGCCCCGCAGGGAGGGGTATGGGAGTCAGTCAGAATTGGAATCCTGTGGGGTTTTCAGCAGGCATGCCCATTGGCACGGGGGGGTTGGGGCACATGGTATATTCCAGTAGCTCGGTAGCCGCTTCTGTGCATTTGCAGGGTCCCTCCCTAGGGGCGCAGGCCACGTCATCGTGGGGGGGGGGGATTGTCAACACCATCTTGGCAGGGGACCCATTCAGGTTTCCTGGGGCAGTTTTCCCCCGGGGGGGGCTTTCCCGGGCAGTGGCCCCCTGCGGGGTCCCCGTATTTTCAGGCGCATTTGGGGGGAGGGGGTTATGGGGCGTGGCCACAGATTGCACCTTGGAGGCATCAGGCGGTCCCGGCGGCGGGGCCGCAGTTCTCCGCGGGCTTCCAGGGTGCGCCTACCAGTCAGCCCCTTCTGTGGTCCACGGGGTCACAGGGGTACAGTCCGCATAGCTCCGTTGGTTATGGTTGGGATCAGAGTGTTGGTCCCCAGGGGCTTTGGTCGTCACCAAGGGGGCAGGGGGGAATATTGTCTCAGGTCAGTGGTAATGTTTTTGGGGCTCAAAGTGTTTTTCCTCCATTGGGAGTTCCTCCGTTGCCTAGGGGCCCTCCACCCAGTGCCACGGTGGCAGCTCCACCTCCCCCGCCGGTGGATGCGTTGGCGGAGTCGGGTGGTGGGGGCGATTTGTTGTCTTCTTCCCCCCGCCCAGTTGTATGTTCACAGGAAACAAGTATCTTGGCATCATCGGTGGTTTCCAGAAGGAGAAGTCGGGAAGGCAGAGAGGAGTCTAGGACGACTGCGGGATCAACAGCAGCAGGTTCCAGGTTGGCCGTTGCGGCCGACGAAGTTCCAGGGACGTCCGGAGCTGGTGAGTGCACAGTCACTTATTCAACATGTGATTCATCAGATAGTGATAGCACCAGCGTGGGGTCGGATTCCCCGCGTCGCCCGCGTAAGCTGGCCAGGCTCATTGCGCGTCACGTGACGAAGGCAGCAAATAAGGATAAGGTTGCGAGCGCTGCACCTCCTCCCACGGATCCCCCTTTGTTTACTGAAATGGTGCATTGTGCCAATACAGCAGTTACTAGGGGGCTCCGTAAGAGGATGAGGGAAAAGATTAGGAAAGGGAAATATGTGGACATGTTCACCCTTACGGAGGACATGCGACAGGCCTTTGAGAAGGCAAAGAAGGCGGATGGTATAGGTGAAAACTCCTTTAGGAACTTTCATCAATGGTTAAGGGGTTTTCTGGTTTTTGCGGCCTGCTATGCGGAGACCAGGCCGGCCGAATACCCGAATGTAGTTAAGTATTTGTTTTTGGTACATGAAATGTACTTGAAAACAAAGGGTTACTCCTGGAGAGACTACGACGAAAAGTTTCGTCGCAAACAGGACGGTAATTCCGTGTTGCCCATGGGCTTTAAGGACGTGGAGGTCTGGTTGGAGGTTACACAACAGACCAAACCCCCGGGGGAGGGGGTGGCGAAGAAGACAGTGGTGGCGGCATCTCCAGCCTCCAAGATAGCAGGGAAGGGCAAATGTTTTGCTTATAATGACGGCAAGTGCGCCAGGGGGGCGAACTGTCGTTTTCGACACTCATGCAGAGTGTGTGGGGGCAACCATGCAGCTAAGGACTGCTCTGCAGCCCCAGCTGGTAAGTCAAATGACGCCGGGGAAGCCGGTGGAAGTCACAAGTAAGGCGTATTCGCCGATAGTGGTTTCCGAACTGGTTAGGTGGCTCAGGGGGTACCCCGATGCCGAGGCGGCTCGTTTTTTATGGGAGGGTTTCAGTTGTGGTTTCCGGTTGCCCATTAGGGGTTCAGTTCATGTGGTGGCGTCTAGGAATTTGAAGTCTGCGAGGGATTTCCCCCACATTGTTAAGGAGAAAGTTCTGGCGGAAATTAGGTTGGGGCGCATGTGTGGCCCTTTTAGTGTTCCCCCTTTGCAGGGTTTGTGTATTTCCCCGGTGGGGGTGGTTCCCAAAAGCACCCCCGGGAAATTTAGGTTGATACAGCATCTATCACATCCTCATGGGGGCTCGGTTAACGATGCCATACCTGAGGAGCTCTGCAGGGTCAGGTATCAGTTGTTCGAGGAGGCCCTTGTGTTGGTTCAGGAGTGTGGGCGGAACGCATTGATGGCGAAAGTGGATATTGAGTCAGCATTCAGGTTGCTTCCGGTCCACCCAGATTCCTTGCGGTTTTTGGGTTTTAAATTGAAGGGAGAGTTTTTTGTTGATAGGTGCTTGCCTATGGGCTGCTCAATATCCTGTGCGTATTTTGAAAAGTTTAGCTGTTTTCTTCATTGGTGCATTCAGAGAGCTTCGGGTTGTCAGGGTATTGCCCACTACCTTGATGATTTCCTCTTCGTGGGCCCTGAGGGTAGTCCTTTGTGCAAGAAATTGTTGGATACTACGGAACAGGTTTTAGGGGTGTTGGGGGTCCCCATAGCTGAGGGAAGACTGAGGGACCCACGCACTGTCTATGTTACCTTGGGATTGAAATTGACACAAGGGAGGGTTGTTGTCGTTTGCCAGCCAACAAGGTCCATAAATGGTTAGGCCTTATAGAGGATTGCCTGGCAAGGAGGAAGGTTAGGTTGAAGCAAGTCCAGTCCTTGTTGGGTTGTTTTAACTTTGCATGCAGGGTTATCCCCATGGGTCGGGCTTTCAGCAGGAAGTTGGAAAGGGCCACCGCTGGAGTTGCCAGGCAGCATCATTCGGTGTATTTGTCCAAAGAGATCAGGGAGGATTTGAGGACGTGGGCTTCTTTTTTGGAGACATTTAACAGGGTGGTGTTGTGGCCAGCTCCTCCTTGCTATAACAGTGCGTTGCAGCTTTTCACTGACGCATCAGGCAGTGTAGGCTTTGGGGCTTTCTTCGGGGTGGAATGGTGCGCGGAAGGGTGGCCTAGCTCATGGGTGGACAGGGGTTTCACCAGGAATTTATTGCTGTTGGAATTGTTCCCGATCGTGGTAGCCCTGGAGTTGTGGGCTCGGGAGTTAGCGGATAGGCAGGTTGTTTTTCGGTGCGACAACATGGGTGTTGTGCACACCATCAACAATCAAAGGACCTCATGCCCTTTGGCCTTGCGGTTACTTAGGCATTTGGTTCTGCAATGTCTGCGTTTCAATGTGGTCTTCTCGGCTTGTCACGTTCCTGGCATCGACAATAACATAGCAGATGCCCTGTCTCGTTTCCAATGGGCTAGATTCAGGGAGTTGGTGCCAGATGCAGCGGAAGTAGGTTTACCTTGCCCACCTTATATCTGGCAGATTGTCGAGCCGGTATAGTGGGATTGGCCAGAAATGCCTTGGCGCCTTCCACGCAGAAGGCTTATGACGTGGCTTGGAGGGATTGGCAGGCTTTTCTGAGCAGGTATGGTCAGGAAGGTGAGTCCTTGGAGGATAGGCTATGCGTATTTGCCTGGGAGCATTTCCAAGCAGGGAGAGCAAAAGGGGCCATGTCAGCTGCCCTTGCGGGCATTGCTTTTCATTCGCGGATGCGGGGTCTGGAGGATCCCACACGGTCTTTTGTCTTAAGGAAGGCGATGAAGGGTTGGGCTAAAGTAGTTCCGGTGGGTAAAGACGTGAGGCGACCTATTGACTTGGCCTTGTTAAAAGACTTAGTGAGGGTCCTGGGAGAAGTTGGGGAGTCTGAGTACGAGATACTGCTTTTTCGTACCGCTTTTGTTCTGGCATTTTTCGGGGCTTTCAGGGTCAGTGAACTGGTTGCCAAGAACAGGACGGATTGTAAGTCAGGGTTACTTTTCAGCGAAGTTCAACTGCGCAGCGACAGTGTGTGCTGCAGATTAACTAGATCCAAGACGGATCAAGTTGGCAGAGGTAAGTGGGTTATTCTGCAAGCGCAGGGCGAGGTGGAGATTTGCCCGGTGCAGTTGGCGCGGGCTTACTTGGGGATCCGACCAGTAGCAGTTGGGGGGCAGTTTTTAGTTCATAATGATAAGACTGCGCTTTCTAAATTTCAATTTGCTGCTGTTTTGAAGCGCTGTTTGAGTGTGTTGGGGCTCCCGCCTCAAGAGTATGGTACCCATTCCTTTCGGATTGGGTCGGCTACACAGGCTGCGGCAGCTGGGTTGTCCCCAGGGGCGATCCAGGCGCTAGGTCGGTGGAAGTCCGATTCGTATAAGAGTTACGTGAGATTAGATAAATTGTAGTTGCGCCTGTTGCGCCAACCCTAAAACGCAGTTTACTCCCGGTTTTTGAACGACAGCGTTCGGAAATCGTGGGTGTGAAGGTTGTTTTTACTTTTTCCTCCGAGGGGGCCTTAATTCAATTGGCAAACCAAGGTCCACGGGAGGTTTTTTAAGTTTTCTCCTTCACATGGGTTGATTTTTAAAGTTTTGTGATATATATATATATATAAGTTACTGACGGTAAGGATTCTTCTTTTTTCAGTTGCAATGGAATCCTCGGGGCAGATATGGCTCATTGGCCATTCTTTTATTTATTGGGCAGGGAGACACCCAATGGGCAGGAGGTCACATGATTATCTAGGAGACAGGACGGTCAGGTGGATAGGTGTGAGGGGCATGCGCTGGGGTGAGTTCTTTTCAGGCATGAGAGGAATTGGGGCCGCCCCCAATGGTTGGTTATCCACCTGGGCGGCAATGATATGGGCATGGTCAAAGGAATCGACTTGATTCTAAGCATCAAGTCCGATTTGGTGGCAGTACGGGCTCATTGGCCCGGGGTGAGGATAGTATGGTCGGAAATTATCCCTCGGTTCCATTGGCGAGGTGCGAGGTCCATAGGAGTTTTTGTTAGAGCTATGGGGGGTAGTGTCGTAAGACATCCGTCATTGGTGCTAGATAACGTGAGGTACTATAGAGAAGATGGGGTGCATCTTTCCCCTGCGGGAAATTGCATGTTTCTAGAGGACATCTACCGGTTGTGGGCTTGAATAGGTAAATAGGTTTTTTCCCGGTTGGTTAGGTTTTTTCTTTTGGGGATGGCGGCTGCGGTTAGTTAACCTTTGCGGTGGCGGGAAGTCGCTACCAGCCAGCGGTCAAAGGGGGGCACAAGCGGTCATCGTGGGGCACCATCCCTTTCGTAGGACGGCGGGTGGTCCTTCCCGTGCGGGTGGACAGGGGGCGTTCCCCTGCGGGACCGTCCGCTAAGGGCTCAGCCAGGTTAAGGGGTGGTGAGACCCTCACGATGCAGGTTGTGTCAGCAGGAGGCGGTGGTGAGCCCCTCCTGCAGTGTTTTGCTGGTTTTTACGTATATCAAGTTGACTGGGCTGGCGTGTTGGTAGCGGCTTAGTCTTTGCCATCCTCCAACCTTTAGTTTAAAAGTTAGGGACTCAAAATCCAAATTCAAACCCAAATTTCTTAGTTAGCTTTCAAGGTCTCAATAAATATTCCTCTGACCTTTTTAAATTTAACCCTTGGTGTCAGTGTGGTTATTTCTTGTACGCGTGATTTATTTAGTGTCGTCTCAAATTATTTTAGATAAGGTTTTGGTTTAATATAAGGTAAAGGTATGTTAAGTTATGGGCTACTTAATAGACTGCAGCATTGCTTATTACATTCAGGTGTATGTGTTTGAGTATTAATCAGCGTTAATTAGCCAACTCAGGCGCACGCTGGCATGCGGTATCTGTAGGGGTGGTTTGAGCTGGCGGTTGGCGGCCGCCTGTTTGGTGTCCGAAATGAACGGTGCCTTAGTCGATCGTGCGGTAGTAGCACCGCTCATTTTTGGTGCACACCCCCGTGTACGCCCATATTTACGCCCATTTTCCCTCATTATTTCGGCCGCTCCCATCAACACGCCCCTATGCCGCCCCTTTACCCGTACACTCGCGTACAGGTTTTTTCGCACGTTGAGAGCCCGGCCGCAAGCGTTGTGGAGTGTTCGCGCCGGCGCATTAGCGTATCTGCAAATGCGCAGATCGTGAAAAACCCCGGGACGTACGCGTACGGCCCGGACGCTCCAACCAGAATAAGGCCCATAGTGTGGTTAGAGCAGCGAGCCATCGAGCCCGAAGCGTGGTGAACGCAGGAAGTGGAATAAATGTAAAGTGATCCGTGTCCCCTCGTGGGGCTCGCTGCGCTTGCCACGCTTCGGGCTCGGTGGCTCGATGTGTTTGCCACACTATGTAAAATCAACTCCACGCCGACGTGGATAGTGGGGGTGTGAAAAGGTTGGGAGGATGCGTTCCGCCGCCCCTCACGGGGCTCGCCACGCTTCGGGGTGGCGTGGATAGTGGGGGGGGTGCCTAAAACCTCATTGCATGTCATACAAGTGTATAGTACATTTAATGGCATCACACCCAATAAAATCGCATGCGATTGCATGCGATTTAGCGTGAGGTGCAATGCGATCCGCCGGGACCAAGAGAGGAGTCAATAAATTACATAGGAAAATCGCATAGCACGGCACTAAAACGGCCCATGCGATGCGATTTCCCTATGCTAGTGTACGTATGCTAATTGGGCGCTCAAGTACCATAATATTCCCATCTGGGTGTCTGTCTGTGAGTTATACTCCCCAGGAGTGGATTCAGAAGAAAATGGCAGGGGGCACCATGATAGGTGAAGTGGTGAAGGCGCACTCCTGGAAAAGGCAGTGTGTTGTATAATGTGTAAGTGGTATTACGGTGTGTGGTATAATGTGTAAGGGACAATACGATGTGTGGCAAAGTCAGTAGGGGGCATTACAGTGTGTGACATGTGTAAGGGGCATTATGGTGTGTAGTATAAGGTGTAAGGGGTATTACAGTGTGTGGCATGAATTGCAAGTGGCATTATGGTGTGTGGCATAATTTGTAAGGGGCATTATGGTGTGTGGCATAATGCGTAAGGGGCATTACAGTATGTTGTATGATGTGTAAGTGGCATTATGGTGTGTGGTATAATGTGCAAGGGACAATATGGTGTGTGGCAAAATCAGCAGGGGGCATTACTGTGTGTGACATAATGTCTTATGGGCATTATGCTGTACTGCATAATGTGTAATGGACATTATGGTGTGTGGTTTAATGTGTAAGGGGCATCACAGTTTGTGACTTAATATGTAATGGGCTTTATGGTGTCTGGCATATTGAGTCACTGGCTAGGGGCTACAGAACAATTTTTGGCAGGGGGGAGCAAAATTTATAGTTATGACACTTTCCAGAAGGTAGAAGGTATCCACAGAGATGAATATATAATTGAAAACATGAGTGACAGACAAAAATATTGGTCATTTTATAGAAGTAGAATAGAAAATAACTTAATAAATCTTATCTAATTCTGGAGTGTTATCATGTATTGTAAAAACCACTGGATTACTTAGATAAATCCCAGCAACCGAAATATATTAAACGGACCGATATTGTATGTATGCACTACCAACTGCCCCAATAAGGGGGCGGAGCAGGGGTGTGTCTGCAAATTCCATTATTAATACCCAACCCTTCCCTACAAAGGGGCCGATTCAGTCCTGTTAGTGTGGGTCCAAATTCAGCCCGTTATTGATGGTGGGGGGGTCTGCAAATGTGCAGATAACGCCAGCTTTAATTCAGTTTAAAATAAAAATGGGAGAGGCACAGGAACAACCACCAACTGCCATTCCAATCTGACTCACTGGCAGTGGGTGTGTCTCCTCTATTTGAATTTTGTAGTGTGCCGCAGCCCCTCCTCTGGATCTGCCACTGGTAGAGTGTGGCTGATCACAAAGACCAGCTGTTATTGGAAGCTAGTACATATTCGATAAGTATCAATGCGGTGTAACCCCAGGGCCTCTTCCATCTGCATAGGTCACACAACAGAGCACAGCTTAGGCGGCGTGGGCCATGGTGCATCACATGACAAGCGCTGGGAATACTCATAGGATTGTTGTATCATCTGTGGAGCCTGGCTGTTGCGCGACGCCTCCGTGGTCATACTTCTCTCATGGCAGCCAAATATTATTTGACAATACTAAATGCATTGACGAGTGAGATTGAAGTGAGAGATTAATGAATATGTATTTCTTGCTGTCTTTGGGGAGATTTTTTATTTATTTCAAATTTTTTGGGAGTTGCTTAGCAACAACTGAGCGATTTAAATGGCCTACAACACATTCTACGCTCTGCAAAATGTGGAACAGTCCCAAGACTAAGACACAAAACATTGGCGTCCGTACCATGGACCATCTCCGTGCACCTTTAGCCAATGCCCGCTCACTGCCTTTTACCACAGTATTTGTGATCCCGTGAGTCCGACTCCCAATCGCAGTGGTGTCTTTGTGCGTACACTCTGTGTAATGCATGCGCCGCACAATTGTGTAGTCATTGACACGCACACAGAGTACCACAAATGAACTCATGTCTATCAGCACTGGCAGAGCCGGCATCTCAGAATCCAGTTGTGTGCAATGTTGTCTTGTGTTTGCACAGTTTGTGTACTCTGTAAGGTGCTGAGGACTCCTGCTTCTTGTACCTGGACCCCTGTCTCCTTGACCCCTTCCTCACAATTTTGCGACCATGGAATGATTTCCCTCCCCTTTGGGATGAATGCAATCAGCGGTGCGGTGTGTCATTTATAAATCTCCTTATTCTGCATCAGGACCAGAAAAGGAGACAAAGTAAAAACCGGACCTGGACAACGCCCCAGAACGCCGGAGCGGACATCAAAGTCTGCATTCCGGAGCTTGTAGTGTCCGGTCCAGGGGGTATTTTGTCTGGAGGGATGCCTGTGATAGCTATCACCAGGGACATGGGGAAGGGGAGATTACGTCTCCCTGTGTGGTTCGGACCGTTCCCATTTTTGCTACATGCCCCACACACAGCAGTGCGGGTGGGGTCGTGGGGTTGCGAGCCATGGTCGTGCCCATGGGAACTCCCCAATGTTTCATGGGAGTTCCCATGGAAATTCGCCAGTGATGCGGGGGGGGGGGGGGGGAGATGTACAGCGACCAGATGCTTCTATTGTTTCCCAGCTCGGGGACATAGGAGGTTATTCGAAGCTGTTCGCACCCCTGTGAGTTCGCACGGAGGAGAGATGTTTGGCGGACACCACAAACTCCCTGTTTTCAGTCCCATTTGCTCCTACCAGTGCGGGGAATTGCGGCAGCGGGCTGCGCCCATGGGAACGTCCAGCGTTTCATGAGCATTCCCATGCGAACACGGAGCGTTCCCATGGTAATTCGGCGAGTGCTGTAGAAATCATTCAATGGTCATGGGGGGATTTGCCTTCCAAAGAGGGGACGGCCGTGCAGGTGGCGTTAGGTGGAAATTCACAGCCTTGTGAGTTAACCAGAATAAGGTCCATAACGTGTTCATTAAATAGGGGGATTATTTAACTAAAAACCACGCAATGTACACGTAACAAGCTCCTAATGTTTGCTTATAACAAGCGGCACATTTGTTATCCAGTTGTGTTTCTGGTTATACACAGACAACGTACTGCAGCATTCACATGACGGGGTAGCAAATTCCTGGGATATTATTATCAGAGGGCATTATGGGAACTGGGCCTGGGAATTCACCAGTTTGCTATTTTGGAGGCAGAAAGGATTCTCCGTAGGGCGGATGACCGGGGCAAACTGTCTCGGGCTGCTGGAGATGTAACAGGCTTCTGGAGTGAACCCAATGTGCCGCTGGTGGTGGGAGCTGGTTTATGTAAGGCGCAGAATCGAATGCAATATTGGACTGACACTTTGGGCCTAATTCAGATCTGATTTCACGGCTGCAAATTCAAAGGCCAGGCAATTGCCGATAGACTGCGCATGGTACGGTCCATAGTGTGCATGCGTCATATATTTTTTTAGCGCTGGCCGTTCGCAAGGTGAGTGACAGGAAGCTGGGATTTGGGGGTGGTAACCCGGATGATTTCTGTGAGTGTCTGGGAAACTGCAGGTGTGCCCAGGCGTTTTAGGGGAAGTCTCAGGTTACTACCCGTCCGGGAACCGCGCCGCCACTTGGTGGGTGAGAGGCTGCCGGAGAAGATGCGACGGGACTGATAAGAGAGGAGATGCCACGGTGCGGGACATGCCTGTCAGACTTGGCATTTCAAATCTTGCGCCAATCGTATCTCGCGGTCCGGGGGGAGCCACGCCACCACTGCTGCTCCTGATTGGTTGCCCGGACTGTGAGCTCCTATTGGCTCTCGAGGCGGCGCGAGATTTGAAATGCCAGGACTGACAGGCAGGTCCCGCGCCGCGACTATCTCTCCCGGACAGTGACCTTTGCCCGGCTCCCCTCAATGCTCCTGTATGCCGGGTCACAAGCTCTCACCTTCCTGCCCTGCTCCAAGAACAGAACAGAAGGAGGTCTGTGGGAGCATGGAGGAGCATGCATGCAGCAACTGGTGATGAGAGAGGGTCTGTACTGTTGCTGTCACCTGGGTGGGGGTGTGGAGGGTTTGGGTTCTCTGTAGGCTGTGACATGTTGAGGAAATATTGTAAGCTTTTCCCCTCTATCACACAGTATATATGTGAACCTATCCCTCTCTCTTACTGTCCCTTCACCCTGTGTATGCCCCATCACCCTGTGTATGCAGCTCTGTCACCCCATGTGTGTGTGTGTGTGTGTGTGGGCATCACGGTGTGTCGCATAATGTGTAATGGGCATCATAATATGTAATGGGTATTACAGTGTGTGTGATGTAATGGGCATCATGTGAGGCGTAACACATAATGGGCATCACGGGGTGTGGCGTAATGTGCAATGGGCATTATGGTGTTTGGGATAAAGTGTAATGGGCATTACGGTGTGGCATGTGGTATAATATGTAATGGTTGTGTGACGTGTAATAGGCATTACTGTGTTCATTTTTTGCCGTCGGCACGCTCTATCACTATTTAGAAAAATAAATTGTCAAGCCCTGGCATAGCGTGTAATGGACATTATGGCAAGTGGTATAATATGTAAAGGGCATGTGACGTGTAATAGGCATTACGGCGTGCACTGTCCTTATTGTCCCTTTTTAAGAAAAAATTGTTGAGTCATGGCATAATGTGTAATAGGCATCCCAGTGTATGGCATAATGTGTAATGGGCATGACGGTGTATGGCATAATGTGTAATGGGCATCACAGTGTATCGCGTAACATGTAATGGGCATTGGGGTGGGTGGCATAACATATAATGGGTATCACATGTGTGGCATAACGTGTAATTGTCATTATAGTGTGTGACGTAACGTGTAAGTGGCATTACAGTGTGCAAGATCAAGAATAGATTGAAGCAAAGGTTAAAAAAAGCCATGATAAGGCGGATAAAGGGGCGGGGACGGGTCAATGGGTGGCTGGAGGTGTGTCAGGGGGTGGGCACAGCTTTTATAAAAACAACACTTGAACTATTGGTTCAGCAAACAAACTGGACGCTTTCGCTGGGCTTCAATTCCGAAACGCACACAATGCACAGCACCAAATGCCGGGAGTCACTATTTTTAGACCTCCAGTATCTCGTCAGAGAGCTGACACATATAGGGGGAAATTTACTAAAGAAAATTTGTAAAAAAT
The DNA here is from genome assembly GCF_055691185.1 of Crinia signifera. Classification (NCBI taxonomy): domain Eukaryota; kingdom Metazoa; phylum Chordata; class Amphibia; order Anura; family Myobatrachidae; genus Crinia; species Crinia signifera. The sequence goes on along the minus strand of NC_139219.1, from coordinate 28,039,070 downwards.
AGGTGTATTTGTATCCAGAAATACACTTATTTTTTACATTTACTATCCCGAAAATAAGGCAATTTGTATTCGTATTGATACCGCATCAATACGAATACGAATTGCCGTATTTTCGGGATAGTAAATGTCAAAAATAAGTGTATTTCTGGATACAAATACACCTATTTTTTTTTACAAATTTCCTTTAGTAAATTTCCCCCATAGCGTCTCTACAGAGAGGTGTGCGGAGCTGCAGTCCGAGTTATGGGCCTCAGGTAAATGTGCCGCTTCACCAGACAGGAAAATATGACTGCACACACAAACATCCTCGTCCCCGGATACCAGGCAGGGACCCAGCTGGCACAGGGCAGGAGTATTCCAGGGGGATAATAGTGACGTAACATAGAGCGCCACAATGCTATTGCCGTTTCCAGCTTTGGGAAAGGTGAGACAACAGTTTGCAGCAAAAACATTACACACTGCCTTGGTAAGGGGGGTTTAATGACCTCACATTCTGTCCTGAAGATGGGCCCCCGGCCCGAAACGCCGTAGGCACTAGCAGTAAAAAAAAAATTAAGTTTAGTCCCGGAGTGATGCCTCTTTGTTCAGTATGTGTGTGTGTGTGTGTGTGTGTGTGTGTATATATATATATATATATATATAAAATATATTTAGCCAGATGTGTCAATCATGTGTGTGTATAACGCTGGGCGGAGTTAGTTACCCCCTCCCAGCGTTATACACACACCGCCCCTGAGCTAATAGCCTATCAGCGACCCCCTCCCAGTGTTATACACACACACCGCCCCCGCCTAATAACCTATCAGCACAAATCGCCCCTCCCCACTCTCTCCTCACAAAACTAAACTTGAGCAGCCATTATCAACTGCCTTACCGTCGCTTGCAACCCCCCCAACCCCCCATCCCAGCATCCATGCCTGAACTCCTGCGCTTTCCCAGCAGCATAACCCACCCGCACACAGTAGCACACAGTAATTAAACAAGACAGGACAATATAACAGACAGACAAAGAGATGGGAGGGCCCTGCTTGTAGGATCTACAGGTACAGGTTAAGCATCCTTTATCCAAAATGCTTGGAACCAGGAGACATCATTTCGTATTTGGGAATATATTTTGTTTTTCATACTCATCTGGTCCTCAGGTGGTTCCCCGGCATCCATCTCCTCCATCTTCATAGGCATCCCCAGTCCCAATGATACATTGCAAAGGTGTGTGGGTGAAGATGACACCGGTGCACTCAAGCAACGCAACATTGGGAACAGGAATGCCTCTGAAGATGGATGTTGTGGATGCAGCCAATGCCGGGGGAACAAGTGTGTATGAAAAACGGGATATTCTAAAAACCTGGGGGTTTTAGAATATTTCGGTTTTTGGATATACGCCTAAGGGTTACTCAGCCTGTATAAATATTTAGGTTTGGGGCATGGCCTGACCAGTAACAGACCGGGGCAAGAAAGGGCCCACCGGGATAATGCAGTGGTAGAGGTTCATGTTTAGGGGTGTGGCCAGTCTACAGAGGGGGTGTGTCCAGCCATCACATGGGTTTGCTGAACCATTAGAGAGAGCATGGCCCAGGGCCCCTTGATAAATATATATATTAATAAATTAAATGATAAATTAGATTAATAGCACTGTATAAAATCCACATAGTGCTGTACAGTTTAAGGTAACATATGTATAATATATAATTCAAAAGCAGTCTGGAACCTGATCTCTAGAGGAGGAGGTGGGCCCCAGGCAGTGGGGGCCCCCTAGGGGTTTCCCCTGGCACCTCTGTGGATCAGTCCAACACTGGGCCAGACTATGGGGCCCATTTATCATGCTATATATGCGGCTAAATCCCTGAAAACACCCGTTTCGGGGGTAAGACGCAAATATTAAGTATCCCCCGAATGTATGTAGGAGGGACCGCAGCAGGAATCTCTGATCCCTGCTCCGATCCCTCCTGTATGGCCCTGGCAGCCTTGCCCATATTTCTATGGGGGATGCGAAGCTGCCCGGTGTATCAACATGGGGCAGCCCGGCTTCGCCAATGGCTCCTTTCGGAGCCCTGTCCCTGCAAGCAGGGTTGATACATTCCACCATTAGGATTACATTTTACAATGCGATCCTGGGCGGTAATATTGCGCCCAGATCGTATTGTAAGTGCGATCATTGATAAATGGGCCCCTGTGAAACTGCTTCCGTTGCTTCCGTTGACCAAAAATCTCATTGACGTTCATTGAGATAAATTGTGGTCTTCCATGCCGTATTCTAGGAGTAAAAAAAAAGAAAAAAGAAAAAAAAAAGAAAAGGAAAATGAGAAAAAGAACGGAACCGGCCTCAGCAAACAATAACCTGGACACACGTGCGGGCAGGAAAATGTAAGTTCCTGCTGCCTTGTCTGACCTCCTTTTCCTGTCACCTTTTTGGAACTTGCAAGAGTTCTAAATATAACAGAGCAAACAGCAACAGGAGCCGAACACCATATGGGAATAAAGCGCATTTATACTGGAAATAAATACAGCGTAAGAGGGTCTGTCCAATCTGCTCACGGGGAAGAGTATATCATATCATTTTTCATGCCAGTAAAGAAAGGTCTCTGAGGACGGATCATGGAACATTCCCAACCCCTGATGTGCCAGGAAGATCTATTACTAAGATCTCAGAGTTCTTTGTCAGTCAACCTCTTGTGAAACCCAGGGCTTAAAAGCACAAACAGAGGCATCTCGAAATGTCTCCTGCTGCCAATAAGGAGCAAAGCTGGGCAGAAAGCAGCTGCGGAATCATTGCAGGACAGCGTTCTACTGACAGTCGCCCAGAACCAATTTACTTTTAGTGCTTTGTAGTGCACTGTTCAGACTGAATCTCTAGATAAACAGATGAGATACGTTCACCAACCCTCTCTGGGGATTGAGCATTCTGCATTATCGTACCCATATAAAGAAATCTGTAGCTGGGAAACATGGAGTTATTTATACAAGGGTGGTAAGAAAGTGTTCCTGGGTTGGCACCTGGTATGGTGATGCCAGGTGAAAGGTCACAGCTAGGTTAAGATACACTACACTCTATAATAAAGGCATGGCTAAGGCAGCCAGCTCAGAAAGTAGGGGGCGTTGCCATCAGCCATGTCACAAAGGGGGTGGAGCCAGAGCTAGTTAGCAATAGAGTGGGAGTGTGGCCTTTGCATCATCGTTGCCACGCCCCTTGCTGTGTTAATCAGGCATTACACGGCGGGTGGCAGTGCCACGATGATGTAATTCGCCCCCACCAAGGGGGGGTTTGTGGGAGGATGGTGCTATTGTGGGGGGACTTGCCCACCTTTCTCAGAAGGTAGGCAAGTATGGGCTTGAGCAGCTTGTTGAAGTTGCAAAGTTCAGAGTCACTGAAGGGTTGAAGAAGACAAGAGAGCAGATCAGCGGTAGTGTGCTAGGGAAAACACCAGGGAGTAGGGCCCTGCCCATAAGAGCTTACATTCTAAGGGGAATAGGTGAGCAGTCGGAGGGTGGACTGGGAACAATACAGGTTGCATAGACAGAGGAGAAGATAGGACTGATAGGCTTTAGAAATATGGTACAAGTTAAGGGTGTATTTAAAGTTAACTGGTAGAAAGTCTGATGGGGCGAGGAAGTGAGTTCCAGAGGATGCTGTTACCCCGACCGAAATCTTGGAGGCAAGCTGTTTCGGGTGGATAACCAGATGGGTGGATTCCCAGAAAAGTACTTCAACAAATAACTTAAATATAAAATATGACTTTATTATATAGATACTTATCTAAAGTTATTTGATTAATTCAGCAGATGTCCAATACAGCAATAACATCAGCAACCTCAGGAGCCCCGCCCTCTGCGTCAAGAGTTATTTTCAGATCTTCATTGCACTTCTGCAATGTTTTATTCTAGGCATGAGTCCAGCTTATATAGAATGCAGAACTCCTTACTAAGCTATTTCATAATTACAAAGTCCAACGTAATATAATATAAATGGAAAAAAACACTAGGGGCACTATTGAGTCAATTTTGAATGTTAAAAATAACATCTAAATACAATGTATAACATGGATTATATAGCTTTCGTATACATGTTGAACAACAATGTCCCAGGATTAAGAAGGAATGACATACTGTAGTTACCACTGAAAAACACTTGTCTCATATAACCAGACAATGACCTTTGTCCTTTTAGAAATACATAATCAGAAAGAAAAGCAGCTTAAATTACTTTATAATGAAATATATATATACATTCTTGTAACTTCTTGCGCTATTAAAGCACCATATTATATACCAAAGCAAATATTATATATACTGAATATATATATATATATATATATATATATATATATATATATATATATATATATATATATATATATATATATATATATATATATATATATATATATATATTATATATATATATATGGGGAACTATATTTTTGGAACTCGGCGATCAGTTTTACTTCGTAGTATAAATAAAAAAAGGTTTCAAGAAATGTCAGAATTTTTTTTTTTTTTTAAAAGGGGCTAATACAGCACGCAATAAGAGGAGGGTGGTGACAGTGCACTCTAGGATTATATGATGCTAAAAATATGTATATGTACTCAGCAATAAAATAACAACTAAAATGCTGCAAACACAATAAAAATAGCTAGGCTCAGTAAAAATACTGCCTATACAGTCATATAATCATAAAAAGCGGGAACATAAAAATAGAGGTAAAAGATATAGAAAATCGCTTAGCTTAAATGAGGAGACAGGATTAAAAGCTGCCCGACATGTTTCGTCTTAACAGACTTCCTCGGGGGTGTGGACAAACTGGTTGGAGCTGATATTTGTAGTATGAGACAAGCTTACATCACTTCCTGTCCCTCAATTAGAAACTACAGCAGTGAGCGGGTACTAAGAATATTTTGGAGGCTAATCACACTCTAATTAGTAAATATACATGGTGGTCTGTAGCTAGGGTATAGCGATCCCGCTGTCCTGTTGGCGTAAATGTGTTAATTACAAGTCAATTGGTTTCATTAGTGTTCGTGGGTCCGGAACAGCGGGGCGGGACGTCATATTCGCCCCACTTCCGCCTCACATCCGTCGTCACCCGGGAGACCAGTGCGCCTGCGTGTTTTTCGTGCAGTTAGCCGCGTCTGTCATTCCGACTGATTTCTGGCTTCTCTGAGCGGCTTGTGAGGATCACGTGCTGGCTCCTATTTCGCTGCAACGGAGTCATGTTGTTGCTATGGCGACCTCTTGTGGATATGGCAGTTCTTTAATGTGTGTCAACCTTATATAAGTACTCAGGTGTACGTGGTTTTAAGCCATTGACAGAAGGAGAAGGAGACATAATTTTAGTGCGTTACTGATCTAGGCAAAAAACTTAATGACAGGCAAACTAGTAGTAATTTTTAACCCCTTCCCGACATTTGACGTATATATACGACATGGCCGGGATGTACTTCCCAACACATGACGTATATATACGTCATGACTTCAAAGTGCCACTGCGTCTAGAGACGCAGTGACAGAGGGACGATGTCTGCTGTCCCGTCGGCGATCGCTGTGATTGGCTGTTCAATGTGAACAGCCATTCGCAGCGTTTTCCTGTGTTACCGGCGAATCAGACGCCTGGTAACACAGGTGTCAATCACCGCCGGGTGTGAGGGGGCATGAGGGGGTCATCGGTGACGACGACACCTCACCCCACCTGCCCCCAAGGCTGTGATTGGCTCGTCGGACCGACGGACCAATCACAGCCAAGGCGCGCCATTTAAACTAACGGTGACTGCGCTGCAGACGCCATTCCGGTCTGGAATTGCGTGCAGAGCGGTCACCGACCAATCTGTCGTGATATACATACCTGATCCTTGCCTGATCCTTGCCTGATACTTACCTGATCACCGCTGGTAGCGTGCTGCCAGCAGCTGGATGCTTCCTGGATCTTGTGACTTCCTGTGTGCTGCTGCTGCAGTGTCATAGAGTCCAAGATAGTGATAGATAGTGAGAGATAGTGAGAGATAGTGACAGAGAGTGATAGAGAGTGATATATTTTGTGTCTGCTGCACCCCCTTTTGTGCTGATCACTATATCTGAGTTGATCAGCAACTTTTTGGGGGTGCAGAGGTTTTTTTTATATATATATACCTGTCAGTTGCACCAAAGGTTGTGCTGCCTGTGCAACTGACTGCTGCCCCCCCTGCTGCCCCCCTTTTGTGCTGATTAGTTTAAATTAATTAATCAGCAACTTTTTGGGGGTCCAGGGTTTTTTTTTTTATATATATACCTGTCAGTTGCACCAAAGGTTGTGCTGCGTGTGCAACTGACTGCTGCCCCCCCTGCTGCCCCCCCTTTTGTGCTGATTAGTTTAAATTAATTAATCAGCAACTTTTTGGGGGTCCAGGTTTTTTTTTTATATATATACCCTGTCAGGTTGCACACAGTTGTGTGCCTGCTGCCCCTCACTGCTAATCAGTGTTCACTGATCACTGCATCACTGATCTGCAGTTTTTTTTTTTTGGAGAGTGCAGTGGGGTTTTGTTTTTACACCCACGTTGCTTTTGTGGGTGTCCTGTGGCCGCTGAGCGCTGATCAGTGACGTACAATCACTGAACAGCATTTTTGGCACAGGGTTGATATAATTTTTTTTCTGCAGTTTTTTTAAATTGTTTTTTTTTTTTTGGAGAGTGCTGTGGTATATTTTTTTTAATTGTTTTTACACCCACGTTGCTTTTGTGGGTGTCCTGTGGCCGCTGATCAGTGACGTACATTACTGAACAACATTTTTGGCACAGGGTTGATATAATTTTTTTTCTGCAGTTTTTTTAAATTGTTTTTTTTTTGTTTTTACACCCACGTTGCTTTTGTGGGTGTCCTGTTGCCTTTGAGCGCTGTTCAGTGACGGTCGTTACTGACCAACATCTGTGCTCAATTTTTGGCGCAGGACCTTTTTTTTTTTTTTTTTTTTAACCCCTTCAATTTTTTTTTTTTTTATTGGGATCAAATTCCTGTATAAAGTATTTTTTTTTCTGCACTACATACACACTACACACTACATACCCCCCGTGTTGAAATAAAGTTTGTACCCCCCCTACACTATACACGTGTTGAAACATTACACTTACAGAAAAACAAAAATAAAAATGGCATCCCAAATGTCATCCCAAATGTCATCCCAGTCATCCAGAAGAATGTATTCAGCGGAGGAGGCATATGCCATGCTTGCCTCTGACTCTGACACAGCCTGTGATGCAAGCGGGGAATTTGAAGGATTCGTCTTAAGCTCCTCTTCCTCCTCTGGTGATGAGGGACCCCCTCAAAGACGCCCCCGTAGAGCAGCTGAGACCTCCCCAAATGATTGATCCCGTATGGACCCCACCACCAGACAATTTTGAGCCCCAGGTTCCTGAGTTTTTGGCCATCCCAGGAATCCAATTTGATTCAACAGGTCTCAGAGAAATTGACTTTTTCAAATTATTTTTCTCTGATGATTTTATAAATTTAATGGTGGACCAAAGTAATTTATATGCCCAGCAGTTTATTGCTCAAAACCCCACGTCATCATTTGCTAGGTGGACCCCTGTAGATGCAGTAGAGATGATGACGTTTTGGGGTCTGGTGTTACATATGGGCATAGTTAAAAAGCCAGAAATTAGGCAATATTGGAGTACAGATGTTCTGTACAGCACCCCATTTTACCGTATGGCCATGACTCGGACTCGTTTTGAGATAATCCTTAAATTTTTACATTACACCGATAATGCACAGTGCCCACCCAGAGATGATCCCACCTTTGACCGGCTATTCAAAGTCAGGCCGGTCATTGATCATTTCAGTGCCAAATTTGCAGAGATGTACATCCCTGAAAAATTTATTTGTATCGACGAGTCCCTTATACATTTTAAAGGAAGGGTTAAATTCCGCCAGTACCTTCCCAGTAAGAGGGCAAGGTATGGCATAAAAATGTATAAACTGTGTGAAAGCACCTCAGGGTACACCCACAGGTTTAGGGTATATGAAGGGAAGGATTCAAGAATTGAACCGCCAGAATGCCCCCCCTCCCTCGTAGGTGTTAGTGGAAAAATTGTCTGTGATTTAGTGCACCCCTTCCTGGATAAAGGTTATCACCTCTATGTGGATAACTTTTACACTAGCATCCCCCTGTTTAAGGCCCTTGGTTCAAGAGGTACAGCAGCTTGCGGTACTGTGCGCAAGAACCAAAGAGGCCTCCCAAAAACGCACATTGCCCAAGTACTGAGAAGGGGTGAAAGCAGGGCACAATCCACCGAAAATATGTTGTTGGTCAAATATAAGGACAAGAGGGATGTCCTTATTCTGACAACAATTCATGGAGACAGTACCACCTCCATCCCTGTACGAGGTACCAGTACCCACACCTCAAAACCTAATTGTATCCTTGATTACAATAAGTACATGGGCGGAGTGGATCTTTCAGATCAGGTACTGAAGCCGTACAGTGCCCTGCGGAAAACAAAAATCTGGTACAAGAAGCTAGCCGTGTATATCATCCAGATGGCACTGTATAACGCTTACGTGCTATTCCGTTCTACCAGCCAGAGGGGGACATTTATGCACTTTCAAGAGGAAGTCATAAAGGGCCTAATATTTGGAAACCAGCAGGCAGAGGGCCCCAGTACTTCTAGTACTGGCCCCCGTATTGTACCAGGGCAGCATTTTCCTAACGAAATCCCCTCCACTGCAAGAAAGGGCAGGACACAAAAAAGGTGCAAAGTTTGCTATAAAAAGGGAATAAGAAAGGATACTATTTTCCACTGTGAAACTTGCCCCGACAAACCTGGCCTATGTATAAAGGAGTGTTTTAAAATATACCACACATCTATGGATTATTAGGTTAATCATTTCACCGTGCTTCGGGGGTCTTGCTAATGCCACATAGCACCCACCATTCATTCCACCAGAATCTGAGCTGCAAAATCCAAAAATCACTCCTTCCCTTCTGAGTCCTGCCATGCACCCAACTGGTATTTTTTGGTCACATGTGAGGCATTGCCGTACTCGGGAAAAATTGGGGCACAGATTTTGGGGTGCTTTGTCTCCTTCATTCCTTGTGAAAATGAAAAATTTTGAGCCAGAACTGCATTTTTGTGTAAAAAATGTAATTTTTCATTTGCACAGCCCAGTTGTATCAAAATTGGTGAAACCCCTGGGGGTTTGAAATGTACACTATACCCCTAGATGAATTCCCTGAGGGGTGTAGTTTGCAAAATGGGGTCACTTGTGGGGGGGTTCCACTGTATTGGTGCTTTGGGGGTCTTGCTAATGCGACATAGCACCCACCAACATTCCACCAGAATCTGTGTTGCAAAATCCAAATATCACTCCTTCCCTTCTGAGTCCTGCCATTTTTTGGTCACACATGAGGCATTGCCGTACTCGGGAGAAATTGGGGCACAGATTTTGGGGTGCTTTGTCTCCTTCATTCCTTGTGAAAATGAAAAATTTTGAGCCAGAACTGCATTTTTGTGTAAAAAATGTAATTTTTTATTTTCACTGCCCAGTTGTACCACAATTGGTGAAACCCCTGGGGGTTTGAAATGTACACTATACCCCTAGATGAATTCCCTGAGGGGTGTAGTTTGCAAAATGGGGTCACTTGTGGGGGGGTTCCACTGTATTGGTGCTTCGGGGGTCTTGCTAATGCGACATAGCACCCACCAACATTCCACCAGAATCTGAGCTGCAAAATCCAAAAATCACTCCTTCCCTTCTGAGTCCTGCCATGCACCCAAATGGTATTTTTTGGTCACATGTGAGGCATTGCCGTACTCGGGAGAAATTGGGGCACAGATTTTGGGGTGCTTTGTCTCCTTCATTCCTTGTGAAAATGAAAAATTTTGAGCCAGAACTGCATTTTTTGTGTAAAAAATGTAATTTTTCATTTGCACAGCCCAGTTGTATCAAAATTGGTGAAACCCCTGGGGGTTTGAAATGTACACTATACCCCTAGATGAATTCCCTGAGGGGTGTAGTTTGCAAAATGGGGTCACTTGTGGGGGGGTTCCACTGTATTGGTGCTTCGGGGGTCTTGCTAATGCGACTTAGCACCCACCAACATTCCACCAGAATCTGAGCTGCAAAATCCAAAAATCACTCCTTCCCTTCTGAGTCCTGCCATGCACCCAAATGGTATTTTTTGGTCACATGTGAGGCATTGCCGTCTTCGGGAGAAATTGGGGCACAGATTTTGGGGTGCTTTGTCTCCTTCATTCCTTGTGAAAATGAAAAATTTTGAGCCAGAACTGCATTTTTGTGTAAAAAATGTAATTTTTCATTTGCACAGCCCAGTTGTATCAAAATTGGTGAAACCCCTGGGGGTTTGAAATGTACACTATACCCCTAGATGAATTCCCTGAGGGGTGTAGTTTGCAAAATGGGGTCACTTGTGGGGGGGTTCCACTGTATTGGTGCTTCGGGGGTCTTGCTAATGCGACATAGCACCCACCAACATTCCACCTGAATCTGAGCTGCAAAATCCAAAAATCACTCCTTCCCTTCTGAGTCCTGCCATGCACCCAAATGGTATTTTTTGGTCACATGTGAGGCATTGCCGTACTCGGGAGAAATTGGGGCACAGATTTTGGGGTGCTTTGTCTCCTTCATTCCTTGTGAAAATGAAAAATTTTGAGCCAGAACTGCATTTTTGTGTAAAAAATGTAATTTTTCATTTGCACAGCCCAGTTGTATCAAAATTGGTGAAACCCCTGGGGGTTTGAAATGTACACTATACCCCTAGATGAATTCCCTGAGGGGTGTAGTTTGCAAAATGGGGTCACTTGTGGGGGGGTTCCACTGTATTGGTGCTTCGGGGGTCTTGCTAATGCGACATAGCACCCACCAACATTCCACCAGAATCTGAGCTGCAAAATCCAAAAATCACTCCTTCCCTTCTGAGTCCTGCCATGCACCCAAATGGTATTTTTTGGTCACATGTGAGGCATTGCCGTACTCGGGAGAAATTGGGGCACAGATTTTGGGGTGCTTTGTCTCCTTCATTCCTTGTGAAAATGAAAAATTTTGAGCCAGAACTGCATTTTTGTGTAAAAAATGTAATTTTTCATTTGCACAGCCCAGTTGTATCAAAATTGGTGAAACCCCTGGGGGTTTGAAATGTACACTATACCCCTAGATGAATTCCCTGAGGGGTGTAGTTTGCAAAATGGGGTCACTTGTGGGGGGGTTCCACTGTATTGGTGCTTCGGGGGTCTTGCTAATGCGACATAGCACCCACCAACATTCCACCAGAATCTGAGCTGCAAAATCCAAAAATCACTCCTTTCCTTCTGAGTCCTGCCATGCACCCAAATGGTATTTTTTGGTCACATGTGAGGCATTGCCATACTCGGGAGAAATTGGGGCACAGATTTTGGGGTGCTTTGTCTCCTTCATTCCTTGTGAAAATGAAAAATTTTGAGCCAGAACTGCATTTTTGTGTAAAAAATTTAATTTTTCATTTGCACAGCCCAGTTGTATCAAAATTGGTGAAACCCCTGGGGGTTTGAAATGTACACTATACTCCTAGATGAATTCCCTGAGGGGTGTAGTTTGCAAAATGGGGTCACTTGTGGGGGGGTTCCTAACTTTTAGCATCTTATGGTGCCTAGAAACCTACATGGTGCCTAAAAAATAATCTCATAAAAAGGAGGCTCCAAAATCAAGTAGGTGCTCCTTCTATTATGAAGCCTGTGGTTTGGTCAACGTGCACACTAGGGCCACATATAGGATATTTATGAAAACAAAAGAATTGGGGGAATCAATTTTTAGTCACATTTCTCTAGTAAAATCTACTGTGTTCCTTAGAAAAATGTATTAAAATTGCAAATCTGCAAAAAAAATGAAATTTTGAAATTTCACCTACACTTTGTTTTAATTCCTGTGAAACACCTAAAGGGTTAACAAACTTCCAAAATGCTGTTTTGAATACTGTGAGGGGTGCAGTTTTTGAAATGGCATCATTTATGGGGGTGTCTCACATACAAGTCCCTCAAAGTCACATCAGAACTGAACTGGTCCCTAAAAAAATCAGTGTTTGAAATTTTCTTGAAAATTTGAGAATTTGCTATTCATATTTTAAGCCTCCTAGTGTCCCAAAAATTTAAAAGGAAGTTGAAATAATGATGGAAACATAAAGTAGACATATGGTCTATGTTAGTTATTAACTATTTTGAGTGGTATGATTATTTGTCTCACAAGCAGAAAATTTAACATTTTGAAAATTGCTTAATTTTCCATTTTTTTTACGACATTTTGGTATTTTTCACAAAAAAACACAGACTATATCGACCCAAATTTACCACTAACTTGAAGTACAATGTGTCACGAGAAAACATTCTCAAAATCACTGGGATAAGTAAAAGCAAAAAAAAGTTATCCCCACTTAAGTGATACATGTCAGATTTGAAAAAAAGGGCTCTGTCAGGAAGGCAAAAACTGGCTGCGTAAGGAAGGGGTTAAAGAGAAAATTATAACGCACTAAAATGATGACGTCCCGCCCAGCTGTTCCGGACCCACGCACACTAATGAAACCAATTGACTTGTAATTAACACATTTACGCCAACAGGACAGCGGGATCGCTATACCCTAGCTACAGACCACCATGTATATTTACTAATTAGAGTGTGATTAGCCTCCAAAATATTCTTATGTACCCGCTCACTGCTGTAGTTTCTAATTGAGGGACAGGAAGTGATGTAAGCTTGTCTCATACTACAAATATCAGCTCCAACCAGTTTGTCCACACCCCCTGAGGAAGTCTGTTAAGACGAAACATGTCGGGCAGCTTTTAATCCTGTCTCCTCATTTAAGCTAAGCGATTTTCTATATCTTTTACCTCTATTTTTATGTTCCCGCTTTTTATGATTATACGACTGTATAGGCAGTATTTTTACTGAGCCTAGCTATTTTTATTGTGTTTGCAGCATTTTAGTTGTTCTTTTATTGCTGAGTACATATACATATTTTTAGCATCATATAATCCTAGAGTGCACTGTCACCCCCGTTTGTGTTATCTTATTGCGTGCTGTATTAGCCCCTTTTTAAAAAAAAAAAAATTCTGACATTTCTTGAAACCTTTTTTTATTTATACTACGAAGTAAAACTGATCGCCGAGTTACAAAAATATAGCTCCCCAAAAATTTCTACCCTGTACAGACGGTTCACCAACGTCTGGCCTTGGGCTCGTGCTGACACCCATTTTTATTAGTGGGGAGTGTTTTACACATATATATCTTTCAAGGTACATAAAATACCGTATCTTGACTAGAACACAAGTATCCTTCTGTGCATATATATATAAAAAAAGTATCTTGGCGCTTAAACCTTCTCTCTCTCTTGTGTACCTATATATATATATATATATATATATATATATATATATTATATATATATATATATATATATAATTGCCAAATTAGGTTAAACCATGAACTGAAATAGAACTGAATTGTAAGCATACATAGGTAATGATTAGGTAATAGGTAATGATTAAATACACCTGTACTTGGTGCAAGAACAGACTGAGAACAGACTCCAATCAGTGAAACTATATTTTCATCCTTCCTGATATACTAAAATAACCTATAAGTATGTATAATAAATTCATATTTTAAGATATTTTCTGGGAATCCACCCATCCGGGTATCCTCAAACTTTAACCACCTGAAACAAAAGCATTAGAGGAAGTATCCAGGTGGAAGAGAGGCAACGATGGAAGAGCTATTGAACAGGGTGGAAGTGAATGTGGACAGAGATGAGGTCAGATATGTGTGTGGAGGGGGGGTGGGGTGGATAGATGTGATGAGCATAGACTACAATTAAGATGTGAAATAGAGCAAGATCAAAGAGCAGTAGGTTGTAGTAGTCTAAGTGGTAAATTAAATTATGAGAACATGAGGGGCAGTCATGGTGCCATCAGGGGTAAGGAAGGACCAGACTTTGGTGATGCACCAGGGGTGGAAGAGGCAGAACTGAAAGAGGACACTAAGAAGCCCATTTATCATTAAATATTTCCAGCTAAATAGGTTAGCTTCAAATATTACGTATCACCCAAATGTATGTAGGAGGGACCACAGCGGGACTCTCCAATCCCTGTTGCGATCCCTCCTGTGCTGCCACTGGCTGCATCCCCCATAGGTTTCTATGGAGGTGCAAAGTTGCCCAATGTATCAACATCGGGCAGCAGTGCTTCACATCCCCGGGCTACCGCCATCCTGAGATTGTAGCCTATGGGCTACGGATCGCACTGCCATCGGGGCAGCGGAGTCAGTGGGGGGTCAGCCTGAACCGAGCTTGCGCAGACCCCCCCCCCCCCCCCCGACTCAGCATATTGCAGTAATGGGCTCCTTTTGGATACATCCCGCCGATAGGATCACATTTTAGAATGCGATCCTGGCCGGTAATATTCCGCCCTGATTGCATTGTAAATGTGATCCTTGATAAATGGGCCCCTGAGGCAGGGTGTTTGGGGGAAAGAGAAGATGGTGAAGAGAGAGAGGTGGAACCTTACACCAGGGACCCTTTTACACCAGGGACGTGACCCATATTATTGCCGCTCCAGTCCGGGCCAGGGCTTGGTGTAAAAGGGCAAAAAAATAAAAAATAACCCGGGTCCTGTTACCCGGTGTCCGAACTGGCAAATGTTCAGGGTCGGACACGCGGCTTCCCTGGAGTCAGGGGCCGTGTAAATGGGTTACCCAGGTCATCCGTCCCAAGGACTCATTTCCTCAAATCAGGGAGCCCCAACCTCCGGACCGCAGCGCCCTGAGGTACAGCCTCCGCTGCTGTCTGCGGTACTATGCAGAAAGCAGCAGAGGTGAATGGATGCCTGTGTGTGGCATCCATTCAACTCATGGACGGAGGCTGGGAGCGCACGGAGGCTGGGGGCAGCCCAGCAGCTTACCTGGGTGCTGGGCTTGCCCCCAGTGCGTCGGTTGGCGTTGCGGGGGTGTCAGGCGGCGTTGCGGGGGTGACGGTCGCCGGGTTTCCCGGCGCTTGGAGATGATGTAATCTCTGAGCGCCGGCTCAGGGCCCGAATTCACCAGCTTCCCTTACCCGGCATAATGCCGGGGGACGCCTGTGTAAAAGGGAACAACTGCCGTGTCGCATCAGGGTACAAAACCCCGGGTGCGACTCAGCAGTTTTGGTGTAAAACTGGTATAAGAAGCCCTGGGATATCCAGGAGGAGGTGGCAGATGGGCAGTTGGAGACAGGCGATGATGAAGATATCAGAGGAGGAGGAGCAGGTTTATCTGAATCTGGAAAGTGGGTATTGGTGTGTAATTAGAGGGTGGGGTGGGGGAGCAATAGGCTGAAGTTTTGCCTAGGGTGTAGAGAAAACTTGACACAGGCCCTGTTGTTAGTACATAAGGTAGTTCAAGCATGCAGGAGTTCCATACATGAAGGCGAGAGCACCACAAACACAATCAATTATAAACGACTTATAACAGGCAGAGCCAGATTAAGGTCTAAATGGGCCTGGAGCTGGAAATTATCAAGGGCCTATTATGCGCAATAATAGTGGTTGTGGCCAGCACCTAATAATGTGGGGGGCTTGACCAGTGTTCTGGTTGGGTGGTCTGCTCATGGGTCTCTATTTGTGTAAATACTTTCAACTAATTATATATGCCTGGAAAAAGCAGGAGGCTGGCATAGGAAAAATGTAGGAAGATATATTGGCGGGTGCCCTCCAAAAGGTGCACCCGCAGGATGCCGATGTCCTAAAATCCTAAAATACTTGCGGGGTGAGGCAGCACTCCAGTCATAAAAAGAATACTGAAAGACAAAACTTGATAGACAACATTTCAGCACCTTTTATGTGGTCATCTAAGTTTACCACACCATATACCGGAATGCGGTCAACATGCTGGTGGTCGGAATCCCAGCGGTCAAAATACCGATGCCAGAATCCCGACCACTGCAATGCACTTTGTCCCTTTATGGGTGTCCTCCGCAAGGAGGAGCGATCCACAGCCCCCCTTGTCGGCATTGCGGAGGTCGGGATTCCGGCGTCGGTATTTTGACCGCCGGGATTCCGACCACCAGCATATCATACCGGACCCCATATACCCCTTATACAAATCATGCAACAAAAGAGTAACCCCTTTATATTGTACTTGCCTCTTAGACATTATGCCACATGGAATGAGCAAAAATTCACACCGACTGAGCCAAAATTCACGTTATGCCACACAGATTAAGGCAAAATTTTGCCACATGGATTGAGCCAAAATACACACTATACCAAACAGATTAAGCAATAATGCACAATATGCTTCATAAACTGGCATTGTGCGCCAAAGGTGCGCATTAAAAATTACACCATAATGCCCATTACATGTTAAGCCACACACCATAATGTCCATTAAGTATTATGCCAAACACCATAATGCCTATTAAAAATTATGCCACATAAGTGCTGCTTACCTATATGCTCATTGCCAGGGGTCACATGCTCATTGCCATGTGGGATTGCATGCTCATTGTCAAGGGGGAATACATGCTTGCGGTAACTGGGGGACAGCCGCCGCCGGGCAGAAATGACAGCCATTGACAGCCGGGCAGAGAGCAGGGGGCTGCCCCGCTTTATTCAGAGCAATGCAAGTCCCGGCTATTTGAAATAATACCCCTTTCACACTAGAAAATGCAGGGATTTACCCGGGCTGGCCCCTATTACACCAGCCTAGTTCCTGCATTTTCTGGTATGAGGAGAGAAAACTAACCCCCCCCCCCCCTTTAAACTTTAGGGGTAGTTAACCAGCAGAACCAACTGACCCATTTACATGTGGGCTTCGAATGATTTTCAAATGATTTTGGTCCTGTGAAACTGGGCCATTTGGTTCCAGAGAAATCTGTCCTCAAACAACATGAACAGCCATGAAATGACATTTCAAACATGAAAAAATCGGTTTACCCGCAATATCTCTAGAACCATTGAACCCATATGGACCAACCTAGTATCAGATTAAAGGCCCAGCAATTTGAGTTAGACTGAGATCAACCTCGAGCTTCTGTGATGCCGTTGGAACCAGGTGGGGGTCGGAATTAGCAGGTCTCATGTTATACTATGGGGAAAACGTTCCTGCTTTGCCTGGCGGTATCTCCGGTTCCCGGGGGGCTAGCAACGCGGGGCCAGGCTTGTTGGAAAGCCCTGACCCTCAGCTATAAAATGGGCCTATTTAGAGAGTGAGCCTGGAGCTGTAGCTCCATCAGCCCCATTGTTAATCCGGCTCTGATAACAGGTAACCTGTCAACCTCACAGCAAAAGTCAAAACAGCCACAAAAAAGGGGAGGGGAGGTGGGAAGACGAAAGAGGAGGACTCCTCCCCAAACAACTTCTTATAAACGACCCTTTTTTCTCTGCCCAACTATTGGATAAGAATGTCACATGCTATCACAAGGCCATTTCCGGCGTCAGGATGTTTAACCCTCCTCCACTCATATTTAGTCATTGCGTTTCCATTTGGGGGCAAGTTTTGGACTTGCTGATGATGACGATGAGGATGGTGCTTACTTCAGCTTGCGCCTATACATTAGATTTAAAGTTGCACATAGACCTATGATAATTGTAAATCAAAACTCAGGAACAGGGTGGCATATTGCCTTGTTTAACGCTTTCTTGTCCGGTTTGGAGGGATCTGGAGAACATTTATGTCATACTAGCTACTAATATAACAGCTACGGTCTGCAGGCTGCCGCTGGCTCAGGAGTTATGCTGAAAATAACTTTCTCTCTCGGGGGCATGGGGATTTTTTTATATGAATTGCAATAAACATTCTCCCAGCAGGAGAGGTCTTTGCAAAGGTCATTCAGCTGGAAATCTGACAGCACTCCACGGACTTGGGGAAAGTTGTCACTGTTATCGACCAGTGCCCGCATTCTGCTCGGAGCGGGGCCCACACCACCCGTCTCTGCGCATGAGGCATTGCTCTGTGCACGCACCCCCCCCCCCCGACTAGTCTCTGACCATCGCTCTTATTTACCCCACAGTCCTAAATGTGCTTTCCCCCTATAAGGCGTCTGCTATACCGTTATAAATAATACGCTGATAAAGGGCCAGATTCTTAAAAAATGATAAAATGGAGAGTGATAAACAGCCAGCCAATCAGCTCCTGTCATGTCACAGACTGTGTTTGAAAAATGTCAGGCAGGAGCTGATTGGCTGGCTGTTTATCACTCTCCATTTTATCATTTTTGAAGTTTAGAGAATCTGGCCCAAAGTCCAGACCCTGCGGTGGCTTGGAGGAGACAGTGCCGGCAGAGACTGCGGGAAGACCGGCATCACAGCGCCTCCTTCCCTCACAAGTGCAGCATGTCCCTCCTCCCTTACCGAGAGCAGCGCACCCGGTTGTCATCCTTCAGCAGGGTGACACCAAAAGAGCAGCACAACACCCCACCTGGCAATGTCTACACCTATATACGTTGCCCCCCCCCCTGCCCTCGCGTCCGGACCTTCACAACCAGGAACTAGTGTTGGACTGCTATCACCCAACCCACAGCAGCAGCAACATTCGGGTGGAGGAGGATAAGGACCTCCTGGGTCTGTGTTAATCTTCTGCATATGGCAGCTGAGGCAGCAGTGAGGAGGAGGCCATAGAGAAGGACAAGGTGGAACCAGTGAAGCCATCCATCCCGTCCACAGGCTGCTCTGGGGGTCATGCTCTTCGAGACCGGTTCCCAGCACTATAAACTAAGACTAGCAGGTCCTGTGGGCTCCCCTCGACGAGGTAATGTCCCACTGAGGATGGGGAGGGGGCTGGGGGCACTTAATACTAGTGACATGGGAACACTTACTGTGGGTGACAAGGAAGCACTTACTGTAAGTGACAGAAGTGCTGGGGGGCACTTAATGTGGGTGACAAGGGCGCACTACTGCAGATGACAGGTGGGCACTTAGAATGACAGAAGGATTGGGAGGCACTTCCTACTGGTGACATGGGGCACTTACTGCAGAGGGGCTGGGGGGGTGCAGTTACTCACTACTACAGTGTAAAATTAATTCAGCCAGTATTTACCCTGCACAGAAATGAAATAAACAACCCAAATCCAACTCTCTCTGCACATGTTACATCTGCCCCACCTGCAGCACGGTTTTGCTTATTTGAAAAAAACCTGCTTTGCGATCAGGACTGAATTAAGGGCCTGATTCAGGTTGGATCATATCGACCGAACTTGGCCTAGTGACCAATGTTGCATGGTGAGTATGGATGAAAATATGTCTTGCAAACCTGCTGTGCGAATGCCATCGGTGGGTAGGGGGCGCATAGTGGGCTGGAGCAGGGGAAAACCATGCGTTTCCTGGGCATGTCAACAAAAACAGTGAGTGCGCCCACAAAAAAAACGCTAGGTGTCCCCCTGCGAATGCAGGCGTGGTGATGCCTGGTCGGGATGGGCGGATAACATCACATGATGTCAATGCCCACCCCGAATTCGCCAACATGCGAGTGATCCCTCGCAGGCAAATGCAGGGCTGTGCGCGGCGGGGGGCAGAACTTATTTATTTAACACCCTCTAGAACAGGGCTGGGCAACACCGGCCCTCCAGATGTTGATGAACTACACATCCCAGCATCCCTTGCATCAGTTTCAGCATGGCCACATAGCAAAACTAATGCAAAGCATCCTGGGATGTGTAGTTCATCCACATCTGGAGGGCCGGGGGTTGCCCAGCCCTGCTCTAGAAGATAGTAGACAGAATCTTATTGGTTGCAACATCACATGTGAAGTCTTATTCCCATCTTAGTAAATTTCCCACATAGTCTCCTTATTTAACAGCTACACCTCAGTCAGGTTTGGGATTTCCAGTTCCAACAATATAAAAAAATGCTTTATGCGGAACGCGTCCTCTGACCTTTTCATTCATACCCCCACTATCCACGTAGGCGTGGAGTTGATTATATATACAGTAGTGTGGCGAGCGCAGCAAGCCCCGTGAGGGGACGCGGAATACATGTAAAGTAATCCGCGGGGCTTGCTGCGCTCGCCACGCTTTGGGCTCGGTGGCTCACTGCACTTGCCACACTATATATAATCAACTCCATGCCGACATGGAAAGTGGGGGTATGAAAAGGTCGGAGGACGCGTTCCGCTGTGCTCGGCATGCTTCGGGGTGGCGTGGATAGTGCCTAAAACCTCATTATATGTCATACAATTATATTATTGTATAGCTAATGTAATGGCATCGCACCCTCTAAAATCGCATGCAATCCGGGAGGTGCGATGCGATCCCCCGGGGCTAACAGAGCAGTGAATAAATTACATAGGAAAATCGCATCGCATGACCCTTAAAATGGCCCATGCAATGCGATTTTCCTAAGTTAGCGTACGTATGCAAATTTGGCGCCTGGCTACTACATAAGTATCCAAAGAATTGTGTTATTGCTTTTATTTCAGTTTTTAATGTTTTTCTTCCATTGTTGCGTCCTGTGGTGGCAATAACAGAGCAGGTATTGGTTATTTAACCGCGATACTGGTTAAATAGCCATTGCCTGGGACAGCTGTGTTATAAACAGCAGCAACCCTGTGTTACATACCTCCCAACAGTCCCGATTTTAGCGGGACAGTCCCGATTATCAGGGGCTGTCCCTCCCGCGGCCGGCAGTTTCCCGCGGTGAGGGGGGCTGTTGGTAGTCTCCCCTGTGGGCTGCTAAATAGCGGGGAATAAACGCTGTGCGCATGCGCACAGCGTCTATTCCCGCATTCAGGGGGCTGGGGGCATGGCTAGAGGCTCACAGAGCCTCTGGGTCATGCCCCCATATCGTCAAAATGGGGGCATGGCTTCGCGTAAGAGCCGCGAGTATAGACCACACCCCCAAAATTAGGCCACTCCCCGCCTCCAGAGTTGTCCCGCCTCCGCGTCCTCCAGAGTTGGGAGGTATGGTGTTATATAAGGTGAAATGAAAAATACTGTATATATTTATACATATTAATAATGCAGGTACACAATCAGTGTATAGGAATGACGGGTGCTGCACCCGGTCCTGTAATATTTACTGACTTGCCGCCTGCAAGAATCGCGTTTTTTGTTTTGTTTTTGTTTTTTTCAAAGATTTGCATAAATAACATTTTATCCTTGCGCTGTTGATGTGGAAATCCCGATGACAACGTACCCGCTGTAGTGTTATCCCCCCATTGTGATAGAGGCAGATAGCAGTTTTCTGGTATTACAGGATTCTCCTTCCATGCTGACAAGATAATGTGCAGTTTACACACTGACAGCACAGCAGGCGCAATACACACACTGTATAACTGTATAACAGCGGGAATAGGCTACTACCAGGAATACAGAATGAGAAACACTACAAACTATCATTTAACTCCAAATGCAGTTATCGCCATATACAGAACAGCAGAAGCACAATTATGCACCCACATATATAACGTATTCAAGTTCATTGTCATTCCCCCGCTTAGCTGTGTTGGTGATTGCAAATAATGAGCTTGATTCAGTACCGCTCATAATGCAGCGGTCGTTCTACCCTTCAGAAATACTGTAAAAGTCAGTCTGTACGTTCACTTTGAGCTGTGACAGTTTTTAGCCCACACACTTTTCTCCCCACCACCAGTCCCTATCTGCTCCTACCTCTAATCTCTGTCTTCACAGCTCCCTCTCTCCATATACAGCAAGTCGTAAATAGATTGGTGTCCCTGCAGAAATTGCTTTCACTTTCTGTTGTGACATCTTTGATCCGCCGAGTGACCTCTAGTGGTCAGTGGCTGCACTTCACCTCACAGAGGGTAAGCTTCCAGGTCTAGAACACACATTTACTAACATAAATGAAATATAAAAAAATGAATATAAATGACCAATGTTGTCCAAAATTGATGTTACGTAAATATACACCAATGAGTCAGATGGGCGCTGAACTGACGTGCACGCACACAGCTCATCAGAAGTGGCATGAGTGTGTTATGGGAGTGGCATGGGCGTGTTATGGGAGTGGTATGGGCGTGTTATGGGAGTGGCATGGGCGTGTTATGGGAGTGGTATGGGAGAGTTATGGGACTGGCATGGGTGTGTTGTGGGAGTGTTATGGGATTGGTGTGGGAGAGTTATGGGACTGGCATGGGTGTGTTGTGGGAGTGGCATGAACATGTCATCGGAGTGGTGTCGCCGTGTTATGGGAGTGGTATGGGCATGTCATGGGAGTGGTGTGGGCATGTTATGGGTGTGTTGTGGGAGAGTTGTGGGATTGGCATGAGCATGTCATGGGAGTGGTGTTGGCGTGTTATGGGAGTGGTATAGGCATATCATGGGAGTTGCGTTAGCATGTTATGGGAGTGGTGTGGGCGTGTTATGGGAGTGGTGTGGGAGAGTTAATGGACTGGCATGGGTGTGTTGTGGGGGTGGCATCAGCAAGTTATGGGAGTGGTGTGGGCGTGTTATGGGAGTGACATGGACGTGTTATGGGAGTGGTGTGTTCAGGGCCGTAGACAGCCTGCCCTGCAATGCAGGGAGCGTGAGCTAATCTCAGAGGTGTGTCCACACTGCCTTTAAAAAGAAAACTTGAATAAACCTATTATATATGCATCGCAGAGTGGTGTCAACCTGTACAGGAAAGGGGGTGGGGGCATGATCATTGCAATTGCTAATTGCCCCTGCTGCAGTCATCAGTAGTAGCAACAGCACCGCACACAGCACAACATAGGGTGAATCGCGGAAGGGGGGGCTAGATTCACTGTAGGGCAGTGGCGCAAGTTCATCCCAGTTACCTGGAGGCAAGATCAATATTGGTGCCCCCCCCCCCCCCACACACACACACAAACACACACATACCACCTTATGTATATTATGTTTACAATGAAGAGAGTGTGACACCTATGGTCCTGCTAGGAGGGGGAGTGAGCCACAGAACCGTTATCAATGGATTTAAATTAAGTGATTCAAACTTGCAGGGGAGGGAAAGGTGCCCCCTTGGGAGCAGGAGCCCGGCGGCAGATGACTCCATTGCCTCCCAGAGTTCTGCCTCTGCTGTAGGGGGTCACTCTCTTTGTACTCGCTTTTACTCTGCGCTCCCTCTCTCTTTCTGCTCTCCCTTTCTCTGTGATCCCTCTCGCTCTCTGTACTCCATCTCTCTGCACTTCTCTTTCTCTGTGCTCACTCTCTATGCACTACCCCTCACTCTCTGCGCTCTTTTGCTCTGTGATCTCTCACTCTCTGTGCTTGCTCCCACTCTCTGCACTCCTCTCTCTCTGCGCTACCTCTCTCCCTACCTTTCTCTCCCCCTCTCTCTCTCTCTCACTTTCTTCCTCTCCATCCCCTTCTCTCTTTCTCCCTCTCCAGTTTCTCCCTAACTCCCTCCATCCCTTTCTCTCTCCCCTTTTTCTCTCCCTCCCTTTCTTGCACTCTCTCCCCTCCCTCTCTTTCTTGCTCTCTCTCTCCCCCCCTTTCTCTGTTTCTTACTCCATTTTTTCTTTCCCTTCCTTTCTCTCTCCCTATCTATCTATCTCTCCCTCCCTCTCTCCCTACCTCCCTCCCTTTCTCTCTCCCTCTCCTTCCTTTTCTCTCTCCCCCTTTCTCTCTTGATTTTCTCTCTCTATCCCTCCCTTCCCCTCCCATTACCCCTGCTTCTTTTTGTCTCTCTCTCTTGGCTCATTTTACTATTATACTGGCAACTGCCAAGTTACTGTAGGACTTAAGGTACCCATACACGATGTCTCGCAGCAGTGTTCGGACACCCGTTACCGTGCAAGCTGCCGGAACCTTCCCGGCGGCAGGGACGCATGCGATCCGTTTTTATGGATGGCATGCGTCCCTGCTTCCCACCTGCCTCGCCGCCTGGAGGGAGGTCCCAGAACGGGTGGTTGGACGGCCAGCCGGTCCGACCACCTGGTCGGGTCCGATAGGCACGGGACCGCGCATTGGACCCGACTGCATGTCAGAGAGAGGCAATTTGGTGCGATTTAACGGTGCGATTGGTCGCAATCGGCCGAAATCGGACCATATTGCCTCAGTGTATGGGCACCTTAATAACTTAATAATCAAAATGATGCCTAGGGGTGACCTGAGACTTATATCCGCCACTGATGCTTAGTACAACATGCCCTCTGTTTTTTATACCCTCCCTAAATATCTCTCCAACAAACTCCCTCTACCCCATCTCTTCTCTCACCCCCTCACTCTCTGATCTCCTGTCCCTCCCACACACATTCTCCCCCATCTTTTCTTTTTCTCCCCATCACTTTCTCTCTCTCTCTCATCCATACACACGCTCCCTCTCTTTCTCCATGCGCTCCGGTTCTGTTATAGTAACAGGCCACGTGTATGGCAATGGAAGTAAAATGATACGGCTGTCAACTATTTTCAGGATTTCAAGATTTCTGTCACTTCTGAGTAGGAGTAAACACTTCTGTCTGCAACGCCCCTTACTTAACAGTTTAGTTACCCAGGAGAATGGGTGAAGGGGGGGGGGGGGTAGCGGAGGAAAGGGGGAAGGATGAGAGGGGGTCAAGAGAAGGGGAGCAGACGACAGGGGGTGAATAGGAGGGTGAGTGGAAGAAAGGAGGAGGGTGTGTGACATCAGCAGCAGGCCGGATGTGCCTGTTAGGGGAGGTGTGTGTGACATCAGCAGCAGCCTGGATGTGCCTGTTAGGGGAGGGTGTGACATCAGCAGCAGCCCAGATGTGCCTGTTAGGGGAGGGTGTGTGATGTCAGTAGCAGCCCAGATGTGCCTGTTAGGGGAGGGTGTGTGATGTCAGTAGCAGGCTACACGCTGCTCTGCTTCTCAGCGCCGGCTCCAGTCCTACTCCTCACACAAATCTGCCGCGCGCAGTGTGACGTCTCTCACGTCGCGAAGTGGCGGCTCCCAGCACCCCTCTGATGGCGGCCCTGGTTAGGGGAGGGTGAGTGACATCAGCAGCAGGCCGGATATACCTGCATTTATCGCAGCTGCCAAGTAAGTCCTAGGTTATGCGGCGACTGCAATGATTTGTGCCCAGTGTAAAAATCATTCAATGATGGGATTTTGACATATTCTCTCGGGTTTAAACTGATGTGCAGGCGGCCACATCCTTTCGCAGTGAGCACATTCAATTGCAAGGTGGGATTTCACTGGAGTGGGGGCAGAGTTTTAACTGGACGCTGGATGTGCGAATTCACTGCCGTGCAATCAGTTCTGAATTAGGCCCTCGTCCCTCTCCCCAGTACAAGCGAGTGCTGTGTTCCTCCTCTCACTGGTGCTGCAGCATGCTACATGTCACCAGTGACAGTAGGGCCAGTTCTTCTGCACTTTTTTTCTGGAGCAGGGTCTGCTCCTGCCCCCAGCTTCTGCTCCCCCCGCTCCCTCTCCCCGGGGCTGGGTCTTCTACTCCCCCCAGCTCCCGCTCCTCAGTGCTGGGTCTTCCCCTCCCTCCCGCTCACTGGTGCTGGGTCTCCCCCTCCCCCCAGCTCCCAATCCCCAGTGCTGGGTCTCCCCCTCCCCCCAGCTCCCACTCCCCAGTGCTGGGTCTCCCCCTCCCCCAGCTCCCACTTCCCAGTGCTGGGTCTCCCCCTCCCCCCCAGTGCTGAGTCTCCCCCTCCACCCAGCTCCTGCTCCCCGGTGCTGGGTCTCCCCCCAGCTCCCTCTCCCTGGTGCTGGGTCTTCCCCTCCTCACAGCTCCCGCTCCCCGTTGCTGGGTCTCCCCCTCCCCCCCAGCTCCTGCTCCCCGGAGCTGGGTCTCCCCCTCCCCCCAGCTCCCAATCCCCAGTGCTGGGTCTCCCCCTCCCCCCAGCTCCCACTCCCCAGTGCTGGGTCTCCCCCTCACCCAGCTCCCACTTCCCAGTGCTGGGTCTCCCCCTCCCCCCCAGTGCTGAGTCTCCCCCTCCACCCAGCTCCTGCTCCCCGGTGCTGGGTCTCCCCCCAGCTCCCTCTCCCTGGTGCTGGGTCTTCCCCTCCTCACAGCTCCCGCTCCCCGTTGCTGGGTCTCCCCCTCCCCCCCAGCTCCTGCTCCCCGGAGCTGGGTCTCCCCCTCCCCCCAGCTCCCAATCCCCAGTGCTGGGTCTCCCCCTCCCCCCAGCTCCCACTCCCCAGTGCTGGGTCTCCCCCTCCCCCAGCTCCCACTTCCCAGTGCTGGGTCTCCCCCTCCCCCCCAGTGCTGAGTCTCCCCCTCCACCCAGCTCCTGCTCCCCGGTGCTGGGTCTCCCCCCAGCTCCCTCTCCCTGGTGCTGGGTCTTCCCCTCCTCACAGCTCCCGCTCCCCGTTGCTGGGTCTCCCCCTCCCCCCCAGCTCCTGCTCCCCGGAGCTGGGTCTCCCCCTCCCCCCAGCTCCCAATCCCCAGTGCTGGGTCTCCCCCTCCCCTCAGCTCCCACTCCCCAGTGCTGGGTCTCCCCCTCCCCCCAGCTCCCACTCCCCAGTGCTGGGTCTCCCCCTCCCCCCAGCTCCCACTTCCCAGTGCTGAGTCTCCCCCTCCACCCAGCTCCTGCTCCCCGGTGCTGGGTCTCCCCCCAGCTCCCTCTCCCTGGTGCTGGGTCTTCCCCTCCCCACAGCTCCCGCTCCCCGTTGCTGGGTCTCCCCCTCCCCCCCGGAGCTGGGTCTCCCCATCCCACCAGTGCTGAGTCTCCCCCTCCACCCAGCTCCCGCTCCCCGGTGCTGGGTCTCCCCCCAGCTCCCACTCCCTGGTGCTGTGTCTTCTGTGCTTTCTCCACAGCACTGGGTCACCTCCTCCTTCTCCCAGCGCAGGATCCACAGCTCCCCAGCGCCAGAGCCACTGATGGATGGCAAAACCGGAGCCACTGATGGATGGCACAATAAAAAATAAAAAAAGGGGATTGCCTTGGGGCCCCCCAAGTTGCCGGTCCCCATAGCAGCTGCATCCCCTGCACCCTCTGTATATATGTAAAGGTGTCAGACAGTGTGTGGTACAGTATGTCCTCTAGGTCTTCTTGCTGCTGAGAAGTCACCACTTCGGTAACCTGAACTCTGAAGTAGAGATGGGTCGTTCGCGAACGAAGCGGGTCTTTTGAACAGATCCCATAAAAGACAGAGGACAAGATTCTCTAAGCTTCAAAAGTGATCAAATGGAGAGTGATAAACAGCCAGCCAATCAGCTCCTGTGTGACATTTTTCAAACACAGTCTGTGACATGGCAGGTTGGAGCTGATTGGCTGGCTGTTTATCACTCTCCATTTTATCACTTTTGAAGATTAGAGAATCTGGCCCTGAGAGAGCCGCCGATCCCAAAAAGGTGATCCGTTGTTCTTTTACTTTCAGTTTCGTTTTTCATTACAATGCATTTGCCTGATCTCAGCACTGCCACCTGTGGCAGCTGAGATGTACTAACTCTGGAGACTGAGTTCAGTGCTGCTACTGCAAGTAAAAGAAAGAATAATAAGACTGCTGCTACTGCTAGGGATGGCCATCGGTGCAGACAGCATCGATGGTTGCCATCGATGGCGATTCTGCACCCAGCCATCGATCAGTGTTTTACTTGGTTATGTATGTTCTTATTTGTTCAGCTCACTGTTTAAAAAAAAAAAGTAAAAAAAAAATGTCAATAAATGATTGTAAAACAAATTATGCTTCGTTATTATCAATTACCCCTTCTTCCAAAGCGAACCGTTGCTCCGCCTAAAAGATACAGATCTTTTCACTGACTGATCTGCTGGAAACCAGCTCTCGCTAGTGACCCGTTTTGCCCATCTCTACTCTGAAGGCAGAAGGACACGGAACCCCAAAGAAAGAGACAACACCCCAAACACAATCAAATAAACTATCAGCACACGTGAGGACGGTGATTAGTGGGTTTTTATTGTACTGCCAAATCACGGTTCCCCGCTAAAAGCCCCTTCGGGTGAGGCAAAGTGGCATAAATGACACAATATTATGAAATCACTGGTTCAATGCGAAATATTGTTCGGCAAGGGCTTAATATCAACGGTCAAGCTGCAGAACGCACGGTATGGCAAGCAATAAACTGTAGGTTTGCAGCCCATTATGGGCTGGTTGTGCAGGTTACAAGCATAAAAAAAGGAAAAGAGGTACTCCCAATGCAGAGTATCACAGTTACGTTAATTCTCCATAAGAACCATTTCTCTGATGCCCCTTTCAGACCGCACTTAAAAACGGTATTTTGCAGATTTTTAACCGTTTTAAAACGGTAATCTGTGCGGTCTGAAAGGTGCAGAACCACTTTACCGTTTTAAAAAAGCAGTTTTTTTTTAAAACGGTTAAAATGGAGGGTCCTACCCGTTTCATACCCGGTATTTTGGCATCAAAATCGGGTCTAAAACGGTATTTGTGACCCAGCCAATGAGCGGACCCAGCGCAGTGAATATTTAATGAGTGCTCATAAAACATTTACTGCGCTTCACCCCCTGGAACTTCCCGCATCCCCCCCCCGCGCGCCGGTTAACATCACCCCCCCCCCCCCCTAGGGCTAACAAACCCCCCCCCATGCAGCCGGTACCTCCTGCGACACATTGAGGATCCCGGCAGTATGGACGGATGCATTGCACTTGTAAAAAAAAGTGTCTTTCGGAAAATGGCTGCCCCATAGAAAAACCTGTTTAAAAAAACTGTCTTTCGTATGGGGGCAGCCATTTTCCGAAAGTGACTTTTCTTATAAGGGGGGGTGTTGTTTTCTTAAACACATTGGGGGGGGGGGTAGGGGGCGGGTTGTGTGTGTGTTAACCTGCGCGGGGGGGGGGGGGTGTGTGCGTGTGTGTTAACCCGCTTGGGGGCGCTCGCTGAAGCTTCCAAAAATGGGTCTGACAGTGTCAAAAAAACGCCACTTAAACGGTAATATACCGTTTAAGAGATGCGGTGTGAAAGGGGTTTTACCTGGCAGACCCGTTTTTGGAAAAGTTTTCAAATACAGGGTCAAAGCCAGTTATGCGGTCTGAAAGCAGCATTAGTCACCCAGTAAAAAAGCAACTTTGAGACTTTTTTTCCCACTTTGCCGAAAGTTTTCAGTCTCATCTTAATCTCTGAGAAACGTTGATCTGGGGACATAAGACGGGGAAGTCCTCCGCGTGGCAGGTGAAGCATCTGCGAAGACATAGTAATGTGAAGTGACAGGTTGGTGGGGAATACAATGCGCACATCACTAAGCATTAGCCAGATACAGAATGTGCAGGAGCTACACAAAGATCTCTCTCCCCCGTCACTAAAGTGTTTACGTCCTCTTGTGCCCAAATATCGCACATACCCACCTGTATGTATTATGTGGTGTACATGCCCATCAGCCTGGAAACATGTAGGGTGACATATAATGAGATGCGAAAATGTGATTTTTGCAATGTTTTTCGCCCAAAACGGCCGAAATCGCACTTTTTCCCGAATTCGCATATTTAACGAGATGCAAAAACCGCAGATTTTGCCACGAAATCAATCGCACATTCTGAAAGTGCGATTTTTAGTCACGCCGGAACTTGAATCCAGATGTTTTCCCATTGAAAAGTATACAATTCGCATATTTAATGAGATGTGAAATCGGGAAAATGTGTCTACAATTTGCCACAAATGTAGACCAGGTTCTGACAGGCGAATTGGCCAGAACCCTGCACAGATCATTGAGATCTGTGCATGGTCCTGTCTTAAAAAATGTGTGAAAGTTTTTTTTATTTTTATATATTTTTTTAACATAAATTCTCACATTTCCTCAAATTTGCACATTTTCATGACTAAAATTCGCACATTATCGCACTTGGTACTTGTGTAGTATCACGGCGCCCGTCGCGTCGCATCACATACCACTAATTAAGGTATGCGATGGTATGCGATGGCCCCAATTTGAGGCTTTTCCCGGGAAGAGTGTACAATTTTAATATCGCGTCGCATCGCATGCCATTATAATCCGATTTTTAATTGTATCCCCACCATGATGGGTAATAAGTATGTTAAATGCCCCCCCATTGTTAACGCCACCCCACTACCAACGCCAACCTGAAGCGTGGCGAGCGCAGCGAGGGGCGGCGGTACGCGTCCTCCGACCTTTTCATACCCCCACTATCCACGTCGGCGTGGAGTTGATTTTATATAGCGTGGCGAGGGCAGCGAGCCACCGAGCCGAAGCGTGGCGAGCGCAGCGAGCCCTGCAAGGAGACGCATAATACTTGTGAAGTAATGCGCGTCCGCTCGCCACGCTTCGGGCTCAGTGGCTCGCTGCGCTCGCCACACTATTTAGAATCAACTCCAGGCCAACGTGGATAGTGGGGGTATGAAAAGGTCGGAGGACGCGTACCGCCGCCACACTTCGGGTTGGCGTTGATAGTGGGGTGGCGTTAACAATGGGGGGGCATTTAACATTGTCAGTACCCATCAGGGTGGGTGTACATTGTAAAATCGGGTCTGGGTGCGTGTACAATTTAAAATCGGGTATAATCGCGTCTCATCGCATCGCATGCGATCATATGGCATGCGATGCAATTTTTTTGGTTGTACAATGGCCAGGGCCGAAACTAGGGTTTCCGGCGCCCGGGGCAAGGCAGTCATTTGGTGCCCCCCTCCCCTGAACGGGGTGGGGGGACACCAAATGACCGCCTTGGCAAGGGTTCACGTAACCCTTCCACTGCCAGAACTCTGCATGGAAACCCTTACCCTGCCAAAACTCTGCTATTATTCCCTTAGTACAGTTCCCTGCTCGGTTAACCCCTTCATTGCCAGCTCTGCGGGTTATAGTGACTGTGTATTAAGAGCCTACAACCTGTTAAGTCCTGTTGGTAGATGCATATATCTATGCTGTGTGCCATAGAGGGGTTAATTATTCGCAGTCCTGCAATGTGTGAAGGGGAAAGTGTCCCCAGTGATCCAGTTCCTGGTGTGAGTAATATCCCCCAGGCTGGGACTATGGTGTTGGGCGATAGGCTGCTTTATAAGGGG
The DNA here is from genome assembly GCF_055691185.1 of Crinia signifera. Classification (NCBI taxonomy): domain Eukaryota; kingdom Metazoa; phylum Chordata; class Amphibia; order Anura; family Myobatrachidae; genus Crinia; species Crinia signifera. The sequence continues at coordinate 28,008,269 of NC_139219.1, read as the reverse complement.
AGGGCTATAATGGCTGCCCCTGGTAACGCGTGCGTGGAGCTTAAGGTGATTAGGGACTCACCAGGTTCTTCCAGCAGTGCCTTCACCGGCTCCCTGCTCTTGACACTGTGGCCTCCCGTCTGACCTCCGCCTCATGCGGTACCGTCATGCTGCTGCTGTGCCCAGTGCCGCGGCTCTCCTCTGGCCACCTTCTCTCTCGGCTCCCGTGATCTGGGGGGTCGCGTCACTCTCCTCAAGCTGCTGGGACCGGCGCCGGGCACTCTCTACAAGAGCCGCTTGCCCTGCCTTCCACTCCGCACGCTGCCCGACACTTCCTCTCACTCCCGCGACCTCCGTCCCCTCTCACTAATGCAGGCGCCCGGTTGTCACTCCCGGCGCGCCTCTTCAACCTCCGGCTGCACAGCGTCAGGCTTCCTTCACCTTTTCTCCCAGCCGCACGCCCTGCTGCTTACTCCTCACTCCCGCGCTGGGCTGACCTCTTCACCTCCCTTCCTGTCTTTTTCCTCTCTCCCACCGCAACTTTATTAATCCTTGACAGACGGCCACAGTGTAAGTAAATGGACAGTCCATTATTCTGTCCTGAATGGGTTCTGTTCTGCCCCCTTCCATCACAGGGTCCAGTCTCTTCAAATTAAACATATCATCACACCCGGAACCCCGCTGTCTGTCTTCCGCGATGGAAAGGGGGTAGCCATGATAATACACAAGTACCTCGCACTTATTTGCACTTTTTAACCCGGAATACGCACCTCATTAAATATGCGAATATTACACACATTTGACAATCCATATGCTCAATTTTCGATGCCCACACAAAACTTTTTGGAAAAACTCATGTCGACCTTTTCATGTGTTTTTCCATGGTGACCTTTAGCTTTTGGTCAATGTCCACCATAGTGCGTGTCACCCTAAACATTGTCCTATGAGATGATCTCCATCCAACTATTGTGGCTGCAGTAAGGCGATCAGGGGCAGCGGCAATCAGAAAATGTACTTTTTGTGCTGTAAAAGTTTAAAGAAAGAAAATGAAATACAGAGTATACGCTACAACCATTGGGGGGTTATTCAGGCCTGATTGCACAGCTGAGAATTTGCATCAGCCAGGGTTCAGTTAAGCCACCGCACAGTTAGTGAAATCAATGTGAATGCTCTGCAAATAGATGTGTATGGCTTCAAATCTATATGCACTCGTGTGAATATGTCCTGGGTGAGGGTGCTGACACGGAACAGTTTGGAGCTACATCCATACAACACTTTGGGGTAGATGTAGTATTTGTTGTGATGGGGAAGAGCGATAACAGCGCCGTAATGTGATTCTCCACCATGTATGACTGTGCTCACTGACTGTTCCGACACCTGAAGCTTTGGATTTCAACAGCTTCTGGTTATTGTTGCCCATACACCACAGCAGGGACAATGCTTTACCTAGCTGCACCCGGCCGGGCCTGATACACAGCAGACCAGCAGTAGGCTGGTGTGCTCTGCGTTCTGGCACTCCCTAATTTCGGCCACGCAAGGGCGCCTATTCTATTCTCCCTCTATGGGAGTCGTGGACCCCCACGAGGGAAAAATAGCCGACGGCCGTCGGGAACCCAGCTGTTGGTGTTTTGACAGTCGGGATCCCGACTGTCGGGACCCCGTCCGGCACCCCTTCCAGTCTGGCAGCCTTTTCACCCTCACAACTGGTGGTACTGATAATGGATGGGCCTAACCCTCCCTCTCTTCAACCATCCAACCCCAGGACCCTATACCGACTCACAAAAGAACCAGCAAATCGCCTGGGGTTTTTAACACACAGTAAGTCAGAAACCTGATGAAGTTTACCTGCCTTCCATCACTATACCAGGGACCCTGTCACTATATATTTTTATTATAAGGTGGTTAGATTCGCTGGTAGATTTCCTGGAGACATTATGCCGTGGAGGAAGGTTGTTTTCCCTGCACAAGTCCCATTGCTGCGATGATCCCATTACGTTCCTGAGCTCAGGGAGGAATTACAAAGAAATGCCATTTAAAAAGCATCAGCGCTAACTTGCTAAGAACCTCATTCTGTTCAGTTCAATAAACTCTAATAGCTATTGTGACGGTGGCAGGAACAGGCAGCGCAGGAAAGCTTAAGTGTCAGAAATTAATGTGCAGAGATAAGTGATGCACAGAACTGTAATTAACAACACGGGAAGAGGATTTAGGAAGAATTAGTCTTTTTGAAACAAAATACTAGGTAGATGTTTCCCCTCACCCCCAGGTAGTGGGTGTGTAACATCGGTTACCAGGGGCAAACGTGGGGTTTGTAAAGGGCGGTTTCTTTTTGGTAGTGGTTACTTTTGTTCTATAGATAATCATTAGACTACAGGGCCTGTAGTCTGGGCCTGGTTCAGACCTGACTGCTGGGCTGCAAATCTGCAGTGTGCATGGGCATCAGATCGATTATTATAGAACATTTGCATACGCCCCGCCCCCTTTTCGGGCGCTATTGTCCCTATTTCTTAAGCACAGAAGTTGGGAGGTATGAACTGTCTGGGACCCAGTTACCACACCCCTCCCCCTCTCTCGTGTAACATCAGCCGCCGCCTCCAGCACACCGCTCCCGCTCCCGTTAGCTTCAAGGGTGACGTTCTTTCTTGCCGGCTCCCAAGTAGCGCAATAAGTAGGTGTTTGGGCATTCAAATGTAAGTTTTGATACACAGAGCAGGACTTTAGACGGATTACGTCATTTTACGCAGTTAAACCCAGTCTCCTCGGGCGCAACATGAGTGATATGCCCATACACAATTGAATTGTGACAAACTGTTCGGGTGTCTAAACAGCTCATTTAGATGGGAAAAATAGACGCCCATTCACAAATGGAGAGAAACGTCCAAGAGGTTTCTGCATCGACCATGGATTGGAAAATAACTTATACGTATTTATGTTGCGGCGCCTGCGCAGCCTGCTGGAGCTCGCTACAACAGATGCATTTGGATTTACACGCAACTCACGGACCGATTCAGGCCTGTTCGCTAGGCTGTGTATGGTTGCTGGCTAAGGAACGGGTAAACCTCGCCCCGCCGAACGCACGCCCACCCGGCGGCCGGATCCCCTCACTGCGCTGTGAGTGGATGTGTACACTTACACATCCGCTCAAATGCGGCCACACAGATGAAAAAATCATTCATTGGTTGCTCACTACTGAATTTTGCTTTTTTAATTGACTGCATATGAATTGAATTGAAAGCACTTGTACTTTCCCTGCTTCTCTGAGCACAGCGAATTTTCTTTTCCTTTAGTCTAACGAAAAAAAGATCGAAATAATGAAATGAACTTGAATATTGCCAACTCATCGCCACTATATCACTATGCGTCATGCTTAAATAAAAACAATATAATGTCTATGATCTATACAGCTTCTGCTTGCAGCGCTATTTGGAAGCGGTTTGTCCTGTTCCGTCCCATTATTTTTCTCATGCAATCGATGGATCTTTTGTAAGAATCAACCTTCAGAATGTTTTCTTGTGCTTTTAAAGCTCAGAAAATAATTGGTGTCTGACGGCATTGTCGTATTACACTGACAGTCATATTGCTGTCTGTGTGCCTTACATAGTCACATTGGGCCTTATTCTAGTTCACTCTTTTTGACAAAATCCTTCTTAGATGGACAAAACCATGTGCACTGCAGGGGGGCAGATGTAAATGTGCAGAGAAAATTAGATTTGGGTGAGTTATTTTGTTTCTGTGCAGGGTAAATACTGGCTGCTTTATTTTTACACTGCAATATAGATCTCACTTTGAAGTAAAACCCCAAACAAATCTAATTCTCTTTGCACAAGTAACATCTGCCCCACCTGCAGTGTACATGGTTTTGTCCATCTAAGAAGGCCCATTATGCTTTGTCCTGTGATACATTACAAATGGTCAGCAATTCAAACTACCACAAAGTAGTGACCCTTATGCACATTTAGCCACACCAAATTATTAGTACCCCTTATACATTATGCCACACAGCAGAAGTGCTCCCTACACATTTAGCCATACTGTAGAAGTGCCCCTTATGTTTTTAGAAACACCACATTAGTAGTACCTTTTACACATTATTCCACACAGTAGAAGTGCTCCTTACACATTATGCCACATAGTATAAGTGCTCCTTACATGTTTAGCAAAACCCCATTAGTAGTACCCTTTACATGTTTAGCCACACATTAGTGCTACACAGTTGAAATTCCAGGTATATATTACATCACACAGTAGTAGTGCCACACTGTAGCAGTTCCCTCTACACTTTATGCCACACAGTAGTACTGCCCCTTACACATTATTCCACACAGTAATAGTGCACTTTACACATTCCACCGCATAGTAGTAGCACCTTTCCGAGGTCAGTGAAACAGGCTGCTGAGGCAGGGCTGCAGTCACTTGGGAATGCCATTAAGACTCCATATTTCATGGAGGGAGCCTCTAACAGCAATGTGTGTAATGAATGAAGCAGTCGCATGTTCTATTCACAGGTTAAAACACATATCGGCATGAATGACTGGATAATGCCTGAGGGTGGTGTGACCCCGCACAAAGCATTACATGGGAAGCTGCTATCTAACACGCGCTGGTAGCCTTCACTGCACAATCCGATAAAGGTCTCATTATAAAGCAGAACTGTATCTTCTACGCCGAGAGATGCGATGACAGTAATCAGCGATAAATGGAATTAGCCTCATTATAGATGACTAGCATATATAACATTACCGCTGTCGCAGGCATTTCATATGAAATAATGCTCCCTACATGCATTCATTGAATCATAGTTAAATGGTTTATATGCTGCCATAGAATATTTCTGCCCTAGGTACAGTCCTAGAATAATGCTGAACATTTTGTTCCCGGGAAAAGGGCCCTATTCAGCAAGGATGGCTAATCAGAGAATTCTCAAATCAAGCAGTTATAAAACGACTGAGCATGCGCGTGGGGAATTAGCGAAAATGTGTATGTCTCGTAAACATAATGTGGCCGGAGATTGACTGACAGGAGAGGGTGGAAAAAAACTGGAGTTTTCTGGGTTTGAAAAAAATAACCCGCAGGTGTGCCCAGCTGCTAACTGCCATTTTTTAAACACATGACAGTTAGTGTAACTCATTTCCCACCTTCACTTCTCACTACTTTACATCTCACTAATTTATTTCTCACCTTGTTGCCTCTCACTAATTTACCCCTGCTATTTTCAGCAGCCTCTTTCACTAACCAATCTTTATTTTCACTATGAATAAGGGATAAGGGCCATAGGCATGTAAAGGGTTAAACATCCAAGGCTGTGTGCACCTAGGGAAGCATGTGACTCAGGGCCAATAAGGATGCAGGAGATGGCAGAGTTAGCTGGGATATCAGGGACCGGGACCTGAAGGTTTCCCGCGCTCCCTCCCCTTTTTTTCTCAATGATGGGTGGGTGCTTAATTGCGTTGGCTGATTGGTTTGAAAGAAGGGCAGGTTAATTGATTTAGGTCTTCATTAAGTGATGATTCAGTGTACATGGTTTGTTTTTCGGTGCGCTCGCCTTCACTTACTATAGGCCTTCGATGGGTGAGTACCTCAGTTCTGGGGTGGAGCTTAGATAATTAGCCGTTCTTTCTTGGCCACCATTAATTAATTATAATAAACTTAATTAGCTTAAAGTGCTTTGAATAAAATAAGTCTCCGAGTCTTTATTTCAGGTTTGGATAAGTAAGTTTATTGAATGTTAAATTGTATTCATGCAAAGACTCACACATCAGATGCTAGGATGTTTAATATTTTTTCACTTTTGTGTTGCCCTGGTGTCAATCAGCTGCTTTGCTTTGGGGTGCCCCGTGTCCTAGATTTGTACCCCCAAAAAATGTTATCGACTTGCCCGACTAATGAGGTCACCTGGACGTGATGGGCAAGCCGTTACTTATGGCCAGAACTATGGCCCTTATTCTGGTTGGTGCGGTAATATCCGCGTGCGTTCGGGCCGCCGATGTTTTGTGTCTGCGCATGTGCAGAGGCGTCTCTGCGCATGTGCGAGCGGGGCGTACGGCCAAATCCCGCATGAAATGTGACCACTCCGAACAGGGGGTGGAGAGGGGCGTGAAAGGCTATTTGGGCTCATTACCATATGCATACGCCCCGCGTTTCATGGGCGTTCCCATGCAAACGCTGGGCGTACGCATGGTAATGCAGCCGTGACGCACGTGTAGGGGGCGGACATATGACATCGCCGGATGTCAGCTGCCCGCCCAGATCCCGGCTTTTGCACTGAAAAATGTCCGTGTGGTCTGAGGTTGCGGGAGCTGGTGGACCATTCGGTCCTGCATTCGATGGTCTGCGACCATCGAATGATGGGGGAGGTTCCCTGAGATGGAGGAGGCGGATTCCATGAAAAATACACGTGCGGTCCGTTCGGCCAGCTTCTTACCGCGTACGGACGGAGTTGGCGATCCGTACGGAAGGCGGTGTTTCGCACGCACGGTCCTGGCCGCATATTCGGATCCGGCCGCAACGATCAGAATAAGGGCCTATGTGAAGAACCTCGCTCAAAATGCTACATTTTATTGCAATGATTATTATTAATAAATTGAAGTTTGAATTGTGCACCTGCAATGTTGTCTTCGTATGCAGTTCTACTGAAAGGTCTCCCCAGGGTCGCACCTCTCATTACCGGTGTGCACCCCAGGACCCCCCCCCCTGATAAATAAACTCCCTAGAATATTGTTCAACTGTCTCCTTCCTCATTTTAATAGGATTTGGATTGCACTGGGAACAAAATAATTAAGAAAAAAAAGTTTCCATAATAATTGATCCTGGAATGTAATATTAATTCTATTGTTTGATATGAGAAAGAGCCACATTAAATATACATGTATTCAGCAATAACAGGGCAATAGTTCCTTTTAATTTCTTGTAAATTGTGCTTTAGGTTAAGGGTCAAACAGTTAATTAACAATTATTTAAAAGTGCACGGATCACTAGCTTCCATTCACTATTATAGGACTTTCATCGGGCTGCTCCCACCCTATGGAATGCCCTTCCACTCACAATAAGACTCTCCAATAGCCTCCAAACTTTCAAGTGTTCCCTGAAAACTCACCTATTCATACTATTTAAGTTCCACAAGCATAACCCTATGAGGCACTTATGTATTATATAGCTTCCCATCTTGACTGGTAACTTGGTGGGACTGCTATACTATTACTGGTGCCTGTCCTTGTGTTTCCCTCCTATGTCCCAATAGATTGTAAGCTTGCAGCAGGGCCCTCCTACCTCCAAGTCTGTCTGTTGTTACCCAGTTTGTTTTATCACTGTCTACTATTGTAAAGCGCAACGGAATCTGCTGCGCTATATAAGAAACTGTAACGGAATCTGCTGCGCTATATAAGACACTGTAACGGATTAAAGACGTCACGGACGGAGAAGCAGAAGATGACAGTCCGGCTGGATATATTCACAAATCCTCCCCAAACTTATATGGTAAGTCACTCAGGATCTCTGCATCTGTGTTTTAAACACCTGTGTCCGCTAGTTCGACAGAGGTCTGACTCAAAGCCATGAGCCTGATTGTGGATGCAGCGGTATTTAGTATAGTCTTCTATATTCCTGTTTAAGAAACTTTTGGCTTAGGGGCACTGTGAAAAATTTCCGATGCTCTAGGGCATGGGTCTTCAAACTGCGGCCCTCCAGATGTTGTGAAACTACATGTTCCAACATGCATTGCCACATTTTTTCCTATAAGAGCATGCCAAAACTGTCAGGGCATGCTGGGACATGTAGTTCCAAAACATCTGGAGGGCCACAGTTTGAAGACCCATGCTCTAGGGTGCCGTGATTCAAAAAGTTTGGGAACCACTGGTCTAATGTGTTGGATCCTGGGTTTCACCAGATTGATTGTAATGGGCTCTTCGCCGCCTTCCCGTCATCCAACAAAAAAAATTCTCCTCAAGATGAAACTTTTTAAAATCCCTTTTGATTTTTGGCTGCAAGTGAATTGGAGAATGAGACTGTGGACTCCCAACATTCTCTTACCCCCTGCTCCTGCCGCTGCTTCTACCCATAATATATCATTTGGCTATAAATCATTTCATTGAATGGAATATAAAAGTTTGCATTCTGTATGTGTTGGTATATTGCTGCAGGGGTAACGATAGCTGTTCCTTGCCCAGGTACTGGGAGGGGGTGGGGCCAATGCAGGGAGGAGTGGCCAGCCACTTTCCTCCGAAAGAAATAAAAAAAATATGATTTATTGTGCACCCGCAATGCTGTACAGCCTGGGGGTGCTGGCACAGGGGGGCTGATGGGCAGTGGCGACTGATCATCCTCTGTGTGGGCCGGGCCCTGGATGAAGCGTATTGCCCCAGCCCTGCTCTGTAGGTGAATCCAAGCATTGTGTAGGGGCCGACACTGCACACAACACAGTCACCAGGGGCAGCTGCATCTCTGGGACTCCCGGAGTGCCAAAAACAGGGTTGGGGCCTAAAGCCACACCCCTCACATAGGCGGTTATTCACATTAATTTGCATCCCCTGTGCGAACGCACGGGGGACAGATGGTGTGCATCTGCGCATGGGCAGACATGCTTCTGCGCATGTGTAGATGCATGGTGCGTGCACCCGCGGCGAACTGTCTGTTCGCAGGGTGCATGCTTTCAGGACCGCGGACGGGAGGTGGAGAGGGAGAGGGGCATCAGGCGCTGGGTGACTCCATTAGCACATGGGAACATTCCCATGAGAACGCAGTGCGCACATTGAATCTCCTGTGCCAGTTTGGGTGTAGCCCATGATACCCCCGCCAAGACTAAAGTGCATTTTAAGTTCCCCAAATCTTGCTGCCCTTTTTAAAAATGCCAAAGAAATAAATTTGAAAAAAAATAACACATAAAGAGGAGAGACACAAATTCCTGCTTAGGGACAGTTTTATTACACATCAGCGCACCGGTCTCAGACGCTAGGATTATATTTTTTTAGACGAGCTTTTCGGAAACGGCTGATTTTTTCACCTATAAATTAAGTGAGTTTTAGAAAATACGGTGATAATTTTGCCCTACTTTAATAATTCACAGCATGGGCCCCGCTGCTGGGACAACATGGATCTCTTCATTCCAACACTTGAATGAGGTAAGAAATCACAGGAGCCATGCAATTGCCTATTATTTATTAAACACCCCAGTAGCTAGTAACCCACGACAGATCCATAGATACGTCATTCCCTGGTATTTACTAAATATTGTTTTGGGGCTTTGGGACTAAAACTATAATCCTGACTAAAGGTGTGTACACAACAGACGATATATTAAAGAATATGCATGGTAAAGACCATCATTAACCATATTTCGTTTCGATTAAGCGAGGGCTGCCTGAGCCAGAGCGTAGTTAAGAGGATGACATTTTTGTGTGTGCGGTAGAAGTTGATGACTGCTCGTTGTCTCAAGTTTGGTTGCAGTTGCCCTTTTTTTCTGGTAGCCTATGAGGGAGAAGTGGGGCGTGAGCTTAGGAGAGGGGTATATATAGGCAGGATCCTGCAGGAGCTACTTCCTCTTATAGAAGTTTCAAACACAATACATTTTATTTTATAAAAACGTATGTATTAGCCAGGCACCTGGCTAAGCGTAGCCATTGCCAGCCGCCCTGCTAATGCGTAAGTTACTTACAGCGGGCGGCGTAGCTTCGGCGAGCGGAGGGGGGGAGATCGCTTTGGCGGGTTGAGGGGGGAGATCCCGGTGGGTTGAAGGGCGTCCGCCGGAGCTTCATTGGCAGCCGCACAGAGGGGGGAGATCCCGGTGGGCGGCCGGCCGGAGGAGACGCAGGTGTGTCATGGCAGCAATGGATGTAATTCAGTCTAATGCCGCTGGGGGAGCATCACATGGTTTTCCTGCTCCCCCAGTGGCACTACGCTAATTGCGTACATTGCGGGACTGTCATGGTGGATGGGGAGCCGAGTGCTGGAGGAGGGGAACGCTGGCGCCGGGTAAGTATAATGCACTACACAGGCACACACACACACTACAGACACACAACACACACTAACACAATCATATACCCACTATGCACGTCTTACCCCCATTATCCACGTGGGCGTGGAGTTAATGTTATAAAGTGTGGCGAGCACAGCAAGCCACCGAGCCCGAAGCGTAGCGAGCCCCGCGAGGGGCCGCATATCCGCGTCCCCTCGCGGAGCCCGCTGTGCTCGTCATGCTTCGGGCTCGCCACACTTTATAAAATTAACTCCACGCCCACGTGGATAATGGGAGTAAGACGTGCATAGTGGGTATATGATCCATTATGTATTAGCACAGCTCCACTTACGTAAATTACGTAGTTGACGTATTGGTATTCTCAATACACCACTACGCAAACTACGTAATGGGCGCCCTGCTAATACATAAGTACCCAATAAATGTATAGACGCCTTATTGTACACACTATGGACTCGATTCAGGTTAGGCTGCTAATGTGTAAATATCACAAATCGCGATGCCTTAAACAGCTTTACAGCTGTGCAGCACCGCCACCAGGTGCCCCTTGCCAGCTCTAACACATATAGTGACGTTTTCAGACAATAGCGATGCAAATGCAAAATTACAGTATATGTGTTTATTGCGACAGCTTGCCCTATGCTGGGTGGCATCCCAGTTGCCTAGTGCTGGCCGTTGTAAATTAGCAAATTTTCACAAAATTACAACTGAAGCTGAATTAGGCCCTTTATCATTATCAATGTGCACTCCTGTACATGCAGCTCAATCCTGACTACGGGATTATTCAGACCTGATCGCTTCTCTGCTAATTTTCAGCGCTCTGCAATCAAATAGCCGCAGCCCACCATAGTGAAATCCAGGATTGTGCAATCCTGCGAAGGGCCTGCGAAAATATCACTGGCGGGTGGACTGGCTGCAAATCTATTTGCAATTCACCATCAAATGAGTTTCCCAGTGGGTGCGGTCTGTGCGTGACCCAGGGTGCACGCTGGGAAGGAAATGGGCGGGCAGCTGAAATCCGGTTATGTCATCTGCCCACCTCCCGCACCCGCGTCATGGCCTCATCATGGGAATGCCCATGCAATGCTGGGCATTTCCATATGCTGCCCCCACACCCCTCTCCAACCCCCCCCCCCCCCCCCCCCCTCGCCCACTGTCCTGGGTGCATGCACCCTACGTATACACATGCACAGAAATGCTTATGCACATAACAAGAACATTGGTCCCCGTGCGAACGCAGCCCTGCCTAGGAACCAGAATAACCCCCCAAACCCCGGCTTCCTGACAATTATCTAACGAACGGCTTGTTGTTACAAAAGAATCTGTATTTTATTTCCTCGCCCGGTCTGCACAAAACACAGCTCAGCGATCAGGTCTGAATAACCCCCCCTATATCATCAATGAGAGCATGTTGGTGAATGTGGGCAGGAGTTCAAGGGAAATCGTTGAGGACATCGCATAGTTTGTGGCGTCGTCTATTGTGTACAAAGCTCAAGAACCCAGAGACACAGTAATTCCACATGGTATCAAACAATGACTGGTCCCAGTTACTAAATTATCAGCTGGACCGTTAACGGCCGTCTTTAATATATATATATATATATATATATATACCTTATCTATTTCTGCATTCTCTCAGCGCCTCGTCTCCTTTCCGGTTAAAATGAAAACCCTTCTAATTCATGGATGGCATTACTGGCCTGGATTTAAATACTATTATAAATTCATTTGCATATATATAACATTAGACGCTCATGACTGGATGCAGGGAGATATTTCAGTAACACTCTCAGCGAATATGAAATTATAGCGATCTCTTCAGACACAAAAGCCCTTCGGTCGTGGATAAAATAATGGAACACAGAAGCTGTATTTGTGTTACCAGAATAATCCGTGAGCAGCTCATTGGAGCGCAGGGTGTAATATACAGAGGGCATTTCAGGTGCACGCCATTCACTTCATGTGTTATATACCCTGCAGGCGGAGGATCTCCGTGTACCTCCCTGTATCTCCTGTAGTGAGCTGGGTCAAGGTGACGGGTGCACTGGGGAGATTGCCAACGTGGTCCTGATACTTATATGACGTATGCAATCAGTGACCACCATAGCATTGGGCAGACTGGGCAACTAGGTCATGGATTAGATTCCATCAGGACCCCATCTGTGTGGAGTTTGTATGTATTCCTGTGTTTCTGTTGTTTTCTCCCACAACCCCCAAAAAATATTGCTAGGTTACATGGATACTTAGGACACAAACGTAGGGACCCAGGCGCCGTAAGTTTTTTTTTTTTTTTTAGAAAAATATTTATTGTTTTTTCACATTAATTACAAGTTAGGAAAGAGTACAATTAGTTGACAATGGAAATACAAATATATTTAAGTAATATTCCTAAATAACAAATATATTTAAGTTTAAATTTCAGAAACAGAGAGAAATAATAAGTATCGTCAGCCCAGACTGACTTAGAATTGCGAGCACCGTAGAAATCAATCGATGGTCGGCAACCTTCGAATGATTTTGACCCTACGCAGTACCCTGCAAATGGTTATATATGCAAAACATTAATTTGCAAAGTGGCAGGTATGTTAGGAGTGCGGCGGGGGCAGGCATTCACCACCTGGTCGGCGACGTTAGAAGACTTAATAGGCAGCACATTTTTTAGCCAACCAGAATGACACCCATAGTGCATACTTGCCGACTTTTCATTTCTCAGCCCCGAGAGGAGACCTTCAGCAGTGCTTCTGGGGGCGGGATCAGAGCCTGCTGTCATCAAGCCCCACCCCCATCCTTAGAAATGCGGCTATTTGTGGGTGAACGTTGGGACGGGTCTTTTTAGTCCTGCCCCCTGTGTGTACACCCGTGAATGCCGGCAGGGTAGGGGGGTGCCAGGGGGCAGACTGCGGGTGGGGGTCCAGCAGAAGTCAGGAGGCTTGCCCATCCTCCTGGGGAGCTGGGAGGGGGACCTGATTTTCCTAGGCCTACCGACCTTTCCGGGAGGGTATGCAAATATGCCATAGTGCGTATACACTAGACAATATGTACAATAGTATTGTATTGCTCACAGGCCGTGTGATGCTGTTGCAGTGGCCGGGATAGAGTGAGACCCACATAAGACGACACTATAAGGAATATACAAAGACGTTATTTGCATATTTTGAAGATAGCTTGAAACAAGATCTTTTCCTTCCTATCGCGGACACTTTGTAGACAGTTATACAGCAGCCTGGGCTGAGATTACTTCCACCATGTGCCTTTGCTGATAACACATAAGACACAGGATCACTGGGAGGTCACTGCACAGACAGACACATTGGTAAATGCGACATTACTGAAGATGTTTTTATTTTCCTCTCTGGATAGGACAGGGGGGGGGACGCCACAGAAGATACTTCCGTTTTACAGATGTCAACAGCTGAGGTTTCTTTTGGAAGAAAGGTCAGTGAATATGGCTAAAAGGCTAAAATGCAGAGGGAAGGGGGGTCCCAAAACACCCACCCACTTCCCTACTTGGCAAGTGGCTCAAATTTTAACAATATCAATGGTATAATGATTACTAGAGCTGCCACCACATCATGCAGTGTAAGGGTCAGAGCGGAGCTGCTGCACATGCCCAGTGTACCAGCTTCTTCTACCAAGTTTGCTGTGTGTGTGTGTATCTAAATCCTCAAACAGTTCACTGGACCAGAGAGCAGCTGCCAGGACAAAGAAACAGGAGCCTTACCATGAGGTGGGAGAATGTGTGCTTACAAAATGCAATACTGGTTCTATTATGTTATATATTTATATTATTTAAATATGTTTGATACAGCCTACACTATAGACCATCTATAGTGTAAAATATTAATACTGTATTCCATACTGTACCCAGCAAAGACCAATGTTCAGGGTATCTACTAGGTACTTCTGCCACTCCCCCAGGGGACGGTTGATGTACTGCAGGGCTTACCAGATGAGCCTGTGAGTGGGGGTGTGGCAGTTGCGATTGCATCATCGTGACCATGTCCCCCACTGTGCAATACCGGTATTATAGGCATTGCAAAGTGGGGGGTGGGCCATAATGATGCATTTTGTGTAATTTGGTCCCCATGGACCACCCACAGAGGGGGAGGGGGGGAGATTAGGGCCAATGTGGGGGACTTGCCAATCTTTCCGGGTGGCCAGGAGGTGGACCCACTTTTAAAGTTCGGTCCCAGGTCTGCGGCACTGAAGCAGATGAGGACATTCTACAGAAATGGCCGCCCTGTGAGCCAGGCATTGATGCAATGAGCTTACCAATAAAATCCTGTCTGTACCTCAGGTCATGTTCTGTCAGATTTCCAATAGCTGGAATTCTATCCGTTTAGCGAAAGTCCCTGAGGAACGTGACTAATGACAGCTGATCAAATGGTTCCGGTTAGGAGGGTTATTTCCTGATCACCTTGAAAATGTCCAGTTTAGTTCAGTGAATATCTCACAATGACGTGCCCTGGGGCGGTCATGTAGCCTTCAGCTGCTGATCAATTCTGTCAGGGACCAAATGTTTCGCTGCCGCTCGAGGAAGTGACTCTGGAGAACGAATGGCGCCACATTTCCCCAGTTCTGGCCGTTAAAACCACTTTAGGGAATCCCATGTGTGGCGATGGTTCTGCCTCTATCAGCAGCATGAAATGCTCTAGAACTAGCTGTGTTCTGTGGCAGCCATTTTATCAGCCTCAGTACAGAGAGGATCTCTGTAATGCCATTTGGAGGTTTACATTGAGTGATATGATCTATGGCCCTGTATCTGCGGCATACTGCAGGGAGAATCCATGTAACCACCGGGGGGCGCCCCTACTGCCACAAAGACTCTCAAGGGAGATCTGCTGACATTAATGGATTCCCATAACTGGGGCAGATATGGACACTACGGGGGGGGGGGGGGGGGGGGATTCTGATCGAATCGCTCCCCTGCGCGTTCGCACAGGGGAGAAATGCTTCGCAACTGCGCATGTGCATAAACATTTATGCACATGTGCAGCTGCGCTGTGAGAGTGGCCATGGGGAATTGATCATTCGCCGGCCGCTCGTACACAGCAGTGCAGGTGGGGGGGGGGCATGGGTGTCGTGCTGTGGTCGCACACATTTGCGTTCACATGAAAATGCTGGTCATTCCCATAGAAATTCGCCCCTGATGCAGGTGCTGGGGGGCGGGCAGCTGACATCAGAGAGGTGTCTTAGATCTACGAGCATTTTCAAAATCCTTCTATGGTTGTTTATGATAATTATCCATTCGCATGTGTGCAGGGAAATCGGTGTGCGGGGGGGGGGGGGGTTAATGCGGGTGATGTGTGGAGTTTAAATGACCCACAAAGCTGCGAATAAAAAACAGAATAAGGGCCTATACTTGGTGTAGTAAAGAAATACCTGTGCGTCTATATCAGGGTTGCCACTATATACTGGCCGGAAAATCTGTATTCTGTGAAATCATTCTTATTTAGCTGCCGCTAGTTGGGTCTGCTGGTTCTTGTAGTACCACAACAGAACCAATACCTAAATAAAACACACCGTAATAAAGTATAACTTTAATACACACCCCATACATCCATACTTACCTGTAGGGTAGGACAGTGACGGGTGTGGTATGGGGTTCCGACAGTCGGGATCCCGACAGTCATCAGCCCGATGTCGGGATCCCGACAGCCATTAGCCCGATGTCGGGATCCCGACTGCCCGGACTCAGACAGCGTGGCGAGCGCAAAAAAAGGCCCTTGCGGGCACGGTGGCTTGCTACGTGAGCAACCTTTTCTATTCTCCCTCTATGGGGGTCGTGGACCCCTACGAGGGAAAATAGCGGGTGGCCGTCGAGCACCCGGCTGTCGGCGTTTTGACAGTCGGGATCCCGACATCGGGTAAATAACTGTCGGGATCCCGACTGTCGGGAACGCGTCCGGCACCCAACAGTGACAGAGGGGGATGCGAGGACAGTAACCCGTTCTCATTGTCGCAAAAACCCAGGTTTTTGCCAGGGCAAGCAGCAATTTCCCATGTCCTGTCTCATTGTGAAAGGGTCTTTGTGAAATTCCCGGGTGTTTTGCCCTGGGAATTACACATGGTTTTTTTGCAGGGTTTTTCCTGGGTAATACACGGGTGTATGGCAGTGTGAACAGGCTAGACCCGGGTTTTTCTCACAAATTCCAAAAAAGCAAGTGCATTGCATTGCTCAAAGCTGCTTTTTAAACTGCCAATCAAAGATACTTTTTAAACATCCAATCAAAGCTGCTCTTAGATGCCACACACTTGATGGCAGGCATACCAGGGGAAGCAGTGTTAAAGGGGCAGACACAGGAATTTCCCGGGTCTGAGGTGCAGTATGAATGGGTTCTGTAGAGCTGAGATGCTCTATGCCCTGCAAAAAACACGGGAACAAAAACCCAGGATTTTGCAGGGGCGGCAATGAGAACGCAGCATTACTTTTGAAGGGGAAGTACAGATGGAAAAAAAATACCCTACATTTATACTAGAAGAACAAAGTGCCTGTGTATGGTGCACTAGTGTCCGAGAAAATCTAACTTTAAGCACATTTTTATAAAATGATAGTTGTTGCTTCAGAGAAATATGTTAAAAATATATAGAAGATACGTGAAGAAGAGAAAAAGTGTCACTTAAAATAAAGCTGCCTCCATGTGTGTGTATTTTCCTTTTGTTATGTCACAAATAATCATAATTCATTGAATTAATGGGAAAATACATTTACAGCAGGTTATAGGGAAACCTACAGCGTATCTCTCACATGTATTGCTATATAACCTTTGCTCTGTTGCAGTTGTATACTGTGACCAATGTAGTTATTAGATTCAGTTGTTTAGTATATTGTAACAACTGAATATATAATGGTTACA
The DNA here is from genome assembly GCF_055691185.1 of Crinia signifera. Lineage (NCBI taxonomy): Eukaryota > Metazoa > Chordata > Amphibia > Anura > Myobatrachidae > Crinia > Crinia signifera. The sequence goes on along the minus strand of NC_139219.1, from coordinate 27,991,463 downwards.
ATGAAAATGTTACAAATCTTAACAGCTATAGTACTCAATGTGTTACCATGAGGCAATTAAAGTGTAGCTCCTTTTGTAATGAACAATGTTAGGATTTTGTCTTTTGACTTATCCTATGTCTGACCTAGTATATTACGGTAGGATAGATAACACGTGTCAATCTCCCATATATCTAGATATTAAGTCTAGGTAGAACTTATTCAATGATGCTTCCAAAAATATGGTAGGCACATGTGTCATACATAGTTATATATATATATATATATATATATATATATATATATATATATATATATATATATATATATATAACACTTTTATTGGCAAGCTGCTCAATCAGAGGTCTGTCATTCAGGTGCCAACAGGGAGGGGTAAATCTGGTTGACACACCCTAACACTTTATTACCATTTATGTTTTTCCCTATCACATTGTATGTATTATTTTAACCACACCTTCACCTCCTTACATAGCACTTATGTGCTTCTTATTTAACACCTACTAACTTTCATTTGTGTGCTGCCCTGGAGTAGTCAGCCTGTGCCGGCATATTGGGGGCCCACACCCCAGACCCATACCCAGTGTTAGGGACCCCCAGTGACAGAGATGCCTTGACGTACGGCCTGGGGGCTTAACCCTATATCTGCAGATATATGCAACCAAGATCTCTGTATTATCTGATTATTATATGTATATTTCTCATTCACTATATATATATATATGTACTGCTATATGAACACACACACACTGTTGCCGTGCAGTGCATACACACTGAGCGGTCTTCCCCCTGCCCGGCGCTGTCAGCGGGAGGTGGACGGCTTTGCATAGTGCAACGCTATACAAAGCCATCCTCAAAGCCGCTCACCTGCTGGTATAACCAGCAGATGAGCGGCTTTCCCGGTGATGATGCGGGAGCGCGCAGCAGCCCTCATCGCCGGGCCATACACACTGGGCGCTTTCAGCTGCCCAGTGCTCAAACTTGATGTTTTGAGCAGCTTTCAGCTCAAAGTCGCCCAGTGTGTGTATGGGCCATAACTGTCACTTTTCAAATGCAGCCTGTACCATGACAGCTAAGAGCTGATTGGCTGGAACTATATCAGTCTGCACTTTATGACTTTTAGTACATCTAGCCCAGGCTGAGGATGTACAGTTGCAAGAAAAAGTACGTGAATCCTTTGGAATTACCAGGTATTTTTACATGTGCACTGTGAGAGTTTATATGATGTGTTCAATAAAAACATGAGAACATAGAATTGTTTGTGTGGCATTAGTTTAAGCTGACTGTGTTTGTCTATTGTTGTGACTTAGATGAAGATCAGAACACATATAATGACCATTAATGCACAAATCCAAGTAATTCCAAGGGGTTCACATACTTTTTCTTGCAACTGTATGTGTGACACAAATATACAGAAGAGAACGGCAGCTATAAATACAACAGATTTCCCCTTCATACGACTATAAAGAGAACAGGGAAACATTGCTCTACCTAATACCAGTTCTGACACAGCTGGAAGGAAATGATTTACTTTGCATAATAAAAAAGAAAGTCGTCAGTGAGCGGCCCAGGGGTGACTATTCCGCGCATTGTACTTTATATAATACTCTGGAGCAGTGTTATAATTATATGCCGCACTGGTACCGTGCACCCGAGAGACTGGAAAGATGTTAGCAGGAAGAATGGGGGGGTTGGAGTGCTGTGATCTTTAGAGCCGGCATTGTCAGGACTACATTGTGGGGCTACATGGGGCTAATTCAGCCCTGATTGCATCAGGCTTGAATTGTGTCCTGTGATGAAGTCCTGCTACTTTTTCTATTTGCTTGCCATCCGCAAGGTGGCAGGAGGAGAAGGAGGTGAGCCGAGTCACCTGGTGGGGCTGTAGCGGTGGGAGGACGAAGGAGGTGAGCCAGGCCACCCTGGCAGGAAGCGTGCCTCTGGGGGTGGAGATGGCAGTTAAGTGGGAGAAAACTGCAGGCGTGCCTAGGAAACCACTGGGAGTCCTGTGACGTCAGCTCCAGCCCATATATGCCTTTATCCATCGCACCGCCGAGTCCAGGGCTACGCGGCCTGCGGTGACTGGTGCCCAGTGTAAAAATCGTTTGATGGTGAGCCTGTTACAATGGGTTGAACGCTGGCCGTTTTAAATTCACAGCCGTGCGATCAGGTCTGAATCAGGCCTCAGTGTCAGGAATTTGGGCGTTTGAATCAGGCGAACTTAGGGGAGGGGTGCGGTCACGACCAACATGTCTGCCACTCACGCCTCCCATGCCATGGCTGCCCCTGGGGTTCCTAACAGGATAGTTCAGACTCTGACACTCATCTCCGCTATCAGTCCCCTTGTTCCTGGGTTGCGTGATGTCGCGCTGTCATCTCATGGTGACAGTGGTAGCGTGCGCGCCGGTGACATGCGTGGTCTGGACGGCGTGGGGACTGAGTTGCCATAGTGTTCTGTGTCCTGTCTGGGCCTGGCTGGACATGCTGGCTGGTGCATGCTGCACACTTCCTGCTTCAGAAACCTGTCCCCCCCCCCCCCCCCGGTGGCGGCCATCTTGTTGGTTTCTCCAATCAGGCTGCACTGCCAATTTCCATACAACCAATCACAGTGCAGCTCTCCCTTCAAATACTGACTTGCTGGGCCAAACCAGCAGTCAGTACAATGATGTCCTTATGCTAGGCATCTGACTCTCCTTGCTGCTTGTAGCGCTGCTACTTCTAGGTTCAGAGACTCTATCCGGTATCCTGCTACACCCGCTGTCTTCAACCATCACATCGCAGACCCCTGCTGCCGCCTTAACGGAGCGGACAAGGTTAGCTCCCCAAAGGGGTCATCCTTTCTCCAGCCTGACGGTTATTACTCTGCGATCCCTCCTGGTTACAGCTATTAGGGTTGTCAGCACACCCTTCCCGGATTCTTCCAATCATCCATTCTTCCAATCATCCAATCATCCAACCAGCCAACCATCCAATCTTTTATTCAATCATTCAATCATCCAATTCAGCAAACCAATCATCCAATTCTTCAAGTTTTCATTTATTTCTTCAAACCTTCAAGTCAAGTCATCTCTTCATCCCAATCACCTGCAAGCTCTACAATAAGTATTGCATATCATTGACTTTGTTTACTCATTATCTACAGTATTATCCTTGTGCCATTCCTCATCTTCTGTACCATCGTATCTTTATTAAAACTGGTTTTTCTTTTATCCAATTGCCATCCTCCCTTCTGTCACCTATGCAAAAACCATATATCAAAGCACCTAGCCTCCATTTCACTCCAGCCGGAGTGCTACCGGAAACGTGACAGTCTTGCTGGAAGCTCCTGGCCAGAATTCTCCTAGATGCTGAGTTGCCAACAGAGATTCTACCTGAACTGCCGGCTCCTTCTTATTGACAGGAGCCAAATGTTCAGGATGGTCGCACGGCAGCAACTGGCTCCTGTCACTGTGGAGGAGCCGGCACTTTGGTGTCACCCTCTGGAACCAGGTGTTGCCCATACTCCCCTTGTGACACCTCTGATTAATGTAATAGGAAGCAGTGATGCGACGGAGGCATGATGTTGCTACTTCCTAGTGAATTGATGTGCACACAAAATGGCTGCTTCCACTGGTTAGGTAAATACAAAACTAAGTAAATCTTAGAGGTTGTTTTGCGTCTTCACATGGATGATTTATTAAACCTGTAATCATATTTCTCTGTGTATTAAGAAACTGCTCTTTTAAATAAAATGTGGCAGTGATTATGCAATTGCTTTGCGTTATGCAGAAGTAGAATAAATCTATATTACTGTATGTCTGGATTATGTATTGCATGACGATTATTTCAGTTTGATTTTCTGTGGTTGCTGAGAACCAACATTTTATGAGAATGAAGTTTCGGGACATAAAGGGAATTTTCTGTGAGTGCATGATTGCTTTGTCCCCCGGGAACTGCGAGAGGGAAGGGGGGGGGGGGGGGGGTGGAGACATAGCATCAGCTCGTAAATGGTGGAACTTTCACTTCAGAGAACAGAACGTGAACAGTGAGATTTACACGTGAAAGATGATTAAATGCCTCCGGTGAACATATTAAAATGTGACTGCTTGGACAGATGCAATAAATAGCACAGCTGTTCTAGCAATGCCACCCATACTGCAAGAAGCATGGGGGGGGGGGGGGAGCTCAGTTTTGTTCCTGTCATGTGGATTAATCAATCTGTCTCTCAAAACTCCTAGAGGGAAATTTATTAAATCTTGAAAAGAAATAACGCGGAGAGAGATAAAGTGCCAGCCAATCAGCTCCTGTCATTTTCCAAACACAGCCTGTAACAGAAGAGTAAGGCGCTGATTGGCTGGTACTTTATCTCTCTCTCTCTCTCTCTCAGCAACACCAGCTTACCATCCTATGGTCGGATTTAGGTCCATTGTATTAGCAGTACTCGCTGCATGGTAGTTTGCAGTACTTTGTGCACAGAGTCAGACTGAGAGGGTAAGGGCCAATCGGTGGGTCCAGCATGTGACGTCACAACGCAGAGTGGGTCCAGTGCATAACGTCATGCCGCAGGGCAGGACTGGCACATGAAATCATGACACATGATGTAATCCCGCCCGCGGCTTCTCTTCTCCCTCCCAGCCTGCAGCCACTGCCAGGTCAGTCAATGGCTGATGGCTGCCCGGTAGTGATAACTAAAGCATGGTGATAACTAATTATTGTCCTGCTTGCAATCTAGGTGGCTGGATCTGCTGCTGCACAAAAGGGAGTGCTAGTGGTTTAAAAGGGTCCGTGGCCAATGGAAGGGGGCGTGGCCATACCCCTGTGAAAAAAATTAGCAGGGGGTGCTGGCGGCCGAACATCCAGCGGGTAGGACACCCACTCAGATAAAGAGAGGATGACAGGTTGCCACCTTAGGCTGTCTCTCTCCCCAACTTGTGCTGTGACAACCTGTCATCTTCCCTCCACCCCCCCCCCCCCCTTACTGCCTGGCTCCCTATAATGGAGGAGGGAGGAGTGGGATCCGAGCCAGTCAGCTCATAGCTGCCATGTTACAGGCTGTGTTTGCAAAAAATGACAGGAGGTGATTGGCTGGCGATAAATCTAGATTTACTTTCATATTAACCTCAACAACAGCAAAACAATAACATATCACGAGGCTGTCCCTATACTGGTGGTAATGTGTTTCCAGGGACATGATAGAGCAGTTATCCAATCATTACCACCAATCAGTATGGTTGAGGACTATTTGTTTTATTACTTGAGCATTTGCTGATCTCTGCTCATTACAGTTACAGTCATCCGGAGACACAGGAACCCATCATGTGTAATTTTTCATTTGTACTCGGTGATAATTCTCTCTGCCACACATGTGATTATGTCCGAACGCGTCTTACTGTTGTAGGGCTGTTGGGGCCTCATTATCCGCCCCCTCCTGTTATCTCGCTGTAATTTCATTCTGTACACACAAATATAACTAAATCCCAGCTGTATATCCTGTGGCACATATCTGTATCGCAGTAATAGATGTGGGACGGTTATTTTATGGGTGGACACAGTGGTCAGAATATAGTATTCCTAAAACCAGATTGAACTTGAGAGACTCACCCCTTGTGGGGATTATAAAGGGGGTTTACAAAAGCTAGGAAATAGAGCGAGGGAGGCTAGCCTTTGAAGTGGGCATAATAAGTACATAACAAACTATAGTTTACCGCATGCAGCGTATACAAGAGATCAGCTCCAAACATCAGGGATTCAAGTCTACACCAGCCGAGGCTCAGGTTTTCCCGCCAGACTCCGAACGAGGCCGGACAGCATCTTCCTGCCGATGAATTCTCTTGAGACTTAGATGCCATATAAGGTGCTGAGACTGTGGCTTGGTGCCATTACATGGGATGCAGGCCTAGGAAGAGCACGCTCCGCTGTTCAAATGTACAAAACTTCTAAGTGGAATTCATTTCATTCATTTTGTTTAATAATAATTTTTACTTTGATCATGTATATAACAATCAATAGGTCGGTACAGCAATGGGGACCAGGTTTGCCCCCAGCTATGCGAACACATTAATGGCCAGGTGGGAGAATCTCATGGGCATGGCTGGGCAGCAACCCTGGTCCATTGGGGGCATTGTATTGATGACATCTTGGCGGTCATGGAGTCATTGTCAGAATTTTGCGTTTTCTTTTAAAATCTAACTCATTAAATATCAAACTCACTTTTTGCAATAGTAAAACTAGTTATTTTTTTAGATTTAAGGATCTTTATCAATCAAGATAAAATTCAAACTGCGATTTACACAAAACCATCTGACACTAATACATACATAAATTCTAAGAGCAATCACAATACCAAATGGCTAGACCCAAGAAAACTATGAAGATGGAGTTAGGATAATGAAAGATACATTTCTTAGTAAGGGCTATAAACCAAGACTTATTCAGAAAGCCCTGGATTAAGTTTCGGAGATAGATCAAGAAAACCTTCTTAAAACTAAAGATGTCTTGGGTTAAACAGAAGAGCAGAAAACCTTTTTTTAAGAAAAATTGGACCATTCTACTAAGGAATCCAGTACTTTCCAACATTCTCCCACCCAAACCTAGATTTATCTGTAAACGGGCTCCAACTTGAAAGATAAACTAGTATCTAGTGCCTGTGTTGATAAACCTTTGAATATGAAAAATTAGGAAAAAAAGGGCCGAATCCTCGATAAATGGAAGATCTTTTAAGATCAACCAATTTATTACCTGCAACTGAAAATATGCTACATATGCAATAAACATAAAAAGTATATGTTGGGAAGACCACAAGGAACTTAAAGGTCCGATGGTCATATCATCAACGCAGTATAAAAAAAGAATCTATGCTTCTCACTTGCAGCATGTTTGCTGGTTTGTCTGACACTTAGGTCACGGTGAGATACACACTCAGGGGACAGGGGAAGTGACTGTCACATGACATCAGCTGCCCGCCCCTTTGTCTTCCCATTGCCACAAATAAAAGTTATTTTCCACTGACTTTTATTTGCGAAGGCAGGAAAAATCATTTAATCGTTGGCGACCATCGAATGATTTCTCCTGCGGTAGAGACAGGCTAGGGGATGTGTTTTCATTACACTTCACTTCGCATGGTATCGAGGGGAATCGTTGGCGGCGGGTGAGGGGCGTTTACTGGGATGGGCGGCGTCTCTGGTGCTCGGTAAGCTACTGAGCTAACCAGAACCAGGCCCTTAGGGTGTTTTTGAGTGTGCTGGCCTGAATGGAGTTTTTACATGCTGCAGTATGTGGCAAGCTCCACATCGCCTTCTGTGCCTTTCAATTAACAGCGCTTCACCTGCGATCCGCTGATTTGTGGCACTAGCTGCGTAGCCTAACAAAAGGAGCCGCCAAAAACAGAACAAGGAAAGCGACGCAGTCCTCGATAAAGTACCGCAGGATCATAGGGGGTTATTCTGGTTGAATTGTAAGGCTGCGAATTCACAGCCTTGGGAGTCCACCAAACCTCGCCTTGCGAATGGTTGGCTGCCGCCACCATTACGCAAGCGCAATTCGCACGCAGGGCATGGGAATGGATGGGTACTTGTGTATTTTATATCGGATACTATATCGGGCGATATATCGATGCGATCCTATGCAATTTTTTTACCTGTTCATAACCCCACTATCCACTACGCATGGAGTTGATTTTATATAGTGTGGCGAGCGCAGTAGTCCTCATCCCCTTGCCAAACTATATAAAATCAACTCCATGCGTAGTGGATATTGGGGTTATGAACAGGTAAAAAATCGCATAGGATCGCATCAATATATCGGCCGATATCGCATCTGATATATCGGCTGATATCGCATCCGATATATATCAGCTGATATTGCATCCGATATATCGGGCGCCGTGAAAATACACAAGTACCAATGGATGTTACACAGTAACATCCATTCGCAGGCCAGGGGGATCCACCCACATCATTCGATGATCGCCGAGATGTGAAAGGTGCACGCATATGTAAGGTTGCTCTGAGCATGCTGGGAAGGAAATGGGCGGGCAGCTGACATCTAGTGATGTCAACTGCCGCCCTCCGCACCTGCGTCATGGCCTCATTAGCACGAAAACGCACACGAAACTCTGGGCATTCCCTTATGCTAATGGGGCTGTCCCCCGCTGTCTTGGGTGCGTGGCGAACAGTCTGTTCGCCATGGGTGCACGCACCCTGTGTATGGACATGCGCAGAATTTCGCACAGGCAGTAAAAATGTCAAACACAGGTGATTTGGACCGTTTTTTTAAATTGGGTGAAATTGGGCCCAAATTGCATAGTGTATGTGTGCCTATTGGCTGCCTATCACAGATGCAAACTGACAGGCACCGGGAGTTAGGTTGTGGGTGCTTTATGGCTGATGCTAAGTAACATGCAGTAGGGATAGGCACCTGGGGAAATGGACCACTGGGTTCTTCCACATAATGAGCTCCCCTGTCCAACCTCCCTCCGGCCTCCTGCCGCTGCTGACACATCTGTCCCCATTAAAAATGTATTTCCCAAAATGCCCAGCACCTCATCTAGCAACCATAATAACTGTCTCCTCTAAAGCGGTGGCCATTTTGGGAGGGACATTTTCAATGGGAAGTGACAGATTCCATTGAAAGCAGATGGAGGGAAGGGGGAATCCCCTGACAACAAGTAGGTTCTAGTGGTAGCAATAGCCCCTACAGCACCCACAAGCCACCCAGTGCCTCCAAGCCACTGTAGGGTCTATTGCTTCGCCACTGGGCAGGTTCCATCTGACATTTGGGTGCACCGTTGCTTGCTGCAGCACTGGCTGAGTAGTCCCAGGCGGGAAATGTCCTGTCGCTATTGCAGGTGCGCTGCAGAGCTCCATTGGAAGAGCAGCGATCACACTCGGATCCTGCTGCGAACCACACAGGTGCTGCTGTATATGGAGGTGCCCCTGCAGGTATTGGAGCCCAGAGACAGGAGACTCCAATGTCTCTGGGAGTTACCGGGGCTGAGAGGCTGCATTGAATTTGCAGCTACAACCTGCAAGAGAGGATGGCGTGACCTCCCCAATTATAATTTACATGATTAATTAATGTTAGTAATGAGATAGAGGAAGAATAATCAAAATATATGTGCATCCCTGCATCTGAGCTCTAAGTGCTCCATTACTCAGATAAATGACAAGTTTCCTGGCAGCTAAATGGTAAAAAAAAAAAAATTGTGACACAGGGCGACATAATTCGTGCGCTGAAATCTCCAGCGTTTGTGCGGCAATGAAAGCTGGAGACAGACATAATTCAATTAACATCCCAAAATTGGATATTAAGCTGAGCCCCAGGCAAATAAACTTCAGAATTTAGTATAAATGTCACTTTCCTCCTGACAACATTATTACTGCCCTGAGCTGAAGATCCCCAGACGCTCACCCGGCTAGATCTGCGCTGCCGCGTGGAACTGTGGGAAGATGATGCTCAGCTGTGCCCGAATCTATTTCCTGCCTCAATTATGGGGGAGATGTACTAAGATCTTGGAAATAGATAAAGTGAATGGAGATAAAGTACCAGCCAATCAGATCTTTACTGCCGTGTCACATGGGGATACATACGGATGACCGGCGGTCAGATGGCCGAAGGGGGGTGTGGCTTCATGATTGTCTCATGACCGTTCTGAAAACCAGACAGGGGTGGGGCTACAATGGCGCGTTTGAGCTCAAATCACATGATCAGGTTCCCCCATGGACCACCCGCTTGTACTCTGTTGTGAGTAGACATGTGGGGGGGGGGGGGGGGGGGGGGGGGGAGCACCTCCAGGGAAATATGGTTACCTGTCCTCCTTTCAGGGGTCTGGGAGAGCCACATGATTTTTGGAACCCTCCCGGACATTCCGGGTGGGTAGGGAAGTATGTATCTGCCACAAATGCCCACTCACATCTACAGTTATTACACATGTAACATCGCATAGAACAAAACACCACAGTAAATATGAAATATATCAAAGCATTAAGGAAGGCGTTCCCAAACTTCTTGGAATCACGGCACCATGGACCCCACCCAAATCTAATTCTCTCTGCACATGTTACATCTGCCCCCCTGCAGTGCACATGGTTTTGTCCATCTAAGAAGGATTTTGTCAGAAAGAATGAACTAGAATAAACCCCTTGGAGAGGGATAAAGTGGAGAGGGATAAAGTACCAACCAACCAGCTCCTAACAGAAGAGCTGGTTGGTCCTAATAACAGAGGAGGGTCACTTAATTAAAACTGGTTATTCATAAAGACTACAGTCATATTTGTTAATTTATTTATTTCCAGTGTCTTATATAGCGCAGCAGATTCCGTTGCGGTTTACAATAGTAGACAGTGATAAAACAAACTGGGTAACAACAGACAGACTTGGAGGTAGGAGGGCCCTGCTGCAAGCTTACAATCTATAGGGATATAGGAGGGAAACACAAGGACAGGCACCAGGGTTGTTTCCTAGCAACGTCGGGTTGATCGCATGCCTTAAGTTTAAGGTACTTAAGGCATGCGATCGACCCGATGGACGCGATTTTCTGTCAATCACAGGTTTAATTGCCGGTAAAAGAGAAAATCGCGTTGATCGCGTCCATTGCGGGCCATTATAATGTAGGGACGAGATGACTCCTGCCTGGTACCGCTCAGCCTGTGCTGCAGCAAGCAACCGTGCAGCCACCGCTGCTGCGGGACTGTGACATGTGATGCTGATTCATGCAGCAGACCGCTGAATCTTGTGAGTCTGACCCAGACCCACTTGCCGTTGTCACACCTTGTCTCCCAGAGGCAAATTCCAACTCGCCTCCAGGCGACTGGAATGAACTTACACTGGCCTCTGGTTGAGAGACCGCAACTTCCTCGGCCATGGGGTCTCTTTAATATGCAAACCTTATGCAAAGCATTCACTGAATTCAAATGTAACGCCGGCAGCGTCTCCCCACAGAGACGGCAAAGTCACGTGCCACAAAATTGTCTGTGTGTGGCGCAAGTGACATTATATCAACAGGCAATCCATTCCACATTGTTTCCTGCTGGGGAACCTAATTGAGCCTCAAATGATTTTTTTAAATTGAGTGATTAATAATCTGGCGGCATCGGTTTTCCTGATATTAACATTTTTAGCCAAGCTCGTGATTCCTGCATTTAAATTGTCATTGTGAAATCAAAATGCAAATGTGCCAAGGGATCTAAGTTCCCACGTAATGAATTCTGGAAATGAAACAAGTGAATAGGGCTAAATCGTCTCAGGGGATTAAATGCTTCTCAATAGCCTGGAATTGGAGACTCAATTATAACAATATTACATTGGAAACTTAAATACATTCTGAATGTCTAATAGGTGGTGTACGACACAAAAATCCCAAAGTTGTAGATCAATTTTAGACAGACGATGGCAGGCAGGAGCTGATTGGCTGGTTCTTTATCACTCTCCACTTTATCACTTTTTGAAGCTTGAGACATCTGGCCCATTATTGTCTACAATTGATCAATAACACGTGACTGTATCCGGGATGGATATTATACTGTATGTTTAACGCGTGTGATGATTATGACATGGTGACATACCCAAGCGGTTCATACATCATCATTATCAACTTCAATGTGTTAAATTGTTTTATGGGTTAAAAATAAATCAATGGATATTATAAAAATATATATCATTATTATTATTATTATTATTATTATTATTATTATTATTATTAATAATATATATTTTTAATTATTAATATTATGTTATTTGTATTATTATTTGTATTATTATTAGTTTTTATTTTGTAAATAATAATAATAAATCCAAGCAACGACACTCATCACCTGACATGGAGATTAAGAATATGGAGACATAAACATCTCCCTCATATGTACAACCCACACCAGGCTGGTACCCAGAAGGCTGACAGACAATGTCTAGGTCAACAGTCAATGGGTTGACAACATATGGTCAACATACTTATGGTCGACATAGTCAAAAGGTCAACACATCAACATACAAAAAGGTTGACATACGTTTTTCCCGATTTCTTTACATTTTTGGACTTTTTCACACTTAACCATCCACATGCCCTCCAATTGGAGCGGTAAAGTTGGCCCAAGATATAGAGAGCGAATCAAGCCATGTGAGGGAACGCGTGGGAAGAAACAAGGGGTTTGTGTCAACGGCGCTAAAGTGGGGAGGGGTCACAAGTGTTTGTAAATCAGCAGCCACTTGGGTGGAGGAATGCCAGCCTCCAATAGATATTGATTTAATTATTTATTTACAGTTTCTTATATAGCGCAGCGTATTACGTGGTCCTGGACTGCAGCAGCGGCACTTCCCACCAGCAGGGATTGAATCTCCAGGCGTTACAGGCTTGCAGAGATAACTCCATTTGCAGGCTGGTGGTTGGCAGCGGCTGCTGGTACACGCTATGGAATTGTCAACAAGTGTCAGCAAGATGAGACAGTGAGTGCACTGCTCCAGAGGTGAGCAGGGCCGGCAACAGAAATCTTGGGGCCCTGTACAATGATATTTCTGGGGCCCCCCACCTAATCCCAAATCCACACAACGCTCTTCTGCATGAGCCTTAACCTTTCGCTGCTCCAGATCCTGCTTTCAGGTGCGGACTTCTCTTGTTCTCAGTCCTGCTGGCCTGTCACTTTCACAAAAGAATGCTGAGCACTAAGAGCAGGCAGGGCAGGTCTTTCGCAGAGTGCGGAACAGACGACCCGTGTAGTAAAAGTACAGGAGCCAGAGACTGAGGCCAAAGCACCAGCGGTGTGTATGGCTGTGCGCCTGCGGCACCAGGCCGTGCGCACACACAGAGTAGATGGCTCTGAGCACCAAGTGGCAGGGTGCACACACAGTAGATGGCAGTGGCACACAGTGAGTCAGTCAGACTCCACCAAAAACAGATGGTGAACAGTAGACGGCCGGGCCGCAAGGGTCACTGACAGGCCAGGTAGTACAGGCAGTGGCCGTGCCCAGGCATGGAAGCTCTGGGGCCCTTCATATCTCTGGGGCCCATCACACTTGTCCCCCTTGACCCCCCCGTCGCCTGCCCTGGAGGTGAGGGCACGGTTGGCCAGTGGGTTGGGGTCTCCTATACCAATCCTTGGGACGTGTTTCCCCGCACTCAGGGTGGCCTCTTGAAACTGGAGTCCTGTTTCCTGGATATGTGGATTCACACTTGGAGAATAGATCTACCATATATACTTGAGTATAAGCCTACTTTTTCAGAACATTTTTTATGCTGAAAAAGCCCCCCTCGGCTTATACTCGAGTGAGGGTCCCACTTAAGTCAATAAGTTTTCCCAGTTTTTTGTTGTAAAATTAGGTCCCTCGGCTTATATTCGGGTCGACTTATACTCGAGTATATACGGTACTCAATTTTTTATTTATTCATTTACAAATCACTAATACAAGTAGATGAACATATCTGGGCGCCAGCCACTAGATATATCTGCTCTCATCAGTGATTGCTTTAATGCCTAATTTTTATTACTTTATTAGGTACTTGTGTATTATCTGGGCGCCCGATTTTTTCATCGCATGCCACTACTTAAGGCATGCGGTGCGATGCGATGCGATTTTTCATTGTAAAGATCCGATTTTTAATTGTATAGTCACCCATGGGTGATTTCATACCCCCACTATCCAACTACGCATGGAGATGATTTTATATAGTGTGGCGAGCGCAGCGAGCCCCGCGAGGGGCCGGGGATTACTTTACATGTATTCTGCGTCCCCTCGCGGTGCTCACTGTGCTCGCCACGCTTCGGGTACGGTGGCTCGCTGCACTCGACACACTATATAAAATCAACTCCATGCGTAGCTGGATAGTGGGTGTCTGAAATCACCCATGGGTGACTATACAATTAAAAATCGGGTCTTTACAATGAAAAATTGCATCGCATGAATTGTATGCCACTATATTACATGCGATGCAATACAATAAAAAAATCGGGCGCCCAGATATTACACAAGTACCCTTTATTATTTTATTATATGTTCTTTTGATACCCCGGGAGGTTTCTCTATGTTATTCATATATATATACTGCTAAAAATAAATGTATTTATTTTGTATTACTGTTTGTTTGCATTTTGAGCACCACTTGATTTCTGTGGTTTATGTGAGCGAATGTGGTGCACTAGTTGGGGGTCCACGTGCTCAGGTGTCAACATTGACAGCAAAAAAAAAAAAGTTAAAAACTCACATTGAACATTTGGTATAGACCTTGTGGGCTTGTGTCAACATTTTTTCAGTGCATGTCCACCTTTTGGGGTCAACCTGTTGACTGTCCACCTAGACATTGTCTGTGATCTATAACACACCCCTATGAGCTGGTCACAAGGACCGTTGGCCCGCAAACATGTGCACCAACCCATTCTCCAGTATGTGGTGGTTTGGGGGTGATGAAAAAGTTTCAGAAAGTCAGTAAATGGGAAATTGAGTCTTTTAGGCTAAATAACGTGGCTTGTGTTCTACTCCTAGTCAGGGCCGGTGCAAGGCACCTCAGCACCCAGACGGCCACCTCCGAGTCACTCCATGGGGGGCATTGGTGCGGCCTCCCCACAGCTCATGTGGGGGGGGTGTGTCCTGCTGTCGCCACTGACTTGCTCCAGCGCACGGTCTGCGTGAAGGGGTGTGTGGACGATGGAGCAAGTCAGCGGCAGCAAGACCACCCCCCATGGGGTGCGGGTGACCTGTGGGGCTCAACTGGCTTTTGTGGTGGTTGGGTGGGGTGCGGGCGCCACTTAACTTGTCGCCTTGCTCCATGGGGGGGGTATTGCTCAGCCGCCGCTGACCTACTCCTGAGTGCCGCCCTCCAGTGGCCGGGCGCCCCCAGGCAAATGCCAAAAGCTGCCTAGTGGTGGCGCCGGCCCTGCTCTTAATGCTTCTGTAATTACATGAACCTAAAACGTCACGGTGACATCCGGCTGCTACAGTATCAAGAACAATAATGGCTAACCTTGACACTCCAGCTGTTGTTGAACTACACATCCCAGCATGCTCTGCTACAGTTTTGCTATTTGGCCATGCTAAAACTGATGCAGGGCATGCTGGGATGTGTAGTTCAACAACAGCTGGAGTGTCAAGGTTAGCCATCACTGATCTAGAACAATGTAAAAGCCTTGTGTTCTCGTTTCATTTCACGTTCTTCATTTGGGAAAAGATCTGACTAATTAGAAAGTTACTTTCCTCCGCTGTCAGCGCCATAATGTGCTCTTGGCCTGGTTGGTGTCATTAGGAATTACAAGACATTGGTATTCATGGTTTCCCCGCGGCCTCTTGGTTCACATCGGTGTAATGCGGACTTGTTACATATTCAACAGCGATGATTAATTTGGGAGCAGGGTTTCGTCCAGCTGCACCCCATCTGCTTCCTGCGCACAGGAGGACACGGAGATGGAACGGTTATGTCCACAGATGATGTGCTTGGCTCTGCCGCGACGCTGGATAAGCTAACGAGGCGCCACTCACCAAACGACTCATAGGGGGAAATTTACTAAAGCTTCTAAAATCAAAAGAGGTGATGTTGCCCATAGCAACCAATAAGATTCTATCATTTTCTAGCAAGCAATAAAGAAATGATAGACATGATTTAGTCACTTTTACCCCGCTAGCTGGATTATCTTATGTTCACCGCTATTGTGTGACCCCCACAGAACTGGGAGAGATGTATCAAGTTCTCTAAGGAGTGGGGAACTGGCAGGGCCGGCGCCACCACTAGGCAGGTCTAGGCAGTTCGCCCCTCGCCCCCCGTGCAAAGGGGGTCCATGCCGGCTTCTAACAGAAGCCTGCAGTGGTGTCCTTGCTGCGCGGGTACCTCCTGCAGCGCTGAGTATAAAGCTTAAGCTTGCGGCGGTGGAGATTCAGCCAATCAGCGTGCGCCGTGTGGCCGGTGTTTTCAAAACAGAAGTGCTTCCCGCACCGCCGCATAGCGATAGTGATTTCTTATTTACTGAAGGGACCCCCCACCGCCGCCAGCTTTATACTCAGCGCCGCAGGAGGTACCCACACGGCAAGGACACCACTGCAGGGCTGGCTCCTGTCAGACACCAGTCTGGACCGCCCTGCCTGCTCCCCAGACGGCGCAACAGGTACCCCGGCACTGGGGCGCCCCCACCCCGACTCGCCTGGGGCGCTCCGGTGCCTTGCACCGGCCCTGGGAACTGGACAAGTTGCCCAAACATTCAGCTGCAACCTAACATTTTATAGAATGCACTTGATGAATGCTAGCTAGAAGCTTATTGGTTGCTATTGGCAACTTGTCCACTTGCCAGCGTCTCCACTCTCTAGGTGGCTTGATACATTTCCCTGTGGCTGTGGTGATTGCGGGAAACTTTCCCACCTTTCTGGGGGGACGGGAGGTGGACACGATTTTTGGGATCGTTCCTTAAGGGTAGGCAAGTATGGTTAAGAGAATCCTGGTGAAGTGATAAAGTGGAAGGTAATAATACACGAGCCAATCAGCTGCATTTGGAAAATGACAGTTTGAAGTTGATTGGCCGGTGCGTTGTTACCTTCCACTTTATCACTTTAACAGGCTTAATACATCTGCCCCAATATTCCGTACCTGTTCCGCTGATTCCCACACAGAGCTTCCAGAGCTGAGACCTTCACAGATGTGATCTGCCCGTCCCATTGGCATCAGCTTGGCACCACCTTGCCACTGTGTATGAGGGTCACGGTGGAGATCAGAAGTCCTCCTCTTAGCTCCTGAGACCTATGACCTTCACACCACTATAACCACTGTATCCAGTGCACGACATGGCTACCTTGTGGGAGGACCAAGTGGTGAGATGCCTCCATCACACAATCAAGCAGCTGTGTATTACTTATGTAAACTAGAGAGCCTGGTAAACCACTGTACACTCCGTGACACCATCAGGCCTGAGGTTACAAAGACCGTCAGCTGCTGCAGATCCAGCACCCAAAAGCCACCCAGCGCCTCCAACCCACCACAGGGCCTGCGGGGGCTACCGGGACTGTT
The DNA here is from genome assembly GCF_055691185.1 of Crinia signifera. Lineage (NCBI taxonomy): Eukaryota > Metazoa > Chordata > Amphibia > Anura > Myobatrachidae > Crinia > Crinia signifera. The sequence goes on along the minus strand of NC_139219.1, from coordinate 27,974,520 downwards.
GTTACACCAATGGTATATACTAAGAAAGGTTCATGCATACTATTAGGATTCAAGTATTATCGAAGTAATGGGGCCCATACATCAGCACTCAAATGGGACAATTCTGCGTGTTGCAGAAGGTTGTGTAAAAACTCAGCAATGTATGGGGGTCACTGGCAGCCGATTCTGACCGGTAAATCTGGTTGTCCAACATGTTGGATCTCACCGACCAATCGGGGCTGAGAAAAAAATTCTGCCAATCAATGAAAAATATCAGCAATGTAAGGGGAAATGCAGAATCTGTGATCCCAGTTTATTTTTATAGTTGATATATTGACCTCGTAATAAGTCAAAATGAATAATTAACGGGATATGATAACTGAGATAGCGGCTCAGGAAGATGAGCGCAGACTGCGGGAAATCCCAATGCAATAATGGAATCTCTTGTAACCTTGGGCGCTTAGAATATACTGTAGGCTACTTTTTGTGACACCACTTTTCCTTTCATCCTTTTTGTCCTTGGTTAATCTTTAATGAATGACATTCTGACGGATGGAGGGGTCGTGGTTAAAACACTCTGCTCAGTTTAAGTCAGCGGTCAGGAAAGCCAACGTGTAATTGACGCACTCTATTCTGCGCACACTTGATAATACATCGTACGAACGTCAAGCCTCATTATTATTACAAAGTCATTTTCTAAAGGAGCCACATAAGACATACCACTGTATTTCCTGGGATCCTGGCTGGTGCTATCAGATATCACCAGTGCGGCAATCAGCAGACACCAGGACTTCAGATCTGTTTGTGGGCCAGATGTATGAAGCTTCAAAAAGTGATAAAACGGAGAGTGATAATCAGCCAGCCAATCAGCTCCCACCTACCATGTTACAGGCTGGGTTTGAAAAATTACAGATGGAGCCGATTGGTTGATTGTGTATAACTCTTACACTTTTTGAAGCTTGATACATCTGGCCCTGAATATTTTTAACCAGGCATGTCCAACCTCGGCCCTCCAGCTGTTGTGAAACTACACATCCCAGCATGCCTTGCAATAGTTTTAGCATTCCCTAATAGCAAAACTGTGGCAAGGGATGATGGGACTTGTAGTTTCACAGCAGCTGGAGGGCCAAAGTTGGACATGCCTGTTTTAAACAATCCCACAAATGCTGGTGTCAATCTTTCCACCCCATCAACCATTATCCAGCAGCAACCGACTCCAGACAAAAACCTTTTGGGTGCAGCTCAGCGGGGGACTCTCATTAGGTTAAGCCTCTTTTACCAGAAGCCACATCCCTTTTACTGACCTCTGTGCCGCCACTGTTTCCCAATACCCCTATTACTTAACTGAAATCAAGGCTGAAAGCAGAGAAACTGGTAAGAAATTCTCTTTGAATCTTCCTGGCTTGAAAACACTTCAGAAGCAGATGGACTGTGACTCACTGAGAGTTTGGCAAGTCTGTAGCCTATATTAAATAATGAGGAGGCAGCTGGAGAGGAGATGTTGGGGAGGACTCTGCTAGGCTGTCAGATTTCGGGAATAATCAGAAGCACAAACAGCCTTCATAAGCGAAACACACGTTCCTTTTGGGGGAAGTGGTCCTTGCTTTCCTTAGGATGTCATGGAAAAATGTAAGGCATGTATATTTAATAAGGTCACCAAGCACGCAGCGAGTGACAGCTCACACTGAGCAAAATCATACTGGAAATCTTACAAACACATAACGTTCGGTTCCATCTCGTAGCAAGCGGCAGAGATAAAGCGAAGGATTTTACTTGAACAATATCTTCGTGTTTACATTTTATTATACACAGTCTTGTGTTTAAATGTTCTTATGTACTAAAATGTGGCTCGACAACCATAATGTGGGCAAATGATTGTCTGCACTCCTGCAGTTCTATATTTAGGGGACAGCCAGTGTGCCACAGGTGAAAGAGCCTCAGCGGTTACCAAAGTGCAAGAAGACTACATGTGCAGAGTTTGTATATTCTCCCCATGCTTGTGTGGGTTTCCTCCGGGTCCTGTGGTTTTCTCCCGTATGGGTGTATTGAGGCAATACTTTTGGGGTCTTGAACTTGTCAAAGACAACTGGAGACATAAAAATAAAGAACAAAATCTGGCGAAAAAGGAAATGAGGTGGATATATGACCTCAATTCTCTGACCCCTCATGGACTTAACGCAGATTTTGAACTTAAGTGGTTTTTATGAGTTTTTAAACAGTTTTTATTCCCTGGATTATTCATTTTTAATTTCTGGTTATTATTGACACGATTGTACCTTTATATATATATATTTTTAATACAAATATTTTGTAAAAGCAATATTTTCCTATGCACATGTCACTTTAATTAACCTTTGGGCACTTTAAGTTTATCAATGCATCTTGCTTTGCAGCACTGAATCAGGCCCCTCCGTATGCACATGTCACTTTAATTAACCTTTGGGCACTTTAAGCATATACATGCTCCTTGCTTCGCAGCACTGAATTAGGCCCCTCCGGATGCAGTCTATAGTGCTGTAAACGCTTGCGTTACAGCAATGTATCAGGCCCCTCCGGAAGCAGTCCATGCGGTCCATACACCCGGCGTCTGTGCGTTCCAGTATACGCACAGCGCCGTCTTGACGTCACAGCTGATGACGCGGCTGCTTTCCAGCATCCCGAACGGGATGCGCGATATTGGCTTATGCCAGTAAACAGACCGCTTCCGGAAGTGACGTTTCCGGAAGCTGTCATGCGTTCCACGCGCCATAAGCCGTGCGTTCCACGGGTAACGGAGACCCGGAACGCACGCTATATACGGCTAATTGGCACCAAGCTTGACTCTCCTGCATAATAAGCAGGTAGAGTCCATTGTTCTATTACATTCTATTTAGTTATGCCCTTATATTTGCCATTACATTACGCAGATGTAATTCATGTGTACTTCCGCCCTATGATCACTTCCGGCGGAAGTATGCCTAATTGACAATGTGCACAGGTATAAATATGTGCTTAAGATCACTCCTCTCCAAGCCTTGAAGAAGACAGGTCCTCTGTCGAAACGCGTTGGCAGGAGAGGAGCGGACTATTGCTGTTATTTGACTGGGATTTTTGTGCTGACAGACGGTGATAGACTGGGGTATAAGGCCAATACCCCAGCCTCAAGGTACCGTGCTTTGTTCCATCCAGCCTATCCCAGTTATTTTGTGTATCCGTTCAGAATAAAAGTTTATGTATCGTTGAAAGTGGGCTCTCTTGTTTTTATATATCCATATGGAGTTGTGATATCTACATGAGAGTTTTCCCACCGTTTCAAAGTGAAAGATACCCAGATGCGTCTGTATTTACGTATACCCTTGTGAGTACGGTACGCATCCATATGTTCTTGTGATCGCACGTGGGGTGAACCTATAAAAAGAAACCTTTATGGGCACGTCTATACCTCTCATATAGTGAGTGATGGTACGCTTATGGTTATCCTCATCGTGAACCCCACTATTTTGATTATCAGACTACAATATCTCTGATACATTGTTTTGTATTTTTTCCCCCTTTGTATTTCCCCCTTATATCACCTATTCGGGAGAGGAACATCGGTGAATTTGTGTATACTACCCTCCAGCGCCCATTGGTCCATTTTCTGCAGAACAAGTTTTCCTACGTTTGGGTTGAGTGGGTGACCCATCTTTGTGGATCCGGCTGAAGGAGGGCTTTGCGCCTTGGGACTTATTCTTTTTGCTTTGTTTAATACTTGTTAGGTTAGGGCTAGCCACACTATACCCCTTTTACACCGGTCTAAAAATTTTGGTGCTTGCCGATTCGACCCAGGACTCAGTCAGTGGAAACGGCTACAAGGAAAACATTCCGGGTCTAGTGACCTGTGTTTTTTTCCACAGGACACGAGTAGGGTTTTTAGCGGGGCTCTACCGGGTAACCAGAGGAAGCAGCTCTTACCCGGGATTTCCGACCCGGGCAGGGGCGGCTGGCCATTGCGTAGGGACTCCCAACACCCATTGGGCACCCGCCTGTCCCCACACACTGCCCGGTGGCCGCTGGCTAGCCGCCCGCCACTCCCCGCATGCTGCCCTGCTTTCACAGGTTATTACTTTCAATGGAAATGTTGTCCACCTGGGAAAAACCCGAAATGCCCCGGAGCACGGGGACAAGAGAATGGAGACCCACCAATATCCTGTGTCAAAAATTCCGTGTATGATTTTGGGGGAAAGCAGTATAGTCAACACTGTCATTCACCCACAGGAAAAGGCATTTAACTTGTCACTGCTGAGGACAAGTGCGACTCATCCTTAGCACTACATAGGCTGGAATGGGACAGGAGGAGCGATTGGTCGCCGGGCCATTTTTCCGGGATCTCAGCAGCGCTCCTGCGCCACCACTCGACTAAGTTTTAGAAAAATAGGTGCCGTGTGCACGGTGTGGACCCCCTAGGACTCAGGGTCCCACGTGCACACTGTACCCATTACATACCCCAATGCATTAAAATCAAAGTATTAGCAATTGTTTTGCATTTTAATGCTTTAAGGACCTAATTCTGGTCAGCCCGCCAAGCAGCATACTCGCCGACATGCGAATGGTTGTGTACGTCTTGGCTGACTTTTATTCACGCAGGACCTGGCCGGTGACGTGGTGGGCGCTGACATCACGTCAGCCACCCGCCTAAAATGCTGGGTGTTCCCCTAATGGTGCCCCCTGCTCTCCTCCATTCCACCCCTCCCCCCTCCTGTGGGAGCTCCATGGCGACTATGCAAATCGCCGAAAGGCACCCGCACAGAAGTCCTGGGCATTCGCAGGGCACAAACATTTGTCCCCCGTGCGAACGAGGGGACAAAGCGTGTATATTATATGTCATGACGGGGAGGGGGGAGGACAGATATTTTATTGTTGAACATTTACTGGTCCTCTAAGCAGACAGAGAACATCTTGATGTGTGTGTACCAGCTGCCAGTCTCCAATCACAAGCACTGATGCGTGCCGAGTAAAATACCGCCTTGAGCTCCTCTTCTGATTTCATTCAATCTTTACAATTCTATTCCATGAGGAAAACGATTACGTTCTTCCTTACAGTTCTCACATATTTGCTTGCTGAGCGGCCGGGGTGAAAGAGAACTTCAGACACGTTGTCTTTAGTGTCTCCGGTGAGATCTGGTGTTTAATAAAACAAAATAGTTCTGGAAAAAATCCCGATGTTTTTTACAGTTGAGACATTACAGATTGTGTCTAATGACGCACTGCGCATGTGCGAGAAGGTCTTGCTATTGAGAGCACAGAGATGATTTTTTTCGCAAAGTGATTGACAGTCAGGAGCCGCTTGGTGGAGGCAGAGCCGGACTGGGATCAGATATCGGCCCTGGCATTTTGAGCACACAAGCCCACCTGCAACAGGCGGGAACCTTGCGCGGCGAAGCCGCACAGCGAAAAGTGGGCGTGGCCTCATGGAAAGGAGGCGAGGCATCACAAAAAGGAGGCATTACACATTATAGAACACACCATTATGCTCATTACACATTATGGAACACACAGTTATGCCCATTACACATTGCCGCACAATGTATTTACCATTACATATTATGACACACACCATAATGGCCATTTCACATTGCCACACACTGTATTGCCCATTACATATTATGACACACACCGTGTTGCCCATTACACATTATGACACACACACACACACCGTGACGCCAATTACAGAATATGACACAATCCGTTATGCCCATTACACCTTATTATGGGCCATGGGAATTATTCCTGCTGGCTGGAGGCTTGGTGCAAATGTACCTGGTCTCAGCCACAGGCAGCAGAGATAAGTCAGAGGTGCACAGGGTAGGGGTAGGGATCAGGAGTAGCCAATAAAGAGCAGGACACTTACTCGCACTGTGGCACAGCATGCAGGTCAGGACGGATCCGACTACACGTGGACGGCCCCAGCCCCCTCAGCTCCCCCCACCCGCGCTGGCTGTGCAGACTGGATGGCCAGATGCAGCCGCGTCATGCAAATGACGTGCAGGGCGGGTGGCGCATAGTGATTGACAGCCAGGAGGCAGCATGCTCAGGAATGGGCGCATTATGATGGGGTGGGGGGTGCGGCAGCAGGGTCAGCGCTACTACTGCACAAAATCATGCCACAAGGCCATGGGCCCTTCTGGCATTTGCCAGAAGTGACAGATGGCCAGTCCGGCCCTGGGTGGAGGTAACAGGGCAGAGACAGCAAAAACTCTGGAGCATTCTGACCAGTGGCGGATCCAGGGGTGGGACTGCGGCACATTTCAAATTTCAAATAGGAGAGAAACACGAACTGGCATGGAGTCAGTTTGGAATGGCAATTGGTGGTAGTGAGTGTGGCTCTCCTGCAACGTCATATTTTTGCACAATTGCTGCCGCCACAGCTTTAGCAAAATTAGGGTACATTTCTGAGTAAGGGCATATAAAACTAGTCACACTGATATAGGAAGGCATATTATTTATAATTATTATTTGGTACTTGTGTATTATCACGCCTCCCACGATTTCCATCTTATGGGATCTTATACAATTTAAAATTGTATACCATTGTATATGGCATACAATGGCATACGATGAGATGAGATGAGATTTTAAATTGTATAAGCACACTAATGGGTGCTTTCAAGGTCAATTTGCCCCCCTATAAGATTTTTTATTTCAATGTTAAATGCACCCCCACGCCACCCCCACTATCAACGCCAACCCGAAGTGTGGCGAGCGCAGCGATACACGTCCTCCGACCTTTTCATACCCCCACTATCCATGTCGGCGTGGAGTTGATTTTATATAGTGTGGCGAACGCAGCGAGCCCCGCGAGGGGACGCGTAATACTTTACTCGCCACACTATCTAAAATCAACTCCACGCTGACATGGATAGTGGGGGTATGAAAAGGTCGGAGGACGCGTACCGCCGCCCCTCGCGGCCTCGCTGCGCTCGCCACGCTTCGGGCTGGCGTTGATAGTGGGGGTGGCGTGGGGGTGCATTTAACATTGTAAGCACCCATTGACCTTGAAAGCACCCATTAGTGTGCTTATACAATTTAAAATCTCATCTCATCTCATTGTATGCCATATACAATGGTATACAATTTTAAATTGTATAAGATCGGGTCCCATCGCAGCACATCTCATCTCATTGCATACCATCTTAAGCCTTATGGTATGCAATGAGATGGGATGAGATGGGAGCCGTGATAGTACACAAGTACCTATTATTTATTACCAGTTTTTTATATAGCGCACACATATTCCGCTGCGCTGTACACAGAATATTTGAACATGCACATCAGTCCCTGCCCCAGTGGAGCTTACAATCTATATTCCCTACCACATGTACATGAATTTGTAACAAAAATGCTCTTTTTGCACAAATGTACACTATGCGCAGTATATGAGACTCCATGCTCTTTATTATATCGCCATCTAGAGGATAAAGGAAGAATAACATGATCTCAATGTACATTTCTGCATCTGTTGTATTATTCCCATCTCAGAATAATCCAGCCCTGAGTCACCAAAGGTTACATAATGCCTGAACCCCTCCCCATTTATCTATACAGTAATAACATTTATGGGATGCAATATGACCAGGAAAGCTGCAGGCTTTCTTCTCACAGCCTTATAACCACTGTAATATATACACGTTTGCTCCTAATTTTTAAGGACAGGTCTCCAACTGTGTCCCTGGGGATTTCTGTCCCTGACAGTGTTATTAAAACTGCAGTATCTCTTATATATTTGGCTACATCTGTCACTCAAAGTGTGTCTGGAGCTGTAACGCTGGGTTGTGGACTTCCATCTTAATTTATGATTGTCATCACCTGTTTTAAACAGGGTAATTA